>NC_142380.1:11818750-12140000 GCF_059441005.1 Hippichthys cyanospilos
GGGATGAACTTGCTGGAGTTTTAGACGTTGTTTTGAAACATTTTTACTGCAGAAGAAACTCTTTACATTGTCCAATAAATAAATAAACTGTCCAATAAAGATTGGTCCTCAGGTTCTGCTTTTCTCCCTGCATCAAATATGAGTGGAACATTTTAGAAAAAGTAATCACAATTACTGTTTTCTGACTTATATTGAAATGAAGAGTAGTAAACATATATTATTGAAAAGGAAATTTGGCATTTATTCAACTACCAAACCGAAGTTAAATCTAACTTCAAAGAACAACCAGAATATCATCTTAATAATATTTTATCATGATAGTAATAAAACAATTATAAAAAAAAAAAAAAAAAAACGCTGTGTGTGATTTAACCTCTCTCTGGGGCAGTGTGTTGTACACATGGCATACACTATAATGAAGATAAGAAGAAAGACGAAAGAGAAGAAAGTGCCTAAATTTGTCATCTGAAGGTAAAGGACTACTCATTGTTGAAGGCTGGTTAAAAGGCTTTCCATTGAGTACTGGATGAAGCTAATACATAATGGAAAGCCCTACAAAAAAACTATTTTTTGTAGTTGAATACAGAATGTGTGCAGTTCTTTTGGTTGGTTAAAATCAAAATCACAATTACAATTCAATTAGGTAATTGTCCAGCCTTAGCACAGAGTATGATGCTTACAAGGCTAAGCTAACACTAATTGGCAGTGCTTTGCCTCGGCAGAGTTCTGGAAAAGAGTTAGGGTCTCACCTTTGCCCATGAACTCTGTGACGATGTAAATGGGCTCTTCTGACACCACGGCATAGAGAGGGACCAACTTGTCGTGTCGCAGCTTCTTCATGATCTGGGCCTCCTGCAGGAAGGCTTCTGGGGACATGGTGCCTGGCTTAAGGGTCTTGATAGCCACCTTTGTAGTACCGTTCCATGTGCCTGGGGAGAGTTTTTATATTATATAAACAATTTAGACAACACATACAATATAGACAGTTTTTGTCTGTGCAGGCAGCTAAAATATTGACAACCCTAGTTCATGACAAAAGTGAAATACTTTTCAGATAAAACAGCAGAAAACTATAAATCATGTGTAATCATTTTTCAACAGCAAATAAACTTGGCCAAAATAATCTCGCACTTCCTGGTCAAAAGCCACTTACTCACGCCCTGTTTACATACAATGAGCGGTCGGGGGAGCCGATGCTTCCGTCATGAGGGCTGGCCGACCATGAATGAATCACACAGCAACACACACAACACGCAGTCAAGGACAAAGTAGGGCAATGATAACGACCGCAAGGTGGTAATAACACAGAGGAATGGAGGTCACACATAGTGATTAACATATTTGGAATTAAAAAGAGGTGAAATCACTGAGGGAATAATCTGCAGGGGCAGGCGGTGGAGGGGCATGAAAAAAACAAAACAAAAACAAATCGGTGGAGGAATTCCTGGGATTGCACACTTGCAGGTCGAGGCTTGCTGCAGGGCTAATGAGGGAGTGAGCGAGGAGGATGCACGGCGGCGAAGTGAAGCGAAGGAGGACGGCCTGCCATTAGCGTACACGTGTGTGCCTTTCAGCAAGAATGCATTGCAGTCGTCAGCGCTTTCCCCAATAAATAGGCTAGCTCTTTGCTGAGCTCAATAAATCAAAGAGTTTATCAATCATTCTATAAGCAGTCTATAACCATTCCTCACTGTTAAATATACATGAGCTATAAAGTGGATGCTTGATTTCCCCCTGTGGGGCTCATTTACTAATTTATGATCAAATATCTATGATACCACACTAAGACGATGTGCGCCATCTTACCCATCCAGACCTCTCCGAAGCAGCCCTGGCCCAGCTTGACCTCCAGTCGCAGGGACTCTCGGGGGATCTCCCAGGCATCCTTGGCCAGTCCCTGAGTCTGCGGCTTTACCGTGGGACAGACTGTTGTCAACCTGTAGCACAAACCGTCAGCGTGTTCTGGACAGAAGATGGAGAAGGTGGGAGGAAAGAAAGGCCCATTTTAGTGGGAGACAGAGTATGTGTGCAGCACTGATGTTGAAAACAAACAAATACCGCAATGTAGCAATAGTCCATCATTCTTGATAATGACATTGTTACGCCATTTTTTTCCTCCAAAATGTCCACTGGCACAGTCACTTGCTTATGTGATTCTTGATTTAATTTTTCGTTGAATATATCAATATACTATTGATATCTGACAAAGTATTGAGACTACGTATATTGTATAGCGGCTTGATCATTTTTTTTTTTACTTTTGATATAGCAATGATCACAATTTTTATAGTTACACTACTGCTATCATTAAAAAATGGATTATCTCATAACCACTGTTCAACGAAAAAAAGGCGACAGGAGAAAATCAAACAAAGAGAAAAAAGGACAGTTTTATGTGACGATAAATAAGTTCACACAAAACCAGTCGGCGAAGAACAAATCCGACATGACAGCTGAAGATCTGCTTGAATATCATATTGATAATTACTTTTCAATACCGCGGACAGATCGTTGAAGAACTGTCATAGTCTTTCAAATTACTCCTTTTTCCTCTTAAAGAAAAATCGATTCTAATGCAACTGCTGTATTGTGACACAATCAAAAACATTAGCAAAGTGCAATTATATTGTAACGTGATTACTCAGGTTTAGTCCAATATTTGATTGCACAGTTGCTGTATCATGATACAACCAATTCTGTTGAGAGACAATTGTGATAGTGTATCCTTTTCAGTTTACATGTACTGCAATTGCTGTATCCTGGTGCTACCGTAAACTTTGTATTTGTCACTAAAGTATTAGAGATCAAGAATTGTGAGTGATTTAAAAAAATATTACCACTGTATTTTGGATAACAATTATTGCATAATCTCTGTATCACAATGAGATTGTGTCAAATTATTTTTTCCCTTTACTGGATCATTATTGTAGACTCACTGTATTATGATATCAATGTGTGTGGATTTGGAACTTTGCTTTTTTTTTCCAACAAGTGTGTAAACATTATTTAGAAAATCCAGCCCATTCCAAATTCAAAATTATGTTACATTTCTACCCATGGAATGAGAAGGTGGATGCTAACTACAAATACTGCATTATCAGCATTTCACTAAATGCTTTTCTTCTTCTACAATCATTGATCTTTACAGAGGTGAATTTAGTGATACTGAAAAAGCAATAGTGTGCCTCGATGGCAGAAAAATCTTAAAACTGCTTTATATTGAACTGTAGTCACACAAGGTTTTCTTTTCCCTTTTTTTGGAAACTCTATTGGGCTTTCAGACATCACAAGAGGGGAAAAAATAAATCCTGTGAAAAGCAGGATTTAATATATGTATATCCCAGGAGCAAATCTGCAGCTGAATAATTCATTGGTTAGCCTAGTGCTGCATTAACGTCTGAATAAAGTAAGAGATATAATGTTAAGAGACTGCTTGCGGACTTCAGTAGTAAACAAAACTCTGCCTTAAACGCTCAATGCCAGCAGATGATACATACCTGTGTAGTGTTTCACCAGCTTCTGTAGCGTCTCAAATTGAGCCCGAGTAGTGATGTAATAGCCGCCACTGTCAAGCTTTCGTATTTTGTAGTGTTTCACATTGTCTCCTTTGACTTCATCCCAGTCACGAACAGATAAAGAGTAGGCCCCTTTTCAACAAAACATTCACAAATGCCAACTATTCAGTTCACATACTGTGTAATCATTCACAAAAATTATGGTTTGCTTTAATGATAAAATACATATTTTTTGTCTAGGAAACCGAACCTTACCTTTGGTTGTCTCACTCTCTCGTGCCAAGAAAGTACCTCGCTGGTTACCCGGAAGTAATAAAAGACGTTCCGCGTCTTTGCGGCCCATTTTGCCGAAATACCATCTGTGGAAAGAACAAGAACAAAGTTCTAGACTCCACTATTTTGTATGCATACAAGTTTCCATTAACATTAGTTAAGTTAAATAATTCACAATAAAACAAATACTTAACATTGGTAATGTATTGAGTTGTTTGATCATTTTGTATTTTGAGTCACTTCTTTCTTTCAACATATTGTGAAAGTTCATACGCCTCTCTGTGTGGCATCTGGGCCAGATTTTCTGCACTACTTTACATCTGAAATTGTATTTATATGTATATTATATATATATATATATATATATATATATATATATATATATATTAACAAGATAGATAGCTTGATAATCTGTGAGCGTGTATACTTTGTGCAAGGTTTGTGTCACACAGCACTATTGTGTAGCCTCTACATAGGCTGTCACGGTGTGACCACGGAAAAGCATTTCTCAGAATGACGAAATAGAGGAAAATGTTGAGAAAGGCAGGGAGGATGAGAGAGGGAGGAGATTGGTTGAGAAAAAAGGTCCTTACTCTTCAGCTTGTATTGAGTCGGCAGGGGCAACATAGTTGCTTGGGATGTAACCCTTCTGTCCTGTGTTGATGGAACGGGCCTCCCACCAGTCGCCTTCCCTAAAACAAGAGCAAAGCCAGTCCGACTTAAGTTTTTCAATTTATGAGGGGTATGAAAAAGAACAACTTCCAATCCATCGTTGTATTGAACTTTTTATTGTATTGAACAGTAAAAAGTTGATCATGGATAAAGTGATGAGAACAGATGGCCCAGTCAGGGAAGCCTATTAACCCAGACAGATTTCAGCCTTGATAGCAGAACAATGAAAGAGGGGACGTTGCAGAAAAAAGGAAAAAAAAAAAAAAAGAAAAACAATTGCACTTACGTGTTGTTGATAATTTGGAAGCGATCGCCTTTTTTGAAGGACAAATCGTCTGAGGTCCTTGCTTCATAGTCATAAAGTGCCACAAAAAATGTGACGCCACCTTAAGGCAAGGAGAACAAGAGATGAGTGTGACTATCAACAGGTAGCAAACAGGTTTGTTTCTACATACATAGTACATGTTTGAAAATAATTGCTGAAAACTCAGTGAATAAGACCAAGAGAGAGTACTCAATAGTGAAGATAGAGAAGTTCAAGTGTTCTTGACCACTCCTGTTTAAGGTGTTGCTAAAATGGTCTGCAGTGATAGCTTTTGTCATGCGTCATGCCAATTATTTGGGGAATTACTCTGCCAATTTCTATAATGTGACACAAATCTATATAATGTGACACAAATCCCATGAGAGTAGATCCAATGAGAATGAGTCCACAAAAACAAGACAGATTTTTGCAAAATTTGTAAATAATATAATGCCAGGTGAGAATGCATTGAATAAAACTTGTGGCTAGTGAACTTGCTATTTAAGAAAAACACATTTAAAATAATGACAAAAAGGGATTAGGGTCATCTTAGGTAGTTAACTTTGGCAAAGGGATAGCAAAAGCTACCTTAAATTATTCCACCAACACAAACAAATTAAACTGAATGAACTTCATCATTACTGTGCTAGTTGGGCCATGTCAGGTCACGTGACCTGTGTAATGGCTGTAACAAAGAGTCATCCTGTCGGACATACAGTAGTGTGAAGCAACAACAGGCCTCAGATATGTTTATCTTCAAAAGGAAATTGAGCGGGTAGGATTAGATGGGCGGCATTCCCTCAGGTCACATTATCCTTCTTGAGAACGAGCGAGCAAACAGTGTGTGTTTGTGTTTATCATTCTTACTGCTGAAAGATCCTATCAAAATTGACATTAAGTTCAATGACAAAGACTTTAAAAAGGAGCATCATAATGACAGCGGATGAAGACGTTTCTTAGAGGCCACACTCCTTCCCATGTCATGTATTTATTTTTGGAACTTCTATTCATACATATTCATACCTTGCTTTATGCTCAAGTCTCTCTTCTTTCACATTTGAAATTTCAAAATTCCATACTTTTTCTACACTCTGATAACAAGACTCACAGGTATAAAAAACAAACAAATGATTGTTTGAAAAAAAAAAAGGAGTCAATAGACAATAATAAATTGAAGTAAAATTTGCATCAGGCAGATTGGTGAGTTAGCAGTTTGCATGCCTGCATCACAAACCTGGGTTTGACTGTGACAGGCCTTTTCTATGTGGAGTTAAGGGTTTCAGTGGATTAATCCAAGAAATGATAAATATGCCGATGGACAAAAATTTCCTTATGTCTTTGTGAAACTGCTCTGAAGAAGGCACTCATGCCGCTACGTGTGGGTTTTGTTTATAATATATCCATGTAGGACTTGTTCTTATAATAAAGACAATTTAAATTGGAGTGCATTAATAAGAGAATTTTCTCAATGTTTTGACTTTCATTATATAGCCGGAATATGTGTATGTGTAAAAAAATCCTATACTATTCTATACTTGCGCAGAAACCCCATAAAATTACAAAGAAGGAGGTGTAAGGAGGTTGTGTAAACCAACCTGTGACGACACCTGGGAAGGGACTGCTCACAGCCACAGACGTGAAAGAGGTTGAGGCGCCTCCAAAAGGTGCCATAGCAGACGACGCACCTCCAAACGGAGTGAGGGCAGAGGCATGGCTGTTGTAACTGTTGTTGAGTGTCTTTGCTGCAGGCGAGTGGCCCATCATCGTGGGCTCCGGACCGTAATGGCCTAGGTGGGCGTTGACCGGAGTGTTACTGGCGTTATCGGGCCGATACTTCAAGGCCGGGCCTTTGTCCTCTTTGCTCCGGACGCAACCCATTGTCAAGCCTGTAAGGGATGCGAGGAAAGAAAATCAGCCAAGTGTGGATAAAATGCAACTAAAATTAATAAATAAATCTTTATTTGGGGAGAAAAGGCAGGATCGAAAAACGTAGAAAATACATTTGAAGGAAGTAGAACAAGTCACATTGTGCTTTCCTCTTGTAAGGATAAACGGTTCAGGAAATGGATATCTGAATGGACATTTTATTAGTTTGAATATAATATATATATATATATATATATATATATATATATATATATATATATAAATAAACCATACATATATACACGGTAGGCCAAAAAAAAAAATCAAACAAGTTTTCATTTTAAATGTGTAATATGAATGGGCTTTAACTAATTTAAAGTGCATACATTTTTCTATCCATTATTTTGCATGCAGTTCAGTCTAATATTTATTTGAAAATAAATATAAGTTGAAGCCGTATTATTGCAAACTTGATACCTAAAAAAAATACAAAATAATTACAAATTATTTCTGGTTATTGATAACTTCTTTAGAGACCTGAATTTGTCAAGATGTTCATAATGTCAGTCTCTTCACTAAAAATATTCTCATGTTTTTTAATGTTCTATAAAAGCAGATGTTGAATCAAAATTAAACATTTGCAAACATCTGCTTTTACTCATGAAAAAATCAATTATACTTATTCCAATTTTCAGACAGAAGACCAAATCACCAGAGAATCATGAAAATAAATTGTTTTTGCACTGTCTATTTAGAAAAAAAAACATTTTATATATATATATATATATATATATATATATATATATATATATATATATATATATATATATATATATATATATATATATATATATATAAAAAGGGATGGGAATTAAAACATATAGTTCAATAGACAAAATAATGTACAGAACCAATCTACTGGATTGTCTCCTTCAACGAGTATAAAATATTGTATACAGCACAGAGCGGTCCAAGAAATATGAAAAGAGAGCTCACCACAGCCCAGTCAACAACCTCCCGTGACATCCCTAACAAAAGGCTGCGCAGCTATCTGAGATGGAAACAAGATCCTTACAGCCTGTGGCCGTTTCACTGACACAGATTTAAGAAGAGCAGGGGAAAAAAAAAAGCACTGCATTGCCCCTCTCCTCATTGATATACGAGACCCAAGCATTTATCCTGTCTGAACTTCAAGGACTCCCAGCAAATGAGGTAATCCTACTCACTCTTCCCACGAGTATTAGATAAACACGTCAAGTGTGGTATAGTGCTGACAGCATCCTCTTCAACAAGTCCACTTCATGATAGCTTGATCTTTAACATAATGAGATTCCCCCGCTTGTTCGGTCAAAGACACGTGGAACTGAAAACTTGCTTATGCACGTGCTTACATCATACTGGGTATAGCAACATATGAGCACAACAGCACTTATATGCGTTATGTGATATATAGCGTCTTGGCTCATTTTATCTGAACTCTTATGCGATCAAAACAACATGCTTCGGGACTTTTGTAATATTTTGAAGTGAGTAGCAAACAATGCTAAACCAATTCATACTACAGTTGTACTCATAAGTTTACATCCCCAAGAGGTAGGGCTGCAGAATTAATCGAATTTTAGTCGCAATCACGATATTGACTGCCATGATTAATTAAGCCTAGCCTCTGTGATATTAACATTTAAAAAGCCGGCTTCACTACATGTCAAATCAAGCACTTTGTCATCCTACCATCAGTGTTTCCCACATATTTGCATGACAAAAGCCTCTGCTTTTTCACCCTAATACACTATTTACCAGTGTGAAATGGTGTTGAGTTTCTCACCTGATTACTCATATATACAGTGCTAGCTGTCAGTTGAGACCCATTTTGAAAAGTCCGACTGGCAAAAAAATTGAAAAAAAATTGGTTTAAGATGACCGAAAATGACATTTTGACAGCTACTTGATTCAAATGGCCTTAAAGGTAAATAATGTGTTTGGTTCTAAGTAGGCTTCGTTTTTTTCATTGGTTTGATTTGTGATTAATAATCATCATTTCAATATTGACCAAAATAATCCTGATTATTATTTTGGCCATAATCGTGCAGCTCTACCAAGAGGTACATCGACTGTCATGTGCATCTTTTTAGATATAGTTGTGCAGCAGCAGTGATGGTAAGTGGTGCACACAAAGTATGCTCGCTTGGCAAATTCATGCACATGCTAACTGTGGGCTGTACAAATGCTAATGAGAGTGCAGACCCTGCATTCCATCAAAGCATTTCATTTGAAAAAGAAAGAAAGAAAGAAAGAAAAAAAAACACTGGGTGCTTCTGTGGGCAGGATGTGGGGTTTCACACATCTGTTAAACATATTTAGGCTTCCGAGCTATCTGCTGGTTCAAGGAAGTCAAATTCAAGAACACTTCAATCCAATTTGAGACTTTACAAGTCAAACTGAAGTATAATTATGCAAACTAAAGACATTAAAACATTGGCTTGAAGGAGCAAGTGTAATTTCTTAGCATGATTGAGTATGTATTGTTTCTGCTTTAATTGTCTTGAGGCCGGAAACTAAAAATGTGTTTTTTGCCAATTTCAGTAGGAAACTTTTGGTAGCCTAGAATTTGGTCCATCCCTAACATATATCACATCATTTGTTGATATTATTATTATTATTATTATATGCTATTATTAGCATATTATTAAGCTCATTGACACCTTTTTTTTCCAGAAATTTTCCTTTTTTGGGTGGTTTTGTCTGGTAATGTCAGTTCAAACACTGGGCCTCTAAATGAGTTACACAAATTATTGAAGTAGTCATTTCACCCCTAGCCTTAACAATCTGCTCTTACAACCAATGAGACAAGATGCCAGTCAAGGAAAAAGGGAGTAGTCAGCCGACCTTTGAACAGCACAATTCACATGCTAGTGCAGTTTACCTAAACATTAAAAGTCTGTCTGGTTTTGCATTCATGACTATGGGCTGCTTAAAGAAAGTACACAGTGAAGTGAAATTGCCTCATGTTCTAGTACCAGTTTGCACTATTGCTTAAACATGAACAAATATTGATTTTCTTTTGTTGAGCTGATTAACAATTTCTCAAAAACAAATATAAGGTGATTAAATTGTCAATTGTACAAAAGGTAAAAACATTTTGGTTTTGCATTTTGTTCTTTGATTCTCTCAAATGTAAAAACCAAAAGGCCTTAAAACAATGCTGAACCTTGAATGCTGTAGTAGTTACACAACTAATAAACCAGCACGAGGTCAACAGCCATCCTTCATTGCAGATAAACCTGCGCTTGTCTGAAATCTAAGATGACACCCTTGAGAGTGATGACACGGTCGCAGCGACTAAGAGCATCGTTGAAGCGTAACTCAGAAATTGCCCTGGCACGGGCTCTGAGGAGTCTTCTCTTTGCCTGCCAATCACCAAGGAAAATAGTTGTAGTGGCTAGTATGGGGGATGTGAGGAGGCTAGCTGACATGACTTCCTTCCGAATCCCATTCACATCATTGAGGCCACCTGCAGAGGCATCTTCATGCCGTAAATGCAGCAAAGCACCCCCTTGTCTCCCATTTGGAATTGAGCAGCACACAAATACTGATTTCCTAACACCCTAACAGAAGTTTGTAGTGTGAGACCACACACGACAAGGAAAAAAGGCCATAGGTGTTCTGTCACTTGTTATTGTCAACCACACTGTACTTGTAATCACAAATATTGAACAGGTTTGAAGACTGTCAACCTCAAGCATTTTTCACAGATAATAATGAGAAAAAAAAAACACACACACCATATAAGAAAAACATTTAAGAAGAATTACGTAAAAGGCATCTAACAATCAGTTATTTACGCACTTTGATTGTGTTTCTTAGATTCTGTCAAGGTATTCGACCGAAGAGTCAAATGAAAAGCCTTGGCCTGGCTCCAGAAATTGTATTGATATGGATTGTACAAGTCAAATTATTGAAAACACCCTCTTATTTCAGTGTTCTTTAAATATCTAAAAGCTTTTTGAATTGTAGGGTTTTATATATATATGTCATTGACATTCTGAAGAAATGTTGATGGAATTACTTTGTAGATGAAAAAATGTTAGCTTTGAACATCTTGGTATTTTCTGTTAGCCTTGTGATTTGATTACAGGATTGGCGATATATTGCCATTTAATAGGTCACAGTTATTTAAAACCAACCAAATCTGATAAAAATGGTTAGTTTTTTTTTTTTCTCCCCACATGTCCTCTGCTGAAGCAGCCAATCACATTGTCTATTTTCTGCTTTGTGGTCTTTAGTATCAATACAATTTTGCTTCTGCAGCTAACGCGGATAACGTGATTAACATGTTATCATATGCTGCTTTCACAGAGTGTTTTATGTGATATCACCCTGTTACGTCTGCAGTGACCTGAAACGTAGAGCCTGCAACATAGCATTAGTGTAGATAGTAGCATGTGATTTTAACTGTCTGTTGTAACAGTCCAATTAAGCTATAAATACTGTCCTCGTGTTAATTAATGCGGGGGAGGACAGTCATTCATTTTATTTGAAGCTTGCGGAGTTATTTACATACAATTAGAGTGTCGTTTGATATTCTATTTGAATGTAAACATAGATCTATCAGGTTTATGACAACCAAAAGGGTGATTTCGCAAAGATAGGACACACTTTGTTTTCCCAAAAATGAAGGCCAAAAGTATGGATGTGTCCGATAAACGGTAACATAAACATAGAAAAAAAAAATCGACTGCATAAGTCAGCCACACAAGCCAAGTTATACTGTACAGGTGCGCATTTCTATATCGGATGTATTCTTACAGTAATTGCGGTTATGGGACTAGCAAGACTAGAGGCAGTCACTTGGCTGTTAGCAGCCAGGGGAAAAACATCATGCTTACACGAGTAGAATGTTAGCTGCAACTACCGCACTATTTTCAATAAGCAGATGAATCCAGCGTCCGTGTTGATGCTTGTTCACATACAGGAATATTACAGTAGCTTTCAGGAACAAAGTGATTCTTGTTGCGGTGCAGGTTAGAAACTATGAGGCTGCCACGAGGTTTGGGCTAACGGCCCTCACATGCCGACCTAGAGTGGAGCCCGTATCCCATCAAAGAGCATAAAAGGAGGTAGGGTTTCATTTAACTTCAACAGCCCTCTGTGAAAATCTCCCCAACGATCATTCGCACACTCCCGCTGTGCTGGACACAGCTCTGCCACAGCAGAGACTATACCGACAACAAATATATAGCTTATGGATATAAATAGAAGATAATATGAAGAAATTACAAAGATGACATTTATTATGTTGTGCTAAAGATTTTACATTGTCTGTCCATCCTATACATGGTAAAATGTAAATAAAAATAAAACAGAATTTGACCATCAAATTAAAGGTGTGTCCTATACATGGGTGCACCCTACATTTGGGGAAATACGGTAGATAGGAAATAGGCATGATTCGGCACTAGGCACTTTGTAACAGCATTGCATCACTGCACTGTGAAGTGTGCTGGATCTGTCCAGAGGATCCTTCACACCTCCTGTGCTAAGTACATGACACCGGGTCAGTGCCACCTGTTAGTCCTCCTCACCTCCTTGGATTGTCCAGCTGTGTGTATGAGTACTTGTGTGTGTGTGTGAGAGTAAGAGAGAGAGAGAGAAAGAGAAAGAGAGAGAGATGGCAGTCCAGCCAAGTGGGGCAGTACAGTAAACTCAGAGGGATTAGCATGGGAGGAGGATTACCGTGGGACTGGAGTGTGCAAGCACAGAAACAGCGGGCGTTACAGCATAGTCGACTCATAATCGTACCCTCAAAACAAGAGCTCGAGAACGATACGTTTATAAACAATTGCAATAAAGCTACTTATCGTACTTGTGAGTTAAGTTTAATATGAGAGTTGGGAAAAGGTTTGCAACAGATGAGAAGACGGTAAATGGGATGGGGAAAAAACGAATGGGTTTGGTAATGCAAACTTTAACTAGGTGGCATCATTCTCACCCCTTTGGGCTACAATATAACTAAAATCAAGACAACGTCAATTGGTCGCCAGCAAGGAACACCCAACAAGTTGTGAACCCCCCAAACAGACACAAACTATAAACACTACACAATGCTCAACTTTTTGTGTCGGACAATACAAAAACTACCAGGCCTCGGTCGCTCCACACTCCCAAAGAGACTTTTCCTTCCCTGAGGGCTTTTTCTCTTACCTCTTTACCAAGCAACCTCAGCAGCGTCGTGCTCCGGCTACATGCGTCTTGCTATCCTCTCTTTTATTATATTCACGTCCAAAACGGGAGGAGAAAATAACCGAATCAAATCGTAGTTGTTCGTCCCATGCTGTAGACAAACTCATTCGCCGGCGGTTCGAAGTCGTTCGCAAGGACCCCTCGGGCTAATCCTTCGAAAAAGAAATGTGAAACCTTGTGATGTGAAACTAAGTGACGTAAAAAAAAAGCGAAACGGTCGGTGAAAATGTCTTTTGAAATGACCGAGATTTACTGAGTTGTCCCAGCACCACAATAGCCCGGCTAGTAGCCACCAGGGCCGGAGAGGGAATAAAGACGCCTTCGTGTACTCACTTTTGAACTCGTAAATTACAGTACTCAGAAGAATACTCGGTCAAAAACGGAAATTTAGAGTTCATCTTATTCAGATAATATCCTGCTACGTACCAATGCTTATTCTAAACCATCTAAAAAATGCAATCAAGTTTCACATAACGAAAGACATAATCTTACTTTGAACAAAATTGTTCTTGAACGTCTCATGATCGACTCTCCTTTGCGCCAAACATGGCCGACTTGTGTGGACGTTAAATTAGTTCAGTACTCCTCTCAGTAGACAGCGAGTAGACAAAGAAGAAATCATAACATGAAGTTTTGTATCAGACTGAAATACAGTTAAACATAACTTTGTCAACACACGGCAAAGCCCCCCCCCCCCCCCCCCCCTTTTTTTTTTTAAATTAACGTTTCCTTTTTGGGAAAAGGGTGAGCGATGCCTTGACATTTAATTTCCAAGTATTTGGCGCTCTCTAGTGGTAAGATATGTTTGTGTCTGCAAAACGAAAACTAAAAAAAAATAGAAAACGTTAAGTGGAACTAACTAACTAACTAACTAACTAACTAACTAACTAACTAACGAACTAACTAACTAACTAACTAACTAACTTAATAAATAAATAAATAAATAAATACAAGTTAATAGTAATAATGATTCCGTGTTTTTACCCCGTGAATAAAAAATAATACGCCTTTAGTAGCCTAACAAAACAATATATACATGGAAGAGGGTACATCGTAACAGCATTTTCACATACATATGTAGGTAGAGGTCAAAGTTTGGAGGCACTCTTTGAAATTGTGTTTTTTCACTCATTTCAAAAGTACCAACATTGTAGATTAATACTCAAATCACCAATCTTAAGAAGAAATATTGATGGATATTTTGGGGTGAACTACAAAAAAATACTGTATAATATAAAATATATCAGCTTGGTACTTTTTTTCTTGGTATTTTCTCTGTCAGATTTATGACAGTTCACAGCTTTACACGTTATTTTTTTCTTTGTATTCATAGTTCTCTTATATCTATCTATCTATCTATCTATCTATCTATCTATCTATCTATCTATCTATCTATCTATCTATCTATCTATCTATCTATCTATCTATCTATCTATCTATCTATCCATCCATCCATCCATCCATCCATCCATCCATCCATCCATCCATCCATCCATCCACCCATCCCCTTTTGTGTCCTAATGGTGGCGCCAAGATATTATTCCTCGACTGTGTATTAAGTGTGTGTGCTTGGTCAATTCGCACCGCAACCCGTGGCAGAGTTGGGTGGTTGCGGTAGTTGGGCGGCACCGAGTTCATGACGGTGTCCCCCGTCACGGTGCGTCAGACTGACCGTCTGACGTACATGTTCCGCAACGTGCAATTGTTCGATTCCTCGGTGTAATTCAGCATACAGTTCTTGGAGGTTATAACAATGAAGCTTCTCATTCAAGTAGACCTATACACTTCCATTCACTTTAGTGAATTATTATTACATAATGCCCATTTCAAGAGTTTGGACGCGACTTTGTGTTGTTTCTGAGGCGTCAATTAATTGATTTGGATGATTCACACATTTTGATTGAACGTTTCTTTCAAAAAGCACTCTGCGTCAAAAGCCTGCTCCAATCCGATTACTGATACATGGTGGGATGAATAAATGAACGTCTGACCCACCCCCTTGACCCCCCCCCCCCCCCTCCTCCACACACAGACACACACACACACACACGAACACCCACACACTTCCCCATACTCAACACCACCGGCCTTATCCGCATCCGAGCAGGGCCATTAGCAGTATTATGAGGAAAAGTGAGTGTAAATTCCAAGATATTGACGAGAAATGACTCTCATGGGAAATAGGGAAGATTTCTGGACAGAGGGGTTGCTTTTAGTGCCACACACAACTAAGATGCTAAGACCCACTCAAGATAAAACACTTAGTTTGACTTACTGGTCAAGATGATGACGACGACGATGATGACGATGGGGTATCATATTACAGTGCATGAATTCAGAAAAAAATACAACTTATATAATTGGGCAGCTCGGAGGAGCAGTGGTTCGCTCGTCCGCCTTACAGTTCACAGACCTGAGCTCAAATCCACGTCACTCCAGCCTTCCTGTGTGGAGTTTGCATGTTCTCCCGGAGCCCGCGTGGGTTCCCTTCGGGCACTCAGGCTTCCTACCACGCACCAAAAAACATGCATGGCAAGTGCACCGGACATACTAAATTGTCCTTAGGTATGATTGGGTGCGTCAATGGTTGTTTGTCTCCGTGTGCTCTGTGATTGGCTGTGAACCAGTCCAGGGTGTCGTCCCCTGCCTACTGTCCGAAGCCAGTTGAGGCACCTGTAAGCGACTCCTGTGAGGATAAGCGGTATAGAAATTGGATGGATGTACTTATTTATTGAAAAATAATTACGTCACAACAAATTCTGATGTTAATATGACAACAATAAAACGTACTTGAATACATCGGATGGTAATCATAAAACCACCCAAAATGTATATTGCACGTAAATCATTCTTAATTGACTTACTTAAATACAAATACATACAAAATAAACATACATTTATTTATAAAGAGAAGTGACAAACTTTTAGTATGACAAGAAAAGTATACCCATTAAAAAAAAGTTCCTTAAAATACAGCGTAATATGGTAAAACGAGTAATAAGTTCAAATAGTATATATATTAAAAATTGTATTTTATAAGATTCTATAAAACTGGTATTGTGAAATAGTTAGATATCAACGAAACAATTAAAATGTTCTAAAAATAAATTACTAGTGCAACTGCAATTAATAAAAAAACATTTCAAATACTAAAGCAAAATGTAATATTATGTGATACATATCAATAGTGAAAAATGCAGGCAAATCCAGGGTGTCAATTTTGTCATAAAAACAAACAAATATTCATAAAAGATCAAGCTAGCCTAAAAAATATACAGGACAAGTCAAAAGTTTTAAAGCGCCTCAAAATCCTACTGCCCTCAAGCATATTAAGAGGTCATAAACAGATTCAAGCTTTAAACTTATAAAAATGCACACGTGTGAAAGTCATTCCTGTTCATGAAGTATCATCCACATCGTAAAATTAAGTGAGAAATTACTAAAATGTGCAAATTAGTTATCCATAAATTATTGTCAAACGACCTGTTCTCAGGAAATGTTAAGAAAAGAAACACAAACACAGAGACACCGTTTTTCACACTTTTAACTGGCAATTTACGTGCATAATGCTTGTCGAAGAACTTTAGCAACAGGGACAAAAAAGCTTCTCGCTCTACACTAATGTTAAGAGTAAATGAAAAAAAAATGAAGGACGAAAGTTTGCTGGAAAACTTTTGGTCTGTGGTTGCGTTTGCAGGGTGGGCGGAGAGGCGTGTGACGAATGCAATGCACGAGGAAGGAACTGTACCATTATATTCCTGCAGGAGGAAGGCTTGATGACGTCCATAGCATCCTTAACGTGACTTATTGAAGTGAGGGAGGATGAGGAGGAGGAGGGAGGGAGGAATAGAGGGAGGGGAGGGGGGATACATAAAGATAAAAATCCAAGGCGATCGGGACAAAAAAAGTTTCGAGGAGATAATAGAGGAGCTGCTGCTGTTGCTTTTTGTTTTTATTTTTTTTGAACTACTACTTTTGCACAGCAGAAGGTGTCATCGTGTGTTTTTTTTAATTATCCGGAGTGAGAAAGAAGTGCGAGTGGGGGGGGACGTAAAACAAGGCAGCAGACAAGTGCACCACACCAGGCAAGCCGCGCCCGGATCGCATCCCAGCAGCAGCCGCCGCTTTCCGGCTCAGAGGTAAGGTGCTAACCTCCCATTCTCCGCCACTTGGTCTGGATCTTCCCTAAAAAGTCCAGCGGACAAAGTTTGCTCATTTTCACCTTCTCTGCTTGATAAAAGTGTACTAACAATGATTTCATATTTGTGTCACGTTGCAGCATGGCCAGTTCGAGCAAAGCCACTTTAATCTTGCTCATCTACGGAATTTTAATGCACTACAGCGTCTTCTGCACACCTCTTGGACTAAGTTACCCCAAAATCAGGTAGGTTTTTTTTTTTTTTGCACATCCTGAATTAATCGCATTTGTTCAAGTGTGCACCACGTGTGGATTCATCGCAAAAGTGCGCTCGGGCGCGCGCAAACATGCGCAAGCAACATGCAAAAGCATCCAGAAATAGAAGAAAGAGACGGTTGGTGTGGAAATTTGCGTGTAGATAACTGTCTAGTGGGACCCCTTCTGTGAGGTCCCCCCAACCTTATTAAAAATGAGAGCGCAATGGATATAGCTCTCGGGAGGAGGAGGAAGAAGAAGAGGAGGAGGACGGGGAAGATGCGTCACCAAGTAGAGGAAGCGAATAGGAAATGCGTTAAGATTTATTTTTGTTTTACAGCTCCTCCTTCCCCATGACAGTTTTTGTTAGGTGCATTTTTTTTTATTGATTTTAATTGATTATAAGTGTTATTTCATGTTATCGATTTTGTCGTGGATTTCAATTAATGAAATAAAAGCGAAAGACGACTTTTACTAACAATGGAAACGATACAAACGTGAATAAAAACGAAAAATTGTAAGTTCCCCCTCAAAATCGAATCTTTTATTATTTAAACTGTATTTAATATTAGAAAAGAAAGTGATACATTTTCTTTTTAATACCATTTTCAGTGTTTGAAATTTGGAAAAAATGTAACGTACTGATTTTTGCCGGCTGGTGTGCAGGTTGGACAACGATGCGTTCGACGAGGACGGCAATTCCTTGGGCGAGTTGGGTTTCGACGGCGACCACCTCGCCTTACGCAGCGCCGCGTCCTTAAACGACGACGGTGGCGGTTACACGCTCTATTACCCCACAGAGAAAAGGTATTTATTTCCGGAATTATTATTATAATTCTTAATGTTAAGAATTGATTGTGTGCATCCCTTCACGCGTTATTTGTGTGGCGCATTTTACTCATTTTTTGTTGTTGGTTTGTATATGTGTGCATCTCTTTTTT
This sequence comes from Hippichthys cyanospilos, assembly GCF_059441005.1. Taxonomy (NCBI): domain Eukaryota; kingdom Metazoa; phylum Chordata; class Actinopteri; order Syngnathiformes; family Syngnathidae; genus Hippichthys; species Hippichthys cyanospilos. The sequence goes on from NC_142380.1 coordinate 11,836,955, forward strand.
TTGTTTTTTAATTTTACGTTTGACATTTAAATTCGTTTGATTTTGTCGTCCACTGATGATGTACGTGTGTTTTGGCATCTCAGAGCAGAAAGGCATGCTGAGGAGGAATTAGATAGAGCCTTGAGGGAGATCCTGGGTCAGTTAACCACGCGGCATTATCTGCATTCTCTGATGACAATGCGCGCAGGGTAAGGGCTTGCTGCATCCACCTTGTCTTGTCTGGTTATTTATCATTGTTTTGCTTTGTGTTTGTTTTTTTATTTAAAAAAAAATCACATCGTTATTTTTTGTTTGTTTTGTTTTGTCAGTTATGTCTTGGGGAGTGAAATATTCTGCAAATCCATACATTGATTTTTCTTCTGACTCGCGCGTAAACGCGTCAGAATAGCAAATCGGCCTGTGAATGAATTATTAATAAGGCCCAGGAATGCATTATTAACGCCACCAAAAAGAAGCTTGAATTTATTTCTTTGTCAAAATGACCTCTATTTATTTGTGTTTTAGCAGTGAGGATAACAGCATGGAGGACGAAAGTGAGCCACTCTCCAAGAGACACTCGGACGGCATCTTCACTGACAGCTACAGCCGCTATAGGAAGCAGATGGCTGTGCAAAAATACCTGGCAGCTGTCCTGGGACGAAGGTACAGACAGAGAGTGCGCACCAAAGGACGTCGGCTCGCCTATTTGTAGTGCAGCAGCACCCCCCCCCCCCCCCCCAACTCGTGCGTGTATACAGTATATATGTATTACACCCCCACAGCCCCACTCCGCACAAACAAAGAGTGTCATTCGCCTATCACATAATATAGCTGAGCAAACCAGTGGATTGCGCCTATATATGTTCTCTTTCAACATTATGTATTTATGTATGACGTTAAGCCATTAAAATTAATATTTTATTAATAATATCGTTTCCCCCCCTCATCTTTTTTGCTATGAGAAAAAGGCACTTGATGATGATTAACCCTCCTGTTATGCTGCGTTAAAGTCACCCAATTTAAGGTGAAATAATTCCAGATAACACACCTTACCAATGAAATTGCTTGGGTTATTGAATTATATATAATGATTTTTTATTTACCTTTTTGTGAGACATGAAGCCCATGCCCATACATTTTCATGAGAGCAAGAAACTAGATTTGTCTTTAAAAAAGAAAAAAACATTTCCAACAACCAAATGGACTCATTTAAAAATAAAAAGATTAAAAGAATCCAATGACAATAGTTTGTCATGAAGTTGAGCCACGCCCTGGGTCAAAATGACCCATGTTTTACTTTCACGTTTCACATATCACAAACCAATTGTTAGTCGTGGAATTGGAAATGAGATATAAAGAATACCCCCACCCCCCTTCAAAAAAAAAAAAAAAGTTTGGACACTTGTATAACCTGGGTCAAATTGACCCATTTAGAATTGAAATAATTTCACATAATACACATAAATCAGGACACTTCTTAATCGTAAAATTATCAATGAGTTGCACACATTCTAGAGTGTGATTTTTTTAAAACAATTATGAACAATTTTGGATAATTAAACAGACCCTGGGTCAAACTGACCCAGGAAAATCAATTACGCTGTGTGTAACAGGAGGGTTACACTGCACAGTTCATGGACCAATAACTTTTGTTTTCATGTTTCATGTGTTTTAAAGAAAAAGAAATGGAAAATAGCTCATAGTTGTGCACTTTCAACGTTATGTGCTTGAAGAAGAAAAAAAGTCTTAAAAAGTCATCTATACATACACACATAAATATATATATATATACATATATATGCATAAAAATAAATAGATAAAAAAGACAATCAAAGTACTGAATGTTATACTTATTTTTGTAAGCTATTTTTTTAAGTGTTGTTCGTTTTTTGGACAAAACACGCCCAAAGAAGCGGTGAGCATGCTACATATTTATCTATCCCTCTCTCTCTATATATGAGTGTTTGTGTTTGTGTGTGTGTGTGTGTGTGTGTGTGTGTGTGTGTGACTGCGTGAGTTAAACACCCCATTGAAAATTATGTTGTTTTTTTTACGTTATTGCAAGGATGCCTCAATGCTGCTCACACTTGCACATGTTGTGTGGAAAACGCGTGTGTGCGTGCGTGCGTGCGTTCGTGTGTCTGCGTGTGCGTGTGAGTGTCAGATGTACGCTTGAGTTGTGTCACTTCTATTTGGAGAAGACCAGTGTGCTAAATCTGCATTTACTTTACTTGTAGTCATTTTGTGGAATTTTGCGAACAATCTGCATGCTGTTGTATTGTTGGGTAAAGATGTGTGTTGTGCGTACATCGCAGGGATTCCCAAACTGTTTATGAACAAGGTGGATGGGGGTGCATAGCGATGCTGGTTTACATTTAGATTGTGTGCTCCCAGGAGATATTTGGTCACCAAACACAGAGGTTAAATATCAACAGTTTCACAGCAGAATGGGGGCGCACCATCTCTGTAGGGTTGTTATTGTGGCTTCAAAATATTGCTTGTCTGTGGTGTTAGACGCACTAAAAATGAAGGCCTTTTCATTTTAGGAACATATCACTGGGGATGCAAAAAAAAAAAAAAAAAAGTAAGTTTACTATGACATACTGCTTTTCTTAGGTGACACAACAAAAAGGTTGATTGGGTAAATGTCTAACCTTTTATTTTTAGTATAACCTTTAATTTTGGTAAAACTGTGGCCCCCAAAATGCAATTTGTATATAGGATATGTTGCATTGTTTCAAACCAACAATGTGCTGGCTAAACTTTTCAGATTTGGACATATTGAGGATCTTTGTACAATTAAATAGGGAGGGGGTGCACCAACATTTTAAAAGTAAGTTTCTTCTTTTGCTATAAAGAGAATTTTGCTTTATTATATCCCCAGTGAAGTGCAGCATTTAAGTTTGGGAATCCCTCTATCTGGAAAAATATAGAAGAGTTGAGGACATTCTAAGGTGGTTATATAACAGGGACGGAGTATCAGTCTGACCCACCTGCACAAAATAAAGACAAATATCACAATTTCAATTAAAAAAACAAAACAAAACAAAACAAAAAAATTATTAATGCGCACCCCTAGATGACGTTTGCATCCCCAGTGGGGAATGTAACACAATTTGGGAATCCCTCAATCAGGAGATAATGAAGAGATGAGGGCAATCTTTGGCTGGTGCACTGACACACATTTGCACACCTGCATTTGTTGAATCAGTTCCATCCGAGGCATCTTTCTCATTGTATGTTCATTTAAGATGATGCAAATGTCCAGGAGAATGGCCCACTCCAATTGGCTTCATCCCTGACAGTCTTTAGATGGTGTGTTTGTTGTTGAGTGCATTTATTGGATGAAGTTGCAGACAGCTTCTGGCTTTTGGTGCCTGCTTAGATGTGAGATGAAAAAAAAAAAAGTAAAAAAAAAAATGATACAATTCGCCACACGTAAGATGGCAATTTCAGTGGCCCTACAATGCTGCAAGTCCATTAGCTTACATTGAAAGTTTTCCTGTTTTGATCACTTGGTCTTGGCCCAAGAGTTGTAGAATTAGCTTGTATTTTTTTTCTTTTCCAAGCATGACCAATGACTCGTTGAGTTCAAATATATATATACATATGAATATATATTAAAAATAGAATGTATATGTCGTTGGAGCAGGCAACGTGCGTGGTTGTGTGTGTGTATGTGTGTGTGCATGATTTTGGGGTGTTTCCGTGTCTGTAAGAGTTGTACAAAATGACCAGTGTTTGTTAATGTTGATAAAGTGTTGTTATTTATTTTTTGCTCTATATTAAATCAGAAAAAAATCCCTATTCTATCATCATTTCAATGTGCATCACTTCTATAAGAAAACAAAAGGGGTAGTGATGGTGGTTAGGTGACAAATGCCTGTTGTTATCTTACTGAAAGCGCCAAACGCCTTACTTCAATGTTGAATTTAACCGTACCTAGAAAACCATGTGTTTGCAAAGTGAACCCAAGTACAAAATGGTGATGACACAGAAGAGCCCTTCGCTTTTGAAGGTGATGGGGGAGGAGGGTTACGTTTGCTCAATGTCAATGAAAGTGTTGTAAGATTTGTATGAATAAATTTTTGTAAACAAAAAATATCTCCCAATCAATGTCTAATCTTTGAATTCATGTGTTGAATTCACACAAATGTGCATGTGCACACACTTTCCACGGAAACGCTTGAAATACACTCAAAAGCCAAAGAACAAAACAAACAAAAGGTTGATTTTGCCTCTTCCCTGTTCATAGGGAAGCCTTGAATGCGCCACACAAACCTCGAGTGAAGACTTTGAATACAAATGCACCACAGGAGAAGTACTTTGAAAGATACTCAAAAGTCATAGGAAACAAAAACATCCAAAAATAAGATGTATTTTGAAGCTGTGTCTATCAAAAGTGACAGCGTAAATAGATTGGACCACTTCATATTCACTGTTAAGCATTCACCATTTCTTTTTCAATTTTTAGTCATCGTGACTCCAAATCCCTTTCAAAACTGCACTTGATTCCCTTTATGTTAGCAACGGAGCGCCTCTTTATGTAAGCAATGGAGCTCCTGGTGCAAGCTTGTTCATATTTGGAAGTGGTAACTCAACAGCCTATCAAAAAACAAACAATTCAAATACATCAACTGAAACCTATCAAAAAACAAACAATTCAAATACATCAACTGAAACACAAACCATGAAAACACACCCGCAACAAAAAAAACAACATTTGCAAAGACACTCAAAACGCAACATAATCAAAAGATTTATTTTTGTGCCTCACTCATTAAAAAAAACAAAACAAAAACCCTCAAATACATTGAACAAAACTTCAAATGTGGAGCCTCAAATGCACCAAATCAAGCCATGTACTCAAAACCGCAGTAAAAGAGCTTTGAAAGACACACAAGAGCCCAAAAACAAAACAAACAAAAAGCAAACCTCACACCACAAAAGAAAACCCACTTGAATAAACACAAAAAAACAAAGAAGAGGTTCACTCAGGCACTTTGATCATTAAAAATGAACTCTCAAAATGTAACAAGCGAAACCTCGAATGCGCCTCGAACGCATCCCGGCAAGCAACTCCAAGATATCCCCCATCCTCCTCCTTCTTGGCCTTGGCAGTGTGGCCGAGTCCAGTGGGAGAGGAGAAAGGGTGTGGCGACGCTGTGTTTGTGATCTGATCGTGTATGTGTGTGTGTGCAGCTGAGCTCAACTAACCCAATCAGAGACATGTTGCATGGCAACGGTGCACACAAAGGGGACACGGTTATGTATACGCACGTGTCGACATATTTCCACACACCAAGAAGAAGACAAACGGAGAAGAGCGCGTACTTTTGGAGCGCAACCTTTGACCTCGGCAAGGGGTTGCGCAGGTGGAGGAGGGAGAGCGGATGAGCCGATGTAAGACATTTGGAGAAAAATGATTTAGCTCAGATACGGACATCTTTGTTTCCTTCCCCGAGGAAGTGTGAGAGGGTGACAGATTGTCGCCTGTCAAGGTTTGTGCTTCCCGTCTGATGTATGGGACCATCCGCATCCTTTATTTATAGTAAGGGGGTGTTTACACACAACACGCTTTTCAACTTGACACAAAAGCCGATAAAGAATGGTGTCCTTTCTTGTATATGCGACCACATCGTTTTTGCGAGTCCGAAACAAGGTTCTGATACGTTTAGATTTTTTGCTATGGTTACTATTTATTTAGATTACGTTTAGCTAGCTTAACTTCATTTTAGAGCTACTTTAGTAATGCTTCCTTTTAATTATTTTTTTTTTAAATTGGTTTTATTTTTTTCAAATATGGTATTTGTTGAGACCAAGATTAAAGAAAGTTTTCTTAGAAGTATGTCAAAAACACAAATGCCTTTTATTTGCTCTGAATAAAGCTAGTTTTAAGCTTTAAGCTAGTTTTAGTCATTTCATTATTTTTCGTTAGCTATGATAACCTTGAGAGAAAATTGTTTTAAAAAAGTTGAGTCAAATTCTGAGCTAGTTCTTTTTATGTGAAAGACTGTAAATTGGATTCAGAGGTTTGTTTCTGAATGCAGTCGTCCCTCGCTATATTGTTGTTCACTTTTTATGGCCTAACTGTATTCCTTTTTTATTGTACTTTAGCATGGCTCATTGTTTTTTTGTACAGAAAAAGCATAAAATCAAGCGTGAGCCACCAATAAAGAGTATGTCAAATACAGGTAATTTCTAAATTTCGAAGGTTTGGGGTAATTACATTCTTAAATAAAGACATTGTGCCTATTGTGCTGCACAACTGGCGCTATGCTACATTACCGTTGAAGGTTGATGTATGCTGGTGTTGTATACATGAAGTAGTAAAATCTATATAAATAATGAAATTTATCCGCTACGTCGCAGAGTTTGTTAATCGTTAGCATGGTCTGGAACATAAAGGAATTACTATACATTATACAGGGTGTTCCAAAATGGTTGACCCGATTCTAAATGCCCGTATCTCGGAAACTGCTTGATGGATCTTAATGAAACTAAATACACTTTATGTTGAAGGCCATAAGTTTTATCAGTTAAATTTACAAAGAAAACTACAAATATTTGTTGGTTCTATGACAGATTTTCATAAATGTTCAAAATGAGCACTGCCTGTGCCTCTGCAGACATTGATGGCTGTTCTGGCGATTTGGGTATGCATAAGCAGCCTTTTCTTGAAATTTATGGTGCCAAGTCCTAATTTGTTTTGGAGTTGGTGCCTTCTTTGCAAAATTTGTGAAGAGGTTACGATGCACTGTCTTGGGTGACTGAGTCCGAGCATACTCTAACTTGCAAAATGACTTTTCTTATGAAGTGAACGGCATATAACCTGAAAAGATAGAAATGCCAAACATTACACACATAAACATGAAACGTTTCTACACAAGCTGTGAACATTTGAGGTAATTCCAACAAAAATTATTGGCCTACGAAATGGGGTCAAACATTTTGGAACACCCTGTATGTTTGAAAGTAATTGTGTAAAATGTGCAAAGACTGAGAAGTGCTTTACAGTAAATTGTAGAGGAATAGTGTTAAACAGTTTTTCACACTTTCAGTTTTCTGAATATTGTTTGGTACATCTGAAATTTTTGTCAATCATTCCTTGTTATACTCTGTATTAAGAATTTGAGTATCGTTGTTCTCATTAGCAGTTATGTAATTAAATTACAATTAGCGAGCTAGGAGAAAAGGGAGCAGAAGAAATATTTATTTTCTTCTTCAACTTTTATTTATTTATTTATTTATTTTTTTTAGTAAAATCCAACACCAACTATCAACAAAGAGCAAATGATTGTTTGGCACCAGTTGTACAATTCCAATAAATCCAATGCTAAAGTTTGTACTTTTGCTTTAAAAAAAACATGAAAAAAAACTGAGCTAATTTTAGTAAAACTTCCAAGTGGGATATTTTTACAAAAACAATTTTGGCCTTGTATGCAAATTGATGTATTTGTAAGCAAACAATCAAAAAGAGCATTTTCCAGAGATGGGTTGGAAATCGCCAACTACCGGTCTGGCATGCAAATGACAACAGTTGATATTCACACCAGGCAGAAACGGAGACAAATACTCACCCACCCTTAGCCAATTTGTAAATGATGCCCGTTTGATGCCCAAGTCAGCAAGAGCCCAGCCCCACCTTCCCTGTTCCTCCACCTTTCTGTGAACATTGGCCAAGTCATTTTGTAATTGATTGCCAGCATCTTGGAAGAGCAAGGAGGAGATCTTTGTGAATTTAAAACCCGGGTGGCTCCTTGGGGTACATCTTAATCACGTGGGAGGCAGAGGGGAGGTTGTACACGGTGAAAGGAGGGGAAGGAAAGGTTAGGGTGCAGATGCATCCATCTTCTCTTTGTGTGTGGTGAGGCCAGACAAACATACTTATGTATTTAAATCATTTACATCCTGTATCATCAAAAAGCCTGCATTTGATTAGACGGTCACAAAAAGTCCTGGAACTGGGAGAAATAAGTCATCATAATAACACAGTGGAAATTACTTGATTTATCTCACCATAAAAGTTAATGAGAATAAATACTTCAAATGTTTAAATACTGTGCGCCAAATACTCTAATTAACATTCTGACATGCAATACAAAAGGATTTTTTAAAATTTAAAGCTTAAAAACTACTAATATATATGATCATTTAGCTGTTTTATTTTTAGTTCTCTTCTTGAACTTGGCTTAATAAAAAATAATATTACAACATTAATAAAAAATAATATTACAACATGGATGAATGAATGGATGGAAAAATAATATTATTGTAAACATTTTTGTTTTGCTGTTGTTTTGAATTAATATCTAACTTATAGTTATATTCCTTCCTTTAAAACTAACTAAGGTGATTTTGGGTGAACTGTTTTGCAGGGAAGAGGCACACAAATTTGAACACCAGCTATTTATCAAACTTTCCAATATTGCTCCCTTTACCCATCGAGACCTAAATTTGAGATCCTTGGAGGACCTCCAGTGGAGGTAAACTTTTTAGCTATGTGACCGCCGAAATGCTTTCACATTTGAATATTATCAAGGTAAATTGAATATATGATTTTGCAGAGGTATATTTCTGCCATTGTCTTTTGGTCATTTTTTTTAAAGATGTCACTTCAAGCTACTGTATGTGTGTCTTTTGGATTCAAAACTAAATGTATTTATCATGAGATAATATGAATAATGTACCCTTGTAGTAGGATGTTTTATCAACATAATTTTGGATTATATATTGCAATAATGTTTTTTTTTTTTTTTTCCAGACTGGCCCTCAATTGCACTATAATGAATGAACCCAGGGTCGTGTTTTAGGGAATGAATGGGGTCAGTCTGGTTCCTGGAGGGGCTGATGGGGGCTGGGGGGGGGGGGGGGGGGGGGCGCCTCCCTTAAGTCCCATATAGTGGCTGGTGGTGTCACATGTTCCATTAAGCAAGAGAAAGCGTGCAGTCCCACTGGGAGATGCAGCAGAGGGAGACGTGCCAAGCTTTTGTAGACACAGACCACCGCTCACTCCAAGGGGGTTTATAGAGGGATTGGTAAAACCCCCTTGAAAAAAAACACACCAATCATGTTTTGCTTTTTTTCGATCTCAGAAACTTAGGGCAACTGTACACGTCACTTATGCTTGTTTTGAATGGTTGCACACTGTCAAAACAAATCAAGAAGACGAAATTCTCCTGTTGACTGGGCACAATCATTTGTGTCTATAAAATAAACTTGTCATGCGAAAAATATTGTCAAAATATAACAAAATAATACTCAATACAAAAAAGTATTATATGAAAAAAGTATTTGGGGAAAATAATTCAACTTTTCCTGCTTCCCGCTCTTGCAACATCTTTAAAAAAAAAAGAAAAAGAAAAAGCAGAATATGGACAGGGAGAGTTGGTAGGAATAAAGCCATCAAATCACAATAAAGTTAAGAGAATACAAAATATGAATGAGAAAATACCAAATATTGGATGACTGTAAAGAAAAACACAAAGAAAATAAAATACATGGGATGAGCAACCATCCATTCACCCAATCACACCTAAGGACAATTTAGAGTGTCCAATACGTCTATCATGCGTGTTTTTGGAATGTGGGCGGAGCCACGTGCTAACCATGTCTTGGCTGAGCTGTCCATTTTATCGTCGACTACCAACAAATTTTCAGTTGTTACAGCCTTAATGCACCATGCGCTGAGTTTTGTGGGTTTGCCACTACAGTGCTCCAAAACCACCGACTTTCCTTCATTTCAATCTCAAAACCACCAACTTTTCTTTCTTTCTACCTCAACAAGAAACAATAATGTCAATTATTGCGTACCGTAGGAAACAAAGTACTTGCTATCAAAAACTCTTCTGGAGATGAAGTCCCTAATGAGCAAGACAACTTGCTCTCATATCATCCTCGTATTCCTAAATTGCCTCCTCCTTATAAATATACGAGCTGTGTGTGACTTCTTTAACCTGTACCTTGGCCCAAACCACAACTTTCTGACCTTTCCAGAGGTTAAACAAATAGTCGTCGAGAAGGCCTTCCTCAGGTAGTGCTGGAATTTGCTGAGGATTCACTGTACAAACACTGAATGGTGTAAACCTTGGGGTGTGAATTCGCAATGTGAAATTAGTGAGGGAAATCAGATATTTTTATGCCGCCTTCCTTTACCTGCACGCCACCCTAATCAGTACACCGCTATTTCCACACCACCACCTTTTACAGTTGAAATATTTTCCTGAATGGGAGGAGTGTTAATTAAGAAGAAGAGTGTGGCGCGAATGAAAGATGCTCATCACGGCGGGTGTGATGACTCAAATTGGAACCGACGTGCAAACTTGGGGGTGATGTGTCGCTGTCGCTTCTTTTATCAAGTATAAAGGGAAGGAGTCTCATTCTCAGGAGGTTTCAGCAGGACTTCCCGAGACAAAGCAAAACGCTGTAATGGAATGGCAAACTGTTTGTACTCATAAACAGAGGATTTTGCTTTTACAAGCAACGCGAGGTAAGTGAAAAGTTGGGAAAAGTAGTCAATCAAGTCAGAAAAATATGACTTGTGTAAAATGAAACAGCAATCTTTTGAATAATGACTTAAATAAATAAAAATATATGAGAGGGAGAATACATAACTGTCCAGTGACAAAAAATGATAAAGTCTTAGCTATTTTGGCATTTTATTAACTTTTGTCACTGTGTATATTTCACTGTGACCACCGTAATGTGGAAGTAGATGTGTATAATTTACTTGTTCTGCCTCATTCCAACTATTATCAAGCTGTCCATTCGAAATTCATTGCCCCATAAAGATGAATTTAGTCACCCTTCCAATTCCATCTATCTCCCTACACATTCATTTGATAACCCGAACCGAACCGACAAGCCTCCCAGGAATCCATATAATCATCCAATTCCACCATCTGCCTATTCACACAGAACAGCCTCTGTATATATCAATCATACTTTCAATTCCATAATCTAGCGAATCATACACATTCCCTCACGGATGAATCCATCCATCCACCAATGATCCATCCATCCATCCACCAATGATCCATCCATCCATCCATCCATCCATCCATCCATCCATCCATCCATCCATCCATCCATCCATCCATCCATCCATCCATCCATTCATACATAAATCCATGAAACATCCATTCTTGATCTTTCCATCCATTCTGACAACTTTCAAACCATTCTTCAATTTTTCCAGCTCGATTGTGAACAAGGTTCGTCATATTGATGTTGAGTTATTATGCTATTGAGAGTTTAGAGTTATTATTTGAGTTATTATTCTTATTACTTTGAGTGTTACTATATTGTGATTGAAAAAGTTTTAAAATATGTCAAAAATTGAGGGTGCGCCTTATAATCCGGTGCGCCTTATAGTGCGGAAAATACGGTACCCTACAATCATTCACCCATCTGTATCACCAATCCATCTAATCATACCAACATCAATCCATTTTAACAATCTTCCATCTATGCCTCACCTCATAGCCATCCATCATCACCATCTTCCCACACATGAATTCACATGACATTTCTTTTGTAATTATTCCCATACATACTGGATGTTCCTCCAAACTTAGATAAACATAATATAACATTTGCACTGTGAATCTTAAGATCAGAATGAATTCTGCCAAGGTACAGTACGTAAGCAAGCAGATATATTTTTGTCAACCACAAACTGTCATAAATATTGAAATGCATAAATCAATGAGCTGGGCACAAAAACAGTGCAAATATTCTCATCATTTCAGGGTGTTTTCATTTCAGCCATGCTGTTATTTGTCATTTTGCTCAGAGCAGCTTGTGTGTTTGGTATTTTTTCTATTATATATATATATATATATTTTTTTTAGGGTGGTTTGACATCATCCCACTGGCACGTGGAAGCAGCAACAACACTGTTCAGCAGCAAAAAACATGCCATGAACAAAAACAAACAGTGCAGCACTGCGTAATCTGTCGACAGGATTGATTGCGTATTTTTGAAGGCGCTTATTAAATTATGCTCTGCCTTATATTTAAATGACCTGCTGTGCTAAGTGTGATATTTTCAAGCGTGCTATCAGTGACAATGCGTCACTCAACATAAAAAGGTATTTTTATCCTTATCTCCTGACTATTTTGATCCTCGTGTCATAAAAGACACTTTTCTTTCCTTTTTTTTTGCCTTCCTGTTTGTCGTAACCCAACAAAGATGTATAATCTGTGACTGATGTGAACTAAAATACTCACAATTGCTTCGAGGGTCACAGTTCGCAAAAAGTGATTTTCTGAGAGGAAACGACCAAAGAAACATAAAAATACATAGAAAGCGGACTTAATATAGCCATTTTAACATTTACAAAGATATGGAGATGAGCTGAATCAGACAGATGGTGCATAATAGTTGGGAGGCATCATTTTTAATTGGTGGCATCTCTCATTTCAACTCAATCGCTTAACATTTTGACAGTTGGATTGAACATCTGCATTACGCAACGGTTTGGAAATATGATGGATTGAGGGTCCAAATCCAAATGAAAAAGAAGGATGATTTATTATAACGTTTTCACATCTACTGTAATAATCCCCAAAGTTTCTATTTTGGAGTATCGTTATATGCCAGTAGAGGGCCTTAATGACGTTTTTTGGAAACGGACCTTTTTTTACACGTAAAAATGTTCGGTCAAGATCTGATCTCCTAGAGTTGAGTTTTGCAAATTTCGTGATTTATTAAGGGTTAACAAACTGCTGCCAAGATTTGCCCATAACTTAAAACAAAAACACATTACCCATCTGTCTGATACACCTGGTGGATGTCTCCATCCCTCCATTTTCGAGAGCCGCTTATCCTCACTAGAGTTCAGGCTTGCTGGTGCTTATCACAGCTGACTTCGGGCAGGAGCTGGGGAGCACATAGAGACTAACAACCATTCACGCGCTCTATCACACCTAAGCACAATTTAGTATTTTCGGAACTCGGGTCCCTATATCCAAATTAAAATGAAGGATGATTTATGAGTTAAAGGGAACTCGGGTCCCTTTAACTGTGAGGTGGATGTGATATTCACTGCGCCACCGAGCCGCTCCTTGGTGGATGCCAGTTCTCACGTTGGGTTCCTTGCAAATGGACAAAATATCCACCAGCATCCACCACCATCACCCATATCATATAGCTGACATTCCCAATAAATTATTATTTGCAGAGCTGTTATCTGGGCAAAAGGTGCCAACGTTGAAGAACCTTGTAAAGTTGTAAAGCAAAGTTTTACATTTTCTGCATACCAGATCATTCCATCAATATTTCTTCATCGTGTTGATGACTTAAGTGACAATCAACAAAGAAGTTTTAAATTATGAAAAAAAACAAAAAAAAAACACTTAAAGGTTGTTTTAAAGTGTGATTTTAATAGGTACAGTAACTCTGGCTCCGAGACTATGGATGAGCAGCTGGAAATGAGCAGTTCAAATCAAAATATATGACTTCCTGTTTCTTATCAGTCATAGGTTCTTGACCCTTTTCTTTGGGGGCAAACTCCAGATAGACTACTTAACGAATTTGAAATGAACCTAATTGTGACCTCGTAGCTTGATTTATTCAAATTGTTTGTCTCTGAAGGACCACCGTAAATGGCCAAAACGTCCAATATATATCAAAACAGCAGACTTATCGTGCCTTTTCTGGCATGGGTTTCTTGAGACTTTTTGTGAGACTACTCATTGTTGACATTGCACAACCCACTTCCAAAAATTGGTGATTTTATGATGGGATAACCGGCAACATGTCTTTTTATATTTATTTATTGGCTTTATGAAAAAAAAAAGCAATTTCAACAAGGTCTTTGCTTATAAACAACAAAAGCAACAACAAAAAAGCCCCAACCCATATTATAGCTCCACCGAGGACAAGAATGAACACAATATTTTCTCAAGTGCAGCGTGAGTTCTCACACCTTGCGGTGCATGCGGATTCCATAATTTCTTCTATTCATTTTTCTTTCTTCTCCCCAGTGAAATGTGCCCTCTGGGTCTTTCCCCTGATCGGCAGTTGCTGGACACATAGCGTGCAGCGGCTGTCACTCAAAAGGGCTCTCAGCAGACGTAGAATATTCATCATTGGTCCATTTGGTGCAGGCGGCCAGTCGGTGAGTGACAGCAGCTTGCCGGCATGTTTGCCGCCATACGGAGAAAGATTGACTCAGGCTTGCTGGCAGGAGGCTGAATCAACTGTGTTTAACAGACAGATGCTGCGCACTATTTACTTATTCATTGATTAACCCATTTGCTTGTAACAGTAGAGGCTTAGTCAAAATGTGAGGGAATGTTTATGGTAGGCGCTGCTATTTTCTAAGTACTGTATTAGAAACTTAATGTCTGAGGAGGAACAATACTACATTGTACAAAGTGACAACTACCGTTTTTAATGGCCATTTGGTGGTCTGAAGTCTTTGGTAAAGACCTAACAGTTTAGAAATGTGTTCCTAAAAACATACATGACTGAAAATGACTGCTAATTACAGAATATTGAAACGTTACATACAGTAGCAAACTGTTCATGCCATTAAGTTTAGCAGAATTTTTCTGGCTAAAATGGTCATCACTTTAATAGAAATTGAGTGTGTTTGAGTCTCCAGTTATCCAATTGAGATATGCAGATAGCTAGCTAGCTATAAGTACATGTCGTAAATACATCTTATCTAGCATAGTCCTATGGCATACTTGCTTTAGAGCGCTTTGTTATCTGCCGCAAGTGTGCGCAAATCAGTCAAAAATGATTTAGGTTTTCATAGTGTGGCAATGGGATGACCAAATGGGAGATTGCAGTCACTTGCGATTTCAGGGGGATATATTTTCATGGCTCATTTCTCAAGTTAGTTTTTGGAATGAGAACAAAGCCAGATGAAGTAGCATCCATTTTTCCAGCTTGTAGCAATGGTGTTTGATTGACAGATGACTGGGACGTGGTTTCAGTGCATTTCGGAACGACAGCATTTGAGAATGATTAGAAACGTTTGGCATTTTTTTTCGTAATCATTCAAATTTGGTAGTTTTGTCAACGCTCTTCTCCACAGTATTGGGTGGGGGCTAATCAATAGATAATTATTTTTTAGCGTTTCGGTTACTTTGAAGAGGACATTAACCTAAAAGTCAGAAGATTCAAAATACTCACATCTTTAATTCATTTTAGGGGCCGGCCAGTTTATTGCTAGTTGTCAAGTGAAAATGACAACAGTGATGTGTTGTTCAAAAATGATAGAAATCTTTTGAGAGGCTCTTCACTGTGAGCAATGGAACTCGTCATTCCTCTCCTCCTCACTAATCTCAGTGGTTATTTCACGAGTATGACATTGGTGTTTTAAAATAAACTGACAAAAAAATCAAAACATTAAACTGGACGTTTTTGAATGGCTCTTTGTAGTGAATGGTTTGTGAAGGAACGGCGTCTTTACAAAGCCAAAAGTTTCATCACTACATCACACGTGTTCAGGGTTTCTGAGTTTGATCAAATGACGTTCGCAACCTGACCCCAGGGCAAATGTGATGTAAGTTTCAAATCAATAGCGAGTGATAAAACGGCTGCCCAGATACGTTTAAAACAGGTGGATTTTGCTGCTTAAATCATAGTCCACAAATGTGATATCACTCAATATCCTGTGTTTAGATTAGTGGGGCTGCTTTGAACATATTGAATTTTTGCAAAGAAAATTTTAGGGTCGACTTTCCTTTGAAGATCGGGGTTTAAAGTTACGCTTAATGTTAGCTTTTGCGTTTGATTTATGACTAAGTCATTTCTCTTAACCCTAACCCAGCATGTATGCAGGCGAGCAAGATTAAGGAAATGCAGCAAACACCGCAAGGCTGAGAGAGAGCGTATTGATCGTCGGTCGGAACATCTTCCTCAGTTAGCAGAATTCTATTTGCGGACCAGGAAGCCAACGAGACCCGATTTGCGCTGAGTGACGTTACATTATCTTGTCTCCCCTCTCATCACGGGCGATCTATTTCCAGCCTGACACTATATCTAGTCATTCAAGTGTAATTTAGGCATGGCAGATTGACTGAGGAGGGGGAGTTGTATTGCTCTGCCAAGCCACTTAATTGGCTTCATTAATCGGCCATGCTCCTCGGGTATGCTCGCCCTTGTTACCTAGCTGCATTGAAGGAAACCTGAGGCTTCCCTGACACAGTCTAGCACTGTGTGAAAGGTACACGCAACGATATGTGCTCTCTAGCGTTTAGACTGCTTTAGCGCTGGCAGACAGGGTTCCTAATTTTGTAAAGCTTTGCACAAAACTGCAGATGACAAAATATAAAATAATAATGATAATAATAATAATAATAATAATAATAATAATAATAATAAAATGTGACAGTCAACAGAAAAGATCAGAGCATCACTAAATCCTCTTTGTCCCAGTGAGCCACCACACCAATGAACATATCTCTGCAATTTTAAATGAGTATTAATCATGCCCATTGTTTCCCATTACGAGGAAAAATAGTTTTTAGTGTGTTCAGTCACATTTAATTCAAGATTCTCCAAAACCTATGATGAATTGCAAGAGAATTATAAGTAGTGACAGAAACAAATCTTTATCCAGCTGAGTGATTTAAAAATCGCAGTGCCGATGGTGACCTCTTCTAGAGACCTTTCTTAAGTGTGCTGGATGATGCAAGCTTCATGAAAATTATGGAATCAATGAATATACTTTCTGTAACTCAGTAATATGTTGGTTTATCTAATTACATCCGCACTTCTAATTCCATCACTTAAAACTTAATTTTGTACTTTCAACATTCTCTCAAATGTCCCATGTTGAAACTAATCTGCATGACCCAAAGTGCTAAACTGTCTTTTAACTCTTGTGCAGTAGTTTGAATTTATTTGGGTCATTTTCTTCCACATCATACTCGCAGTATTTTGGTCAAGGGATGGCACTCTCCTCGTAGTGTAGTAACTATGTGGTCGTGCCATGCGGCACTTTGACACGTTGTCACCATCTGGGTGAAATTTCAGTTCCCGAGTTTCTTTTCATTGCTATCCCTCTGATGTGAAATGACTTTGATGTAAAGATCGAAAGATTAAAAATACTAGTTCGCACCACTTTTAAACTTGTTGCCAACAGCATAAACGGTTCGCGATTAATCAACCAATTTTGGTATCTCGGTGCAAAGTCACCGCAGAATTTCACTTTGCTGTGTTCTGGGCACCATCTTGCAGAAACTGTGTGAAAAATGTCATGTGACATGGAAGGCCCAAGGCCTGCGTGAAACGTATTGTCCACCGCCATACCCGCCACGGTTTCATAAACCTCGGGGTTGGCCGTGTGATAATAAATAAAGATGTCGTGTCGATTCATGTCGTGGGCGGATGGATTGCAGCCCCCGTGTCCGCACCTGACACCCTCCAATTAGACGGTGACAGATGCTCGACGCGTGCACAAGCACATTAATACTTTGCGTTTCAATCCCACCGCCGCCCACCCTCCTCCCTCCAGCTTTTGTTCTGAGGGTGTCTGCCACCAGATGTGGCCCCACTACAAATTTAATAAAGATGCAAAGAAGCCACTATATGTGTGTGTGTTAGGAAAAAAAGCTTGCACCTATGCCATATATATAGATGGCACACGTCCAACACCTCCTTAGTACAGGGTCCATGTGTCAGTAGTTAATCCCTCCCAGGACGCACCCCCCTCATCAGTACCTCCACAGATGGGTCACTTTATTTCCCCACAGACTACTAATAACGCCCATTGAGGGAGCCCAAAAGGGGCCGCTTTGCCCCTTTAACACCAGCGTGAGCAGCTGAATGGTGTAATGATGCAAGCGGTGGGCTTGCGAGAGCAATAGAGGGAGGAGAAAAAGACAAAAGCTAACACAAACAAGCAGTTTCTTCAAGTGCCTATCGAGGAAGTTCATGCACAACAACTCAACATGCTCAGTAACTCATTTTGAAAATGATTTCTCGGGTGAATTTCAGGGCTCATGCAACTGATGAATTTTAATGGGAATTCCTCCAATTCAGTTCCAGTTAGAAGCTGGGATTCTTGATAGACGGACAACACCAATTAAGGGATCGATAATGGGGTCGAACCGAACACGGTGTCAGCGTTTGATACTCGTAATGACAAGAGACCGTGAAAAAGTGGGTGGAGAAATCATTTTCACAAAACCAAGCTTAGGTCGCTGAGATTTGTTTTGCGTTATTGACGACGACACGAATTTGACCCAGATGTCCATTTTGGGATCTCTACAAGAATTTAC
Source organism: Hippichthys cyanospilos (assembly GCF_059441005.1). Taxonomy (NCBI): domain Eukaryota; kingdom Metazoa; phylum Chordata; class Actinopteri; order Syngnathiformes; family Syngnathidae; genus Hippichthys; species Hippichthys cyanospilos. The sequence goes on from NC_142380.1 coordinate 11,855,177, forward strand.
TTTCCAAGCAGTCCAAAGGATCAAGTTGTAAATGAAGTGAATAAAATTAACATTGAAATCCGATGAGCACTGGTGAAAGATGAATGTGCCAAAACTTTAAAAGTGTTTTTCTTAAAACTAGGAAATTCATTTTGGCAACATTTAAATTGCTGTAACTTGATCCGTTTTTGAGCTACCTTCACATTGTATGCATCCTTTTAAAGGGAATTAAGTGTAGGATTAGAAGATATCAATATCACAATTTTCATGTTCAGACGCAAGCCTGTTTGCGAAAACACATACACAGTCATATATATGGAGCCGCCGAACAATGTTAAAATTTTTTTAAAACAGATCGCAAATCCGATCAGAAGATGGAGCAATTTAGCCAATCTATTTAAATAACTTGTTAATAGTACAGTTGACCCCCCTATTTGCAAGGGATTGGGACAGGCTCAGCTGACTAATATGCACATTTTTGCAAATACTTGATGCTCACTGGAAAAAATTCTTCATCAAAAATGATGATAGATACGTGAAAAATTGGAAAAAACAACACCCACTCAGAAAACCCAAATTTATAAAAACAAACAAACATAAATAAATAAATAAAAACATTGAAAAAAATCTGTATATGCTGAGAAATTGAGCATTTTTAAAGATGGCTAGACAAATATCTCTGGAGTGAACAGGATTGTGTTTGCTGTAATATCTTGTTTCACAGATCAGATCATTGATCCACCTGCAAATTATGACATTACAACTATCACCATCTTGACATAAACTTCTAATTATGTGGTCTGCTCCCAGCCGATCAGGTATGTGTGAATGCTGATACCTATTACAAACCGCATGCGAACGACCAGAATATAACCAAAATAAATCAAAAATTAATTATGCATTGTATCCTAGACAATATATATTTTAATTATTTATTAATTATATTTTCATGTAATCACTTTTATCTTTTGTTGCTCATTAAAAGAGGGAAGTAGCCAAAGTATGTGCAAACCTCAGTGCTAATTATAGCAAAACATTATTGCGTGTGCTGTCTATATATAAACACACACGCACACAGTACTGCATTGCACTGCAAACCAATTGGGGCTTTGTTCAGGCGTCACTGCCTTTAAGGCAGAAAAGCAGACTGAGGATTTATAATTTCACGAACATCTTGCGATGCCTAATGCCCCCCACCCCCCACCCCCCACCCAAATGAAGTATTAAGGGTAGATGTACTGAATGACTCCAAGTTCTGACTTCAAAGTAGAAGGGCACATGGATTTATAGAAAGTGAGCAGACGTGGTGAAAATATGAATAGGCGGTACTGATTTGCAATTGCGAGATTTTACAGATGTTTGATTAATGGTAGCATGCAGAAAAAAATGGTTTAAAGTAGACAAACTTTTTCTCTGTGTTCTGCCTAGAATGAGCCCCAATACAAAGCAGGTATCCTGGTCAGATGAGTAAATATTGTGATTTTTTTGGGGGGCCGTGCTATAAAATGTGGGCCAAGCATAGCCTGATACAAGCTTTAGAAAGTCTCAAGATCCCATACCTCCAATTGAAGAGGATTTTGGCCATTTTGGTGTTAAGCAGCCATTTTGTGGGCAAATTCCAAGAGCTGTGCTTTGAAAAACCTCTAGGAAATTTATCCAAGGAAGCTGTTTACTGGACAGATGGGTGACAGTAAATCGATCTTATTGTAGATTTGTTTAGTGAAAAGGGGGGCAAAAATGCAGCAACACCGCTGTTTCCCAGATCAACATGAAAGTGAGTGGAATGGCGTCCATCATTAAAAAGTTTCAAAAACTCGGGTCTGAAATTGAACAGGAGTTGTGGTAAGCAATCGCACTGCTTTGTAAACAATGTATCTGCTGAATTGTTTGATTGATGGTGACATTCAAGCTGTTTTCTGCCTTTTATGTAAGCTTCTTTTCTATTTCATACTGTCATACAATAAAAGGTTGGAGCAATTGAGGCTAAATACTTCAACGGCATGCTTTGTTAGCATGCGAGAGAGGATTTATGGCACCATGAAAAGTGAAGACGATGAAATATAAATGAAACACTGGCGAGTGAGCTTTGTATGTGTGAACGCATTTTCAATGAATCTACAGGAGTTTGCTCAACTTCATTTCAATATTCAGACTGATATTCCTAGCAGCGGACAATTATTGTAATAAAATTTAAAGCTCCTTGGCTTTGACTGCCAATCTTTTTGAAGGTTTATTAAAACATGTTGCTTTCTCGAGGTCGTTACCGTGCGGTAGAAATCACATTCATAAAAGGAGCCCTTTCAATTTTACCTCAATGGAGGAGCAATGATTTGACCTAGCTGGTTTTTAAAGCCTTGTGATGAGATTGCGGAGCTATTGGAGGAACGGTTAAACACATGCAGGGATGAAACATTGATTGAACTGAATCCACTTGCAACTTGACCATGCAAGCAACATCGGGATTAAAAGAATGCCTCCAGACTATGTTACATAGACCCCCTCAACTACATGCAAGGATATATTCCTGCCGTCTTCGACTTTAAGCGAGTAGATTTTTTTTCAGCTCAAACATGTAGTCATACATGTTTCCGACCTCATTTGTGTCCACTCTTGTGTCCATTTAGTCTAAAAACAGACAGCAATTGCATCTCACCCAAACATATGAGACATCACTGCATTGGCCAAGGTTTCCTCTGCTGCACACCGGTAATGTAGCTTAAATCAGGCAAAAGATATAGACCAAAAACACATGTCGAGGAAGGTGGACACAAATGAATAAGATGGGTCTCATTGGTATATGCAGGAAAAATAAAAATAAAAAGAAAAAAAACAACCAAACAAACAACAACATATGCCATGAAGAAAAGCTTTCTCTATGTTCTTATATTAAATAAATACTTATTCAGCCATTTTCATGGCATGTGCTCAGGTAATGACCAATAGCATCTCACCTTGTATTTTGGGTTTGGTTATGTAAAGTTTGTGATTACGTAACCGTGATTGGTCGTTGCTTGAGTCCTGAGCACATGCGAAGCATTTTCCATTAACAAGCAAGTTTCATAATGTGTCTCTAAAGGCATTCATTGTACCTGAAAAATCATTTGGTTATCACACTGAATACAGACAACATCTGAACTTTTTATTGCTGAAAATGTGCTCTCAATGAGCAGGATAAGAAAAACATTACTTTTATATTTTTTAAACCAAGCTCACCCATACCTTCGCTAATGTATGGAATGAACAGCCAAAAAAAAAAGTTAAAAATACCTCTTGCATGTCCTTTAAAGTTAGCTGGAGAACTTTGAGCACCAGAATGTGGAGTTTGTCGAGTTTGTTGAAGGTGACAACATGGGTTGTGATTATTTTATTTCTTGTATTTATGTCTTTTTAACTCCTTATCCTCATTTACAATGTGAAAATGGTAACATGCTTATTTTGACAGCGTGTGTAGATAAGACACATTTCTATTTTCAAATGTAAGGACTAATAATAAACTGTTATGAGAAAAATAAAGACTGGGGAAAGGACAGACAACTGGGAAAAACAAAACAAAACAAAACAAAACAAAGTCTGATTTTTGCTAGCCCACACGATGCCACTGCAATGACAACTCACCAGCCAATCGAGTACTGCCTTTCAGAGGCTAACTTCTAAAAACTAACACTGGAGGAGTCATCGATTTCCCACTAAGAGATTGTGGATTGGATTCCCCCCATAATCGTGATCATGTCAAAGGGTCCTTAATCAAGACACTGAACCCTCTGATGCTGTGTCATCAGTAGATAAATGAGTTGTCAGTGTAAAGCGCTTTGAGTACTTAAGGAACGTGCTATACATGTGTAAGTTCATTTAACATTCTAACAAACATGGTTAAATCGAAGCAGCTCTGCTTACCTTTTGGCTGTGACATGATGAGCAGGTGCTGTGCACCTTTTGGGGATGTGAGGGTTTCTGGATGAGAAAGCTTGGTAGTGTTTCAAACTGTACACAGGATGTTCAAGTCATGGAAAATAAAGTATTGGTTGGTTAGTTATTGAGCCAAACATTATGAAGACGGGGATACGTTTTGCTGCATTGACTTCAGGTGCAATATGAATACTCTATTACCACCAGAAGGTGTCACAGAGAATTGCATTAAAGTTCAAGGATGATAAGTAATGCATATTGTGAGAGTTTTTCCTCACTTGTGCAATCTTCATTTGGCTTGGTATCATTCAAAAGCCAGCACAATATCATTGCAGTCCTCCATTGCCCAGCAAGTGTATGTGTTGGGAGCTGGACATGCATATTGATAAACGCTCGGCGGCTTTTCCACAGGTGCCGTTGTCGCGCGCAGATACTCCGTCCAAACACATTGTGGCCGACTTGCCAAATGAGCATCTTTTTCCGCATCTCTCCGAGGGCCCGGATGGAATAGAGTGGGACATTTGTCTGTATGAATATTACATTTTTTCCCTTGGTCTAACAGTGAATTATTGAAGAGAATGCACTCAGGAAAACAGTTTTACTGGGGTTGCTTTGTAGACACAAATTCCATCAATCTTCTGCCCGGTGTAAGTAAAAAAAAAAAGCGCTTGAAAGATTGAAAATGTGGTGGAATTCCTCCCTGCTGGCTATGCCACTGCCAGTTCATCTGTCTGTGCAAGCAACAGATGGCCATGGTTTTTAGGTTGCTAGGAAACTGGTAATCAAATAGTTTAATTCTGATTGATTTGGGAATCCGAGGTTTACTGAAAGCACGTTACTTTGGTTATCGAGACGGCGGGATGTCTTGATTTCTCTATTTTAGCTGCATTGATAAATATTAGATTTTCTCAGGGGGTTTCAACCAAAGTTAGCGCAGTACACTGAGCAGACTGTGAATGCAAAAAAAAAAAGGGTTAGGGTTATATATATATATATATATATATATATATATATATATATATATATATATATATATATATATATATATATATATATCCAATGTTTTGTTGGATACAAAAAACGAATTGGAATCAAAGTGTACTGTGCAATTTGCAGCCTTGTGTAGTTGTATTGCTTTGTGCCACTGAAGGCAGCACTTAATCCCAGGTGGGTTGCTAATGCAGCTAACTGCACTCTGGCAGGTCCATTCAACTCAGCTTTGCTTTGGAATGGTCAGATTTTACACTTCAAAATAAAGAGAAAAGAGTCCCGCATTTAACAATATAAATCAGAAATAAGAAATGCTTAACCTCCAACAATGAAGAACAAACCCAACTCATTGTTTCCACCTTTTACAGATGCTATCAAAACTCAAAATCTTTGTTTAAGGATATAGAGACGTATCAAATCGCCAAGCATATTATTTAATATGATCACTCAAACCCAAAACATTTGCTTCATCTTACTGAGTAGCATCAGAACACTTACAGACACATTTACCAATAACTAATATGGATTGAACAAGGTCTTTATTTATTAATTTATTTTCACTTTTATTTATTTTTGTTCAGTTTGTTACACAGATACACATTCTATACACAGATAGAAAGTGCTGCCTGTCAATGTACTACATTATACTAAAACAGCTAAATGTTGTGAGAAGGCAAGTCAATGCTTCAAAATAAACAGTACAAGTCATGTATGACACGAATGGCCTTGGTATGCTTTTATTTTGAAGCTCCTCGTGGAAGCATAGGCCACGACGATGGTCTACTAGATAATCTTTTGCTTTCATGGAGCAGCTTTCAATGCAAACAACACGGAGTATTTTTCAGTTTACATTCTTTTTTTTTGTCTGACTTTTGTTTCCTTGTAGTGTGATGTCATATGACTGTCATATGACTGACCAACACTACCGACCGGTCGGCCGCAATCAACATATTTAGCACCACTGCCAAAGCTCAGCCTTTTATTTCTACCTTCAGAAGTAGCATCTGAACCATGCGCCTGGCTGTTTTGTCTGCACAAGTCATGAGAGAGACCAAACTCTCCCCCTTTGTTTCTACTTTTTTCAGCTTTTTTTTCTTCCATTTTTGAAGGTAATTCCAGAGCCTTAAATGTAATTCTAACCCTCAGTTTCCATCATCACAGGGAGTAAACCCTCACTCAGGTACCCAGTAGAGTATATTATTTTCCCAACAAGAGACCTGCTGCATGATGTCGGCAGCTGTTTCCAGATGCTGTCGTTTTCGCGCTTCGGTTCTTATCAAACAGCATATTTGTCGTCGGTCCCGGAGCAGGAACAGTCTAGCTTTTCCGCAACGCCGCTGTACCATCAGTCGAAGGGAAAGATCAGAGTCGATATAGCCTCTCCCCCGTGAGTTGACAAACAGATCCTTGCAGGAGGCAGCCAAACACCAAAGAAAAACAGGGCTGTTGATTGTCGGCATTGGCGCAGTGAATTTATGAGGGATCCCCCACCCCACCCGCTCCCCTTTTCATCTAAAAATAAGCCTCAGATGGTGCTCCTCATAGCCCGGTTCTCTTGATGTGATCCATAAGTTAGTCAGACAGATGAATCATACGGAAGGAAGGCGTTACATTTGTACCGCCATATTGCCAGGCCACATGTGGAGATGGCACTAGTAAGCGAGCATGCGGCAGCAAAGTGATTTTATTAAAGCATTTCCAGTCTTTAGTCAGCTGGAGCTAGCAGCCACACAGGAAATGGCTCTAATGACCATGCATGGGCGTGTTCACGCTGATGGATGAAGGTGTAGCATTGATCAGATACGGCAATTTATTTGCAGCGTGGCCTACAGGAAAGAGGTTAAACTCCTGCGAAACGCATCTGTTGGATGTTGTGTCATTCATGACATCATTAGTCTAATGCCGCATTGCTAGAAGCTGAGGAACACCTGCGAAAGACATGATTTTTACCGGCACTGACACGTAATGGGGGAAAAGCCAATTTTATGACATCGGGAATAGAATCCTTGAAGACATCTGACCTTTTTTTCCCACTTTGATGTTGTTTTGCTGTTCTGTATGAACATCAGTGACAAACAAAGTCAACATCAAAATCGTCTGCCTTTTGAGGTTAGTATGACAATTTCATCCAACAAGATATTTCATTTGCGTCAATGTGTCGCTGTTCTATATAAACATCAACATGTAATAGGGGCTTGGAAATTTCCTGCCATCTGAGGTCACATTTAGAGCAGGAAAGAGGTGAAATTCCTGCGTGCTGCTTCTTTTATTGGGTTTGTCATTTTTTACATCATTAGTCGGTGATACAGTCCATGCCACATCACTAGTAGATGGGATGAAAAAAGATTATAATTTACCACCACTGACACAGAAGGGAGAGAGAAGGGAAACCTGGCATTTCTCTTGGATGGCCAGATCACTGTTGTCTCATGTGTGTGAGTTAATTATTGTTTTTTTTTTTTTTTTTTTTGTCCAATCAAATTTGAACGAACTAACCCTAACCCCCATTAGCAACAGGGTAAGGGTAGATGAGGACAAACCCGGTCATTTTAAAACCTTGGAAGTAGTTCATCCTTGGAGATAGTTTATTGGCTTGTTCCTGTGATGCTGTCCTGTGAAAATATAACTGACACACAATGAAGGCTGGAAGGGTGTTGTCGAGCTCCAAAATCTGTCTTTCATAGAATTCAGAATGCTCACAAATCTTTACAATAAAACAATACCATAGACTGTAGACAGGCACTAAAGGCCTTCAAAAGAATTCACAGGAGGAAAATAAAGGTGCCAAATCTATTTTAAGCATCATGCTAAGCGGAAATAAAGCACAGACATCAAGGTGGAGAATATCTGCACCTCATTACAGTCTGAGCACTGCTTGTTCCATCACAGTGAGTCAAAGTTAAACAAAATGCTGCCAATAGCAATAAAGCTATCTTCCATAGGCTGTACAGTATTTTCATGACTAAACTGACTGTATTTAGTAGTTCTAGCATTTTACAGAACATTAAATAAATACTATTTGGAGAAAATGCTTGAATCAAATACATGTTAAACACTGCCCATGTAGTTATTGATCTGGACTCTCCAAAGCATTTGAAGGTTGATCTAAAAATGAGAATTGACTCTTTAGTTTTGTGAGACAAAGTTGTGAAGGTTGGTTGAAATTTTCAATTATGATCTGAGAAATGTACAAAAATGACTGATAAAAAGTCCGGGAGGCTGTGGGTTGAATCCTGACTTTTGAAGTGTTCTTTAATTCTAAATGATCCCTGGGTTGGCATCTTAAATGTGCTTTTTTTCAGGAAATTGATTTACCTGGAGATAATAAAACAAATAAAAATAATACATTGTTATTGATGTCGTCATCAGTGGGACTACAAGTGAAAAAATATAGCAACAGTTACATTATATTTAACACCTGCCTTCCATTGAGCCCCCAATTACATAAGTAGTCTGCAGACCTGCTCTGCAAATAGCTTCCAAGTAATAGAAGATTGTGATTTTATAGGCATTTTACAAACAATTATACATGTATGAAGTTTACATTACCTATCATACTTTATCTACATAATTGCTACAGCTGTTCCTTGATTATTGTGAGAAATCAGTAACACAATAGGTGTCGTCACACAAATTGGGAGCCATTCGGATTACCCAGTACCGAAGAAGTAGTTCTCAGTTTCAAAAAGGTTAGTGATCCCTGGTATAAATGTTTCACGAGGCTCAAGTGCTTATGAAAACTCATCATCACGTTGAAAGCTCGTGTCAGATGTTCAATGTCTTTGGAGAAGGCGAGGCATCGTCAAACCTGATGACACATCCTATTCCCCTGCAGCCCCAACTCCCTTTGAAAAAAAATTCACGGTCCAATAAAGTGTGGGTGACAAGGGTGTCAAAACAGCTCACGCAAACCTTATCTTCAAACGTGCGCTACGAACAAAGAAACAGTCTTTGTCAATGGCGGACACTTTGGGGAAAAAAGAGGAATCGCTTGATTATGTTGTGGGGGTCACATTGCTGCAAGCAAGCAAGAAAAAGGAAAGAATGATATAGAAACACAGGTTCACACTCAAGGAATGTCAGTGGGTGGTCACAAAAAGTTTCATAAGCTCGCTTGCTTGTCAGAAGTCTGAAATGACTGACTCACTTAAAACACTGGCTAACTTATGACTGAAGATTGGTATTGCCTGCATGTCCAGTTAAATCTGTACATGGGCTTGGACGTACACGGCATATGCATAGAGACGGTAACTAATCAGTATGCCACAGTAGTAGCAGCCTTTCAGTATTGTTAAACTGTCTCGTTTGTGCTCATTTATCCAATGCTTTGAGGGTTATAACACCGGGACAAGAATGCTAAATGTAACCCTGTGATTAGCATTTTACATTGTTCTGTTAATGATAAACTAAATTAGCTTCACTCAGACAAAGCAATGTGGCAGTTCTAAACGTGCACTTATCGTTTTTTTCATTTTTAGTTTGACAGCAAACTTTGGTGGAGCGTTTTAGATAAGATGCAAAAAAACTGTTTACTAGCTGCCAAAACTGTTGTTTGTTGTTCAGTGGTGGGTTAAGTTTGCTGTCAACATACAGTGCTTACATTTCTGCTCGTGAATTAAAGTGTAAAACCGTCTTTTCAAAAATCAACAGAAGCGCCTTTTGTCATAAACAGTTCTTCATCAGTTTGGAATTAAAAAAAAAAAGATTACAGTATGTATAACCCGATAAACTGAGTAAGCTCGTGTATAAAACTTTGTCACAAGTAAAAAATAAGAAAAATAAGAAATATTTACAGTATGTATATGCATGTGTGTGTGTATATATATATATATATATATATATATATATATATATATATATATATATATATATATATATATATATATATATATATATATAAATAAATGACTATGAGCTTATTATGAGTTTATATTAATGCTCACGTCTAATAAAGGTGCGTGACTTATTTTGTCTACTTTGTTTATGAAACAATATGTATATTAACAACATATAAGTAAATACACTAGAATTACAGGAGTAGGACAAGATATGTTTTATATTTTTTCCTACTTCCTTTTGAACATATAAACTGCAAAATATACAAACATGTTTTTTTTTACCTACTGTTTTATCCGTTCTCAAATCTTGAAATGTGCTTATATGTTCAATAAAATAATAATAATAATAATAATAATAATAATAATAATATTAAAAAAAAAAAAAAGATAAAGTTAGCACTTCTAATGCTTTCCAAACCTCAGGCTGGTAAGCATGCCAGACACTAATACTTCTATTTCTTTTAATGTGTTTTGTTTTTTTTTTTTGTTCTGGAAGGGACTACAGCACCTCTTATTGTCTTTCTCTTTTTTTCGGAAATAACAACATCTCAGGAGCTTGTGCATGCCAATTGTCTTATAAGCCAGAGTAAAATAAATAAGAATTCACATTCCATTCACATTTCAATTAATCTTTTGTATAATTCCCTTGAAAATGACGGAAAGACGCGCATACAATTGCCAGGCCAGTGTTATTCTCCCTTTTCAGATTGTTTTCGATCAGCAGGATTTTACACAAGCAAATAAAGAAAACATTGCCACAACACTGAAGAACAGCAGATTGGAGAATGTGCTTGGAGAGGCACCAGCACAAAGTCATCAGAGGGACAAATGCTAAATATAATGCGGCAAATGTTCACTTGATGACACACACTCATGATTGTTTGGTAACTCTGAGGTAATGTGGATGCCCTATTTGCCTTACTCAGATACGAGCAATGAAATTGATACACATTATTTTCTGAGTCAATTATTTGCTTTCAACTTGCCCCACTCGTCATCCCGATAATTTTAATCCTGAGCATTACATCACTGTCTCTTTCTTTAATATTCATCCAACTCAAATACTCTGTGTATATATATATGTATATATATATATATATATATATATATATATATATATATATATATATATATATATATATATATATATACAGTATATATATATATATATATATATATATATATATATATATATATATATATATATATATATATATATATATATATATATATATATATCATGGTACAGTATTGATATTACTCTAAATTATATATTCTTCTTGCTAAATAGCTATATAGCTATTTTTCTAAATTATAAAACAGTTTTATTGTAAAACAAAATATATAATTTAGCATTTGTTACAAATACAAACATTTCCCATACAAAAAAAATAAGTATGTAAATAAAGTCAAACCTTCAGTGAATCATATGAATTCTTTCAGATTGAACACAACTAATTTAAAGTGAAAAATGGGCACTTTGTATAAAATAATAATATTTAAAAGAAAGGATTGATTTGAAATAAACTACAATTGTGTGCTGGTAGTAGTAGTTTACTTCAAATCAATCATTTAACTGCTATTTGTATCAACCAATAGTACAATGTGGATTCTGTCATTTTATGTTGACAAGATTATAATGCCCCACACAAGCACTTCTGTGCACGTTCACTAACTACTTACTTGCAAAGTTACCTGCTTTTTTTTTCGAAAAGCAAAAACTTCCCCAACAGCCGAATTAATTTTTTGGGACGTGAGGAAAAGTTTGATTGTTTTTTTGCCTTATTTGGACACACTTAAGCAAGCTCGAGGGCTTGCATCCTACCTCCAGCAATAACATATAAAATGTTCCGTGAAAGAAATATGATAACATATTGTTACCCAAAGTAGTTAGCCAAGTTACCTGCCACAAGAGCAAAATTGTTGTATTATGAGAAAGGTTTTCTCTAAATTCATGCCTTTTCCCCAAAAGATACGTGATGTTTCAGTCTGTATGATTGGCACGTCATCTTATTTTGACATCTCTTACATTGTTTAACGATAATGCGGTTTTGGGAGAAGGTAAGTCTCCGTCCACCGAGAAGAGCTGTCAGCTCGTTATGCCCAGCGCACAGTAATGAAGACAAGCGAATGCTTCACGCGCACATCTGTTTGTGCTGACGACATTATTTGTCAAGTGTTTTCCTTTCGAACGTTCCGCTAAGTGTGTCTTTCAAGTGTCGTACCTTTCGGGGTCCAAGTTTAAGAGTCTTTCACCAGGCCTCTCTTTGTTTATCACAGAGGCAGTTGTTGTTGGAGGAGGGGCTCATTAGGGTGCGTGTCAATTGTGCTTCGGTGCTGTTTCTCCACTGGGAATGCTCGTCAAGCTAGGTCAAAGTCACATGTTCCATTACCTCGACTTGTGTTTCACGCCAATTAGATCATTCCCCCCAGAGGGACGCCGACCTGTTCCCGGGAATGGCAAAAGCAAACATTTAAGCGGGGTATTAGAGCTTTGGCAGCACTAAATTGCGAATCAACGTAATGGATGCACGACGATGCCAGTGGGTGTTCAAATAACAACAGATGGGCGGCGCGTATACCACTTCGAAGCCGGATAAATGGTGGGAACAGCATGAGGACTCTGCACTGATTCACTGTCACATGAGTCAGCGAGCCGGAGGAACAACGGACAAACCAGTCATCTATCCATTTTCTATAAGGGCTTATCCTGTTCAGGGTGGGCTGGAGCCTATCTCAGCTGATTTGGGGAGAGGGACAGGTGAAGTAAACCTTGTGTGTGGTGTGTGATGGTATCTTAAAAGTGATGGGGATGAAACAGAAAATGAAGCTGCTGTGTGGGTATGTCATCAAAATCGTTTGAACAAGTGGTACCCAAAAAAAGGAAATGTAAAGCATGAACATGAAAATTTAGCTAGCAGTTTAGCCATTAATAAATAGTAGTTTAGCCTAAACTGAACTCCACTGGTCAAACCCTAATCTTAAATATTACTTCCAATTGTACCACCAACTCTTTAACCCTGACCACTAATAATAATCCAAACCAATCCAACTTTATTTATTAAGCACTTGAAAACAACCACAGCTGACCAAAGTGCTGTACAAAAAAAATAAAAAGCATTGTAACAACAGACACAATAGCTCAAAGACATAAAACGCTTAATCTGATTAGACAAATGAGTAAGGGTCAGACATATAGAATAAAATGAAGGATAAAAAGAATAAAATAGCGAATAAAAATGATAGGGATAAAAGAATAAAGGAATAAAATAAAAGTAAAAAGTCCACTGTCTTACCAAGTGTTAAACAAATTAATCATAATGCTAACACCTCATTTCTGGCCAGGAGCCCTAACCTCAACCATAAAGAAAGTCATCCTTAACTCAAACCATTGGATTCAATTAGGCTAAAGCCTAGCCTTATCCAATCCATAAACCTCAACTTCGCTGACTCAAATATTAACCCCAATCTTTAACCTTAAACCCAATTTAAAACTCAAACATTGACCCATTAATAAACCTTACTACTAACCCAAACTTACCTTAACCCAACCTCAAAGCATTAAACCTAACCCAAACCCGAGCTCCAAATACTAGACCTAACCCGTAACTCTGAAAGTTAACAACTTGACCGATTGCATCACTTTTTCATCGGCAGTTTCCCAAGTGCCAAATGGCTATGCAAAGGCACATGTTGCAACAAGGCTGTTGTTAACGACAACAACATTGAATACATCTGCATAAAATAAACTAACAAGCACTTGTGATTAATTGCTTTGTTATAAGTTAGTCAGAGCACAGGGACAGACAGTGGAATAACAGGGTCGGCCTTACAATGACAAGCTTTAAAAAGACTAATTAAGAAGAATGCAAACGTAGACTCCAGCCGCATTTGGACTTCTTGCAAGCAGGATTTGTGATGTTTTATCTGGTATTTCCTGATTTGTAATTATATTTTATAGTGTGGTTTGATGCCTCGCCCAGGTGCTTGTCCATGCGCTTCCTGTCTGCACATTGTCCAAACATGTGGGCGTTAAGCTGCTGAATATTATTAACATGGATCCAAAGGGAACAGGTCGATATAAGAGCCCCTGCCCACCAGCGTCTCCCCCCTCCCACCCTAGTGACGTCCTACACATTATCTCCCAGCATTTGGCCTCCTATAGTGTTGCCGGCTAATCGCTAGGATCACAGCACATCTTTAATCACGGCGGAGGCGGTTGCGCAAAGGCGAAAGAAAAAACGCGAACCTTTGCAACTTTGTACTTTTCACACTCGAGGAGCTTAGAAACGTATGGCAGCACAATGTCATAGAAATGAAAGATATTTTAGGATGACTTTGTAAACTTGCAAAATGAATCGTGAGACAAAATCAGTTCTGTCAAGTTGGGTGAACATGATGGGAAAGCAAAGGAGAGGATACACTGAGTATCTATGCGCATTTGGCATTTACAGATGAAATCCTGTGCCGTGAGAAAGGACTGCGATGTTGGGCTGATGATCCTGAAGCTTACCGGGTAAGCATCACTGGTCAGGTTTTGCGTCTGATAGATGTATTTGAGAGGCAGGAAAAGGTCAGAAACTATGCTGACTCCTCGTGGTTTATTCGTACGCCCTTGGCATTTTGTCCCGTTTGAGGGAATTACACGAAAGATCAATTGCAACAAACATTTTTCTGAAAACATGGATAACTTAAAAACCAAGTGAATTACACTTTGTGTATTAAAAACACAGATTTCATATTAAAAAAAACATGTAAACATGGTTCTTGTATTTTGATTTATAACAGCTTATTTTTTTTCAACTATAGGGAATAATCTAAGGAATGCACTCTTTACAGTGCCTAGAAGACCTCAATTTGTAACATGATTCTTTCATGACTATTTCAGTAATGCATTTTAACCTGGAGGTGACTTGAAGTGCACTTTTTAGGACTTACAAAAAGCAGTCTATAGGGATTTAAAAAATCCTGGATCCTCTCACTATGTCTGCACACTTTGCTCCTGCTGTCGACTTGCGACTCACCATCAGCCCCGCCCTCCTACACATCGGGCTGTGCAGTGATTGGCTGCCTTTTGGCCGCCCTGCTTACGAATTCACAACGCTTTCGGCATTCCTCGATGGCCGATTGCGGCCATCTTGCCAACAATCTTTCCTTGATCGCAGAAAGCCAAACATGATATATATGTAATTGTGAACAAGCGCATGCAGACTGTCAAGGAATGAGAGGGAGGGGATATAAAGTGATATAAAATGATTTATGAAAGAGGCTCAGCGGAGAGCGGGGCAATGAAAATGCCATCCTCCTGAAAATCTAATAAGCTTCCTGTGTGTGTTTGTGCACGTGTGTGTGTGTGTGAGAGAGGCTTTGGCATGTACAGGAAGCCTTTTCACGGAGCTATCATGTATTAAACAGACTCTGCTTCCTCACACCCTCCTCCTCCTCCTCAAATATTCATGGACAGAGATTTACTCATTAATCTTTCATTATCTCTATCTTTTGCATACGTCAGGCGTTATTAGTAACACTCACCTCCATTTGGGCAGCGCTTTGTACGTTTGCGCTGACTTGTTGACTTACACACGGGCGCCATTGTGGTGACCGCAAGTTCCATTAAAGTGCTTCCAAAGAGCATTTTCAGTGCACTTTGTGCGGTATTGCATTAGTGGATGTTGACATTGGCAAGCAAAAACAGGAAAATGCATCAGAGTGAAACAAAATTTCCTTTGTTCTCTTTTAGTCTGACATGCTAATGTAGCAGTTTACATTTTCACTCGGTACGCTCTTGTATGCTTGTCAAATGCCAAAAACAGATGGATTGAAATGCATCATACTGGTCACAATAGTTTTAGATGAATGACCCATCTGCACACAAAACATAATTCATAAATAAATAAACATAAAAGGGTGTTAAGGGTGAGGGAATAAACTTTTTTGACAGGCAAACTTGTTCAAATGTAATTACAGTAGAAGTGAACGCAAACATACTTATAAGTACACACAATTGTATTTTCATACGTCCAAACATACTTACAAACATACATAGTGCTAATATATAAAGAATAATATAAACAATAAAAAGAAAAACAATATTCAAATAAATGGAAGAGAAGTCATAGTTTCTCAGGAGTGCAATGGTTATTTTCAGTGCGTTCTTGGTTTGTTGTTATTCAGAGCTTTAATAGCTCGGGGGTAAAGATGTCTCTGAGTCTGTTTGTCTGACTTTTTTTAAGCCTCTATCGCCAGCCAAAGGGCAACAGTTTGAAGGCGTGACGACCAGGATCAGGTCCAGGAGAGGTCGTCGGAGCTATAGACTTCCAGCAACTTGAACGTGTGAACTCTTCCGATGCATATCCTGTTGATGATGTGTGGGTCTGTCTCTTGGCTCTGTTTATGGAGGTCCAGGATCAATTCTTTTGATTTTGCGGCGTTCAGTAAGACGGTTCTCTCGACTCCACATGGACAGTCTCTCTTTGTGTTCCAAGCGGCTCAGCGTAGTGTGAAGCGCTATGGCAATGGCATTCTCAGCGGCTCATTTTTACAAACTATATTTGCAAATTTGCACTATATGCAAATTGGTGAGGGTCAAATGTGGGAAACGGGTTTGCTTTGATGTATCGTGCAACAAATTTTTCAAAGCATTCTTGAGGATGGCTGTGAGTGTGACGATGCCTCTTTGGGAACCGGAATAATTGTTGACGTTTTTAGACATATGTGACATTTTTAGAGGAACAATCAATAGTGACAACTCCAGTCAGCTGGCTGGCATATTCATTGAGGACCTTTGTTGGAACTTTATCATGGCCAGGGGCTTTCCTGGGGTTAACAATTTTTAGCAATTTTCTCACCTCATGTTCCTGTAATGCCAGAGTGGAGTTTGTTGGAGTAGACTGCTGGTTGTAGCAGTTTTGAAGCGGCTGGAGATTGCTAAAAACATTTCTGCCACAACAGGTGTCGACGGATATACGCCATAGCAGTAATGAGAAAAAAAGTCGTTTTTTAGCATTTAGGTTACAAGTATCTCATACATATTTGCAATTGGTTTGAACATATTTGCTTGAATTTGATTGGATGTGGTTCCAAGTATGCTTGAACATACTGGTTAGCCAGTCATTTTATTTCATAGTGGCAGCTTCCCTTTTCTGTCCAATCAGGTAAACGGGAATAAGAAGGACTGACCCTATCAAAAACCAAACTAAAAGCAGTTGAAACGGATGGACTCAAATGAACCACACCATCCAAATCACTGTCCACCCATCAGAACATGATAAAAACCTAATAAAAACCAACCAATATAAAACGAGTGGCTGTCAGTGGAACTCAAAAGTACAGTATAACTCCATTCACAGAAGATCCCAAAACAAAGTCCTTTGTTGACAAAAAATTGGTCTTATGCAAACGACAGCATGCAGTAGAAATTTAGCTTCACAATGCACAAAACCACTCACAGGTGGTTCAACTCGGTCCTCAATTTACAAAAGTGACCTGCTGATGCTCCTATTCAACAGCTATGGCAACACGGAAATACAGGAAGTAGATCTAAGCATGGTGATGATGGCACAACCACTATAAGAGGAAGTATTCATTTTATTCGTACTTTCTGTCAGTGTAGTTTTGTTTAATCGTCTTGGTGATGAATGATTGATCAGGCCTGAGTAGAGCCGAGTATGAAGGCTGACAGGAGTTTGAAAAGTGCATACATTTGCATGGCTGTCATTTATTTTTCCATTACACTCCAACGGGGATCTTATGATACTGTTCCGCCGCCACATACAAAGTGACAATCAGAGCAAAGTTTTTCCCTAACGAGCTTTCATTTGAGCCTCGAATGTGTTATTAGCCAGGCTTTCTTGCTGATTCTGTCAAACATGCTGATTCCCTCTAAATGGGTGTTTTTTGATGACGCAAGCGTGGGTGGAACTGTTCAACTTGAATCATTTGTACTATTATCTGTTGACGTCATAGAAGAAAAGTTTTTTTTTCAGAGACTTTTTATTATATACCCTTAACGATGGCTGATGAAAGCTGAAGTCGTTGAAAGCATGTTTTACAACTTTGGAGAGGGAATGGGTTCATAACTACAATAATCCAATGTGGTAAAACGGTAGTGCCTATAGTGCATTTCGAAAGTTGAACAGAACCTTTAATTGAGAGCCTGTTTTTAAAATAGATGAAATCCATTTTTTTTCTTGACGCGCAACGACGTAACGTCATTTAAGATTAAGAAAACGTAATTAATTTAGTGAATATACTGTTATCGCAAAATACCTGAAATCATCTTGCCCCCATTGGAATGGTTGGACATGTTAATTACACCCTCCACCAAAAAAAACCAAAACAGTTTAACAGTTAATAAAGAGCAAAGAATATAAAGAATTAAAGAGGTGCGCATTATAATTTAATCCAGCATTTCGATTTTTTGTGCTATTCCTCCTGATATTCTCACCTTCCCCATAAGGGGGCAGTGCTGTATCATGCAGTCATGTAACACAGAGGACAAACAAGACTACTACTACTAGTAGTAGTAGTAGGATTTTGACCTCATAGCAGCTAATAGGCAGCTCCACTCACTTTACTTATGGAATATTGTTGAAACACTGTATGTTGAAGTATATATGTAAGTGAGATACTAGTTAGTGTTTCTCTTCGACGATATCACTAACCAAGCAAATTATAGAAGATGATAATGCATGGTTATAGCCACTTACAGTAACAAATAACGTAGATATATCAGGCGACTGGGTAGTGAATAGCACGTCCACCTCACAGTTAAAGGGACCCAAGTTCAAATCCACCTTGCTCCGGCTTTCCTGTGTGGGGTTTGCATGTTCTCCCAGAGTCCATGTGGGTTCTCTCCGGCTTCCTCACACACTCCAAAAATATGCATGGCACTTACTAAATTGCCCTTAGATGTGATTGGCTGTGTGAATCTTCGATGTGCCCTGCAATTGGCTGGCAACCAGGTCAGGGTGTCCCCCGCCTACTGCCTGAAGCCAGCTGGGATAGTCACCAGCAAGCCTGCGGCCCTTGTGAGGATAAGCGGCTGTGAAATGGCCGTAGTCAAAAAAGTGTTCATGAATCAACTGTGTACATTACGGAAAAGACTTTTCTCCTTCGGATTGACAAATGGTCCCAGCCAAGGTATTTGAATCAAAACGAGGCACGTATATTCGACACAACAGGTTAATGGCTTGTATTTCAACAGAGCCTAAAATGCGGGGCCGGTGTTTGACCATTGCACGACGTATCACTTTCACACAATTGATTCCCGAGCTTGGAGGGCCCGCACTCGACGAGCTCTAACTGCCTGCGCTTCGCCGGCGCATGCCGAAAGGATCAATGGATTAGTTTTCACGAGACGGGCAGCTCTCGGCGGCCGCTGGGCATGTCGGCGCATGCTAAGAGGAGGCTTAGAAGGTGGCGGGTGCGACCACGGGCGGTCTCGACAGGCACCCGCCGACCAATCTCGCAGCTCGGGATGGTGACAAATGAAGAACCGGCGGCGGAGCCCGCTCATATCTCCAACTCAATCATACTGAGTCAACACCCTGGCAAATCTGACCAGCATCTTGCAAACTGAAGCTCTCATTCCTTTACATTCCTGCCTCCTACTATCATGCTTGGCTACAGAATATATGGATCGTTCGCTTTGGACTCTTTTAGAGCATTACAAAGACAAAAGTAAAACACGCATTTAAAGCACAAGACACATTTTGGCATAAGGTACCCAGGGGCATCACTCGACCTAATACTCTACCGGGGATTTGTGGAAAAAGGATAAATATTTGGAAGAAGAATTATACATGCAGTCCTCTCGTGAATATGTAGAATAATATGAAAGTGGAATTATAAAAATGAAAAAAACCAAACAATTATCTGAGAAGGAAAGAAAAAGTGTGAACCCAATCAGTAACCAATCTTTAACCAAATAGTAGTAACCAAGTGAATTATTGGAATGTTGGGAATGATCCCTAAGGCTAAACGAATGAGATGTGAATGTGATATCAGAAAGCTTTAAATGTTAAAGATCTAATCGGCCATTATAAATTGAATGGGACTGTATATGTGAAAAAAATAATTTGAATAAATAACTACATTAATTAGCCATGTGTGCATTTCTTATGTGGAGTGAATACTGTAGCAATGAAGAACACATAAATCAGAGTATGCGCTCAGAAGTGATTTTTTTTTTTTAATTGTAATTTTTTTTTCTGGGGCACAGCAGATCTATACTGTGGCATATGCCCCAGTAAAATATGGTGATGACGGTGAAGGGACCATGTTCCTTTCATACGCGTGGTTTAGATTTATGTTTAGTCGATTAAACAGTCATCATTGTGATACAATACATACAATACAATACATCAGAATTATGCAGAGAAAAAAACAATACAATATTGTTACAAGAAAGTGTTTTTTCAGTTTGAATGTCAAACAAGTCAGAATTTTTCTTTAGGAAAATGTGGAAAGGTTATCTCGTGTATACAAATGTAATTTTAGTCATAACTACAGTATATTCATTTCTTTCATTTTTTTCAGCATCCAAGTGCAAAATTGCACTTATGAAGAATAAAGTTACTACTTGTTAAAAAAATTAAATAAATAAAGACCTGCTACAAAATAAAGCCATATTTTATTTTTATTTTTATATTTTAAGTTTTTAATCAGGTTGTAATTTTCTCAAAAGAAAAAGTCTTACCAAAAAGTCACATAAAAATAGTTGTATTTTTAAGGAGACCATAAATTAAAAATCATCCTTTTATTTCACTACAATAAAGTTCTCCCCACAAAAAAAACGATCTTAATTTTACAAAAATGAAGTTGCAGTTTTAGTCATGATTCAAAGAAAACTTATAACCTCAAAAAATAAAAACAGATTGCACAATGATAAACGTTTAAACTTTTCAAAGACACAGCTGTAATGTACAGTCGTAATTTCAAGAAGAACAAAGTTACCTAAAAGAACAAAGGTGTGATTTTTCAGGAGCAGAAAATCCTGTAGTCCCAGGACAATAATGTAATATAGAGATTATGTAATTATCTGACAGAGCGCATGGACATATCATATGGGAGTGGGTAGATTAGGCAGACAAAACCTTTAAAGGCCAAAATGAGTCTGTATGAAGCATATATTTACAGTACAGAGGTTCACGCTGATCGATGAGCTCTCGTGGGAGCAAAGTAGAGGCCATGGGAGAGAAGCCAGTGAAACAAAATTCCATATTCTGCACAACAAGAAAAGACGAATGAATGCGCATGACTTCATAAGAGTGTGTAAATCTCAGCCTCACTTGACAGAGCAGATGGAGGCGGCGCAGCAAGTCTTAACCCCACATCACCGCAGCCTCGCTTCTTTGCATGTCAAAGTGCTGCTTGGGACTTCCGATCCACCCCCTCCCCCCTCCCAACACTCTTTCTCCATGGCAGGGCATGAATAATGCAGCAGTGCGGGGTTGCCTGTCTGACAGAGCGACTTGACATGAACAGCTGGCACTGACGGGGAACGACCACGTCACCGCTGCAGGCCGCAGCAGATAAATACAATACTCTTTTCTTCCATTGGCACAGCCAAGGCATTATTGCATGTTGATTTCCTTTTTGAGAACGCTTTGTAATATTTTCAACCATTCATGCTACTAAATAAAGCAACCTGAATATTAATAACAAAAACGCATCAATTTTGTATAGTGCTCTTCAAGGCTCCCATAGACGCTTCACAATGGATACACATTCATGCACTTGCGGTGCTAAACTATCATGTGTAACCACAGAGGAGAAGCAGTCGCTTTTGGGTTCAAAGGAGAAGACAATCTTGTCCATATGGAGTGTTTTTTCTTTGTAAATCTGGATGTAGATCATGTTCTTTTTTCAGTTTGGTGCTTTCTGAACTTGATTTGAACACGTCGGATGGTTGCGGAGAAAAAGTTGACGGACCGTGGTGCAACAACGCAGCCGCGACGCAGCGCTGCAGATATGTCGCATCTGGACCCGCTGTCATTCATTAATATGGCTTCAGCATGATGCAGCGGAGTGAAGACGCAACACGGGATGCGCAACACGGGTAACCCATTGGGCCGTGGTCTGTCAATTTTCTGCAGGCCTTGAAAGATCTGCTCCGCTGCCGTCCGCCGTGGTCAATTCCACAGTTCAGGAAGCACCAAACAAGAAAAATAACGTCATCTACATCTGGATTTACAAAAAAAAGAACTCCATATGGACAAGATTGTATTCTCCTTAGCTGATGGATTTGGATGAACCCAACAGCGACTGCTTCTCCTGCTCTGTGCCATTGTCATTGAGACACAAAGCGCGAACCGTTTCCTCCTGCTAATCTATCTATCAGTTATGATTTGCGTGGTTTATTTGAGACCCAGTTTAATTAGTCCAAGGAAAACAATCTCCTTCACGAGAACGATACGCAGCCCCGACAACCAGTCCAAGCCGTTTCACTAAACAAACAAATCTCCTCAGAATAGGAAGACATGGGACGGGCGTGCTTAGCTTTTGAAAGGTTCGGAGAAAACTATGAAAGAGAAACTATGAAGAGATTGCATTTTGCTTGCTGTTTGTCTCACGACCTAGGAGGAGGGCATTTATCTATATTCACCTTGTTCGTAAGTCAAGCACCATTCCTGTGCTCTTTTCAGACATGTCAAATAAATGATGAATTTCGACCCTGCATCACAAGCAAGGGTTTGTCTGCTAACTGAGGACATGAGCAGTAAATCTTGCACCACATTTAAGTGTGCTTCAAGCCACGGCACATCGTGGAGCCACTTTTCAGGAAAAAAATGTTCATCTCAGGCTTGGTTGTTGTCAAGTTAGATAAAGGTAGGCAAATGCGTAATGTTACACATGTGACGATACGCTTCAGTGATTTCGGTCATCCATGTGTAGCTGCGTACCGGTTATGTACATACCTGAGCATAACAACTAATAGCTGCTCCCTGTTTGTTTTAAAATAGATGCTCCATTGTGATAAATCTTAATCTTATGAGGGAAAAAAGGTTGCTACAGTATATAGTATCAAAAAAAGGTTTCATTTTCAAGTACAGTTGTAGTCTTAATTCCTCTGAAAAAAATATATTCATTTATTAGTGTTAGTTGGGGGAACAATTCCGATGTTTCACCATTAAGACTAGTTTTACAAGAGCTGTATTGCACATCCGAGCTGACTGATCAAAATGACTTTAAATTCAGTTTGCCAGCCAGAGCACATCTAAACAAACATCCATTAACATTCACATGTATGAAAAATTAATAAAAGATGAAGAAAAATCTACATTTTACCATGAGTCATTCATCGGCTCTTAGGTTACTTCAATATTTGTGTCCCTCTCCGGGTTTCATAACACCAGCGTCAAAAGGGCCTCTGCTTAAATTTGCTTGTGCGCATGTGTGACGTGAGCAGTCTCAAAGAGGAAAAGAAAGATCCAGTTGTTATGAGAGCGCTGACGTGCCTTGCTTCACGTGCTAGCTACCACTGCTCACCTGAGGCCCTTTGCCCCCACCCCCAACACCCGCATGTTGCCTTTTATTGCAGGCTCTTCGTTATTCAGGCCAGTCCAACAGAGCCGCAGGTGCACGCAAGTGTAATTTGAAAAAATGCGCTTGAGTCATACACTGGCGGATTTCAGATTTGAAACCATACGCCGTATTGAACAAAGCCTCACTTCACTTATCCCAACCCCCATGCCACAGGCCTAACTTGATGTATGCGAGCTCGATTCTCAAATTCACAGAGGACACATATCTGGTTTTAACAAAACGCTGCCCGCAAATTTATGCTAGGATTGGGCCTGTTAAACAAGCAATGATTTAGAGGAAAAAAAGTGGTGATTTTAGCAGAATAATCTGTTGAGAGCGCAACCACTCATTAGGAGAAAAAAATATTTGAATCAAATAGAATGGTCATTATGGGAATGAAGTTGCATATTTTCCAAGAAAGAAGTATCATTGATAAACAATGACCACAAATGTGTACCGGTGTGAAAAAAGGACAGTTCATCAGGAATCTGGATCTCATCTAAGATCTCATGTTGGATTTAGTCGTTCAGAATTCAAGGAATTCTCATTGCAAATGTTGGTAAAAAGTTCCCTAAAACATTTAAACCACAAATGCTGATAACCAACAATAATAAACGTGTGTTGCTTCATTTTTATAAGTGGGCCTTGCTAAGGGAAAAGCTCTAAATGGTTTCACATACGAGACATCTGGATGCCATGCTGAACACAAACGTCTATTTATATATTTTCAGCAAATGCTTTGTCAATTATTTAAGTTGCGCCACTATTTATGCCTCATGCTGAAATATGCATGAAGTGTCTATAAAAGATGTGATGTCTCCTCACTTTCCTCACACACAATGGACACACAAAACGGAACAAGTCAAGACGGAGGTCTTTGTGTCACGGGTGGGCTTTTACCTGCCACCTCAGCTTGATTTGTTTTATTTCATTTCCATATTTCTTAACCTTTAAGGCTTTCAGTCTGATTTGTTTACACTCAAGTGAGAAATGTGAGTACTGCTAAGCCTGCATCATGAAATATTAATGCGCTTTTTGGGGAGAATTTAGTGCGAAAAACAAATGCAGTCTGCATCAGAGGAGTTGTTTATGACGATGATTACATTTTTCCACATAAAACATGAAGACACTCCTTTACTTAAAAAGTAGCAGTTCTCTAGTGATCTATCGAACAAAATAACTACTGATCAAAATGCATAACTGCTTCCAGTCAACAAGGCATTAATGACAAGCATCTTTGAACATTTCTTACGAAGTAAAATTCCAGACTTTAACAACAATTAAATCACATTTTGAAATCAGCAAAGACCTTTCCAGGAAGGAAACAGAATACTAGCTGCCCCGAGCATGCTGTTCTCATGGAGAAAATTGTCGAAGGGTCGAGAGCCCAGCTGACCAATTCCATGGTTAGATTTTGGAAGTAGAATATTGCAGGAGGCTACAGTTTTAAAGTTGTAGTTTGCAGTAGTATACTTCCTCAACAATAATTTTGGCTGTTTTACCAAGGCTGCAACGGATTAATGATAGGGGACTAATACAAATCTATTTGAATTTCATTAAAACGGAATTGAACTGATTCACGTTGTTCCATTTAAAATGCACTCTCCATGAATCATATTGCAGGCCATTATAGAGATAGCTTTCAAATCATCCACCATTAGCGTGGGATGCACTCCTCATTCAATTAACATACAACACATCCAGTTTGCCCACCTTCCCCTAATTAGAATTCACCCATTCGCTTACAATATTGCAGTCCACTGAGCTCAAGGAGAGGTCATCAACCTTTTTGAAATTGAGAACGACTTCATCATTGGTGAGCTATTTTGACAACAGGCCCGCAGGCTACTCACTTGGTGACTACTCGGTGGCCGTGGGCAATACCTTGGCAACCTTGGAGCTATATGTGCTACGGAAATTTGTACCCTGTTTTGTGTCCTGATTATGTGAAGCCAGTGTATACATTACTCCCCAAGCCGCCTTACAAGACTACAATGTGCTAATTTTGGGGGTACAAATGAGTTCCACACGTAAGCACATTTTATTGTTGGAATTAAATTAATTCCAAAATTCCTGCTTGTGTGTGTTTATTGAGAATAAAGTATGTATTGTTAGTGCGCTATGTGACAAAGTGAGAGGAATATAAATACACGGTGTAGGTGGGTGTGAGTTATTGCACAAAGCAGGGAGTTATAACGGCCAAGGGAGTGAGAAAAGTACACTCTCATGCAGCATTTTGGAAACAAGCAAGAGATATGAATATTGATTTTAGCATCATGGTGCATCAAAATGCATCAGTAACCTACGCTTCGAAAATCAATGGCGGTCAAATCAGAGAGCTCTGATTGTCATGTAAACCCCATTTAGATATGTTTGTAATTCTGGCCTGGTTTGACGTTGTCTACCCAGCGAACATTTTCATCTGGGGCTCCTGGGTGCCGAGTGGACATGGGATAGAGGTAGGCACAGGTTTACATGTGGGTACCATTTGGGCTTTGTGGGCGTGGGCTTGAACTGGGCAAATGTTGTGGGTTCAATAAGGTTTATATATAGGCTAAGTTGGCATGGGTTAGAAATGGTCATCCATGTCTGGGTCTCATATGGGCTGAGTGGGTATGGATAAAACTATGTAACATTTATCGGTCCTGTCTGGGTTACG
This sequence comes from Hippichthys cyanospilos, assembly GCF_059441005.1. NCBI lineage: Eukaryota > Metazoa > Chordata > Actinopteri > Syngnathiformes > Syngnathidae > Hippichthys > Hippichthys cyanospilos. The sequence continues at coordinate 11,881,076 of NC_142380.1, forward strand.
TCTGGGCTAAGTGTGCATGGGATAGGACTATTTAACCAGCGTGATTTATGCGTGGGCTGAGTGGACATGGTTTAGAACTGGTTAGCATTTATCCATCCTTTCTGGGTTATGTTTTGGCTGAGTGGGCATGGGTTAGAATTGGTTTTAAGCATGTCTGGGTTATGTATGGAATATATGTGGGCTAGGTAGGCATGGGTTAAAACTGTTCAGCCATGTCTGGGTCTCATATGGAGATTCATATGGGCTAAGTGGGCATGAGTTAAAACTAGTTATCAATTATTGATCCTGTCTGCGTTACATGTGGGCTAAGTGGGTATTGGTTAGAACTGGTTAACCGTGTCTGGGTTCTGTATGGGATACATGTGGGCTAAGTGGGCATGGGTTGGAATTGGTCATCCATGTATGTATCTTATGTGGATAAGTATATGGGCTAGATGGGTTTAATCACACCTATAGGCATAAACTTGACCAGCCAGGAGAGACTGAGCTACACATGGGCAACACTGATGACATTGATAATAAACCAACAATGACTGAAAGAAAACAGAGACCTACAATATTACAAGCAAAGTGACAAGACAATGAGAAACAGCTGGACCAGACGTAATGGGTTGGAGAAAGCAGAAACATACAATCAAAGTAAAAGAAAGACATTGTTTTGGATCAATGTCTTTCAGAGTTTCATTTAAAATGAGCCAAATAGTCAGAATTTTAGCTTTTCAAAAGCAATTATTCTCCAAATCGTGTTGTCATTCATGAAAGCAGTCTTATTATCTTTGTGATGAATCAAAATAAAAAAATAGCTTTTCTTTAAAATCAATTATCAATATTTTTGCCTAGATGATCCAAACATGAACTAACTCATGATTAATTTGCATTGTCAATGTGAAATACCATCCTCTTATTGAATAAATCAATAAAACATTTTGATCAGATTCACTGATCAATTGCTAGCATTATTATCAGATAAATCGATTATTAATTCCAATTTGTAAAATCTATTTTCTCAAAAGAGGATTTTTTTTCTCTCTCAGAACTCCAACATCTTGTAAAACCCAAACACATCCTTGACTGTGTTGAATGTAAATTGAACACAAACATTAATTCATTCCATAATTAGACAATATAAACGGATCGTGCCACTACAGGCTCTCAGGAGAGACTCAAGTGAGAGGAGCTAACGATTTCCGTGTCTTGATGTCCCGCGCGTCAATAAGCCCGGGAGCCGTGTGTCAAGGCTGAGCGTCAGAGGAGGACTGGTGGTAGGTGTACGGGATGCCGAGGGCGCGTGAGTCATCTGAAATGCTTGACCGGGCTTTCCTGCTTCCTCCTCAGCAGTCTCCTAGTTCACAGGCTCCATCTGTGGGCCCCCACGGGCCTCTCGCTGGCCTCTCTCACGCTCCTCCAAGCCAGAGCGGCTCATTGCGGCACCAAGCTCAAGCTCCGATTCCCTTTTCCCTCACCATCTCCACCTGCATCTGCGCACGCCTGCATCTCTGTTTTGAGCACATGTAGTGCAAACACTTGCAGGTGGACACGCACCTACAAGTGGAGGTTTTTTTCCCCCCCACGCTATCACTTATAAGGCTTTGGTTCTCATGGACAAAGAGTAAAAATAGGCTTGTACCTGTTTGGCACGCAATTCTGTAGAAGCTACAACAACAGTTACATTCTGGATACAAAAACACGTAATATGTTCATCTGTAAATCTTACAATAAAAATCTAGATTATAGGTAGCATTATTAAAATCCCAAGGTATCATTATTAAAATATAACAGGTGGCATTTTTGAAATCCAAGGTAGCATTATTAACATCCATCCATCCAATTGTACAGTGGATTACTGATATGAGTGATTTTCCAGATCACAGGGGTCGAATTCCAGTCCTCGAGGGCCGGTATCCTGCATGTTTTCCGGTTGTCTCTCCCCAACACACCTAATTAATATAAATAGCTTATTAGCAAGCTGTCCAGGAGCCTGGAAATGACACTCATCATTTGAATCAGGTGTGTTGAGAAGAGAAAACTGGAAAACTTGCAGGATAGCGTCCCTTGAGGACTGGATTTCGACCCCTGTGATCTGAAAAATCATCAGAATTTACACTTGTACTTCCACAAAAATTAGAAGGTTAGGGCTCTCATGTCACAAGTCACATTTGTAAAACTGAGTAACAAGCTTGGTCATGAAATGAGTTAAACCTATCAATAATCCACTGTACATCCAAAAACACGCAGGAGCAAACCGTTTAGTCAGCAATACTAATAGTCAATAATTTTTTTTCTGACTGATCATCCGTTATTCAGGCAATGTGAAGACTGCTTGTAAAACTGCTGTTTATACGAAGGCTTTGGAAATGAAATGTAGCGTGCTGTTTGGAAGTCCTCATTAGGACAAGGGTAAATCACTTTAAAGAATTGACAACTCAGAAGACCTGACTGCGACTTTGCATTTTCACCTGCATAATGTTTGGGCATACCATTTAAGATTTGTCTAGCCATTACAAATTTACATTTGATTTCCTTTTTTGATCAGCTCCCAAGATGGAGATTCCCCTCATTTGCATTTCGGATCCACAAACATTGATCGGTCGCTGATTTAAGCAGCAGCATTTTAATTTACACCCCCCCATCCATCTACTCAATCATCCATTACAAGGTCTGGCCTGTTACCCTCATACGTGACTTTGCTCAACCACATCGATTTCGGTTCAGAGGGCCTGACCTCACTGAATCAATATTTAAAACGATATCAGAGGCATTGAGGTGATTTGCGGGGTCTTGCTTGCTATACTCGACAAACGGGGATGATTTAGTTTAAAGAGATAGATCCCAGTCCATGTCGTTTTGGGAGGGGATGGGTTTGCCCCGTTCACGCTTTTTTAATAATTCACCGCTGACATGTTCCCAGGAAATGAGTCTTTTTTTAATATATTCCTAATGGCCCACTTAAAGGTTATGTCTATCAGATGCCTCTAGTAGGGGGACACGCTGGCATTTTAATCAGCGCATGAGCTTGCTTTCTAATGAATGCCAGCGTGACGCAGCTCTGAATGAAGACGCATGTTCTCATTCAAAAAGACTCATAGTCCTTTTGTCACAAGAATCTCTGAGTTATTTAAGCACTATCCTCACAATAGCAAATTATGAATCACAATATTGTGTCTAAAACACTTTTCAACCATGAATAGATGCTCAACACGGTACAGTATACATTTGGTCACAATTAATTAGTTTGAAAGTTAGCAAGATTCATTGGTAGATAACAAAAACGTATTGCATAGAAAATTGAAAGACATTCATCACCGGGCCATGCAGGTGAGATAAAAATACAAGAAAACAGAGCCAGTCACCACCATATTTCGTTTTTTTTTCCCATTGTTATTTTTATGGCTGAGAATATATTTTCATAATAAACACTGTAACTATGATTTAACGACAGTGTTAGTGTAGCTCAGGGATATGCTATGGCATTTTCCCAATTATCTTCAAATTCATGTCATGTCTATAGTACTGGTATTATCAAGAACCAAAGAGCCCGTGCATTAGCACAAAAAAAAAAAAGAAAAAAGCCATACCCCAAAAAGCCAAAAAATACAGTGGTTTCTTGACTACATCCACATCCAGCACCAGAACTGTAAGCACAGGGACACCCCAGGGCTGTGTGCTGAGACCTTTGCTTTACACACTCTTCACCTACAACTATGTTGCCTCCCAAAACAACACCAACATAATTAAGTACGCAGAAGACACAGTCATCAAGCTGATCACTGGTGGGCTTGAGACAGCAGATAGGAAAGAGGTGGAAGACCTTGTGGACTGGTGTCGCAGCATCAATCTCCACCTCAAGCCCAAAGAACTGATCAGAGACCCAAGGCGGCAGTTGGAGCCGCACAAACCACCACTATTCATCAATGTGACAGAGGTGGAGAGGGTGAAAGCCTTCAAATTCCTACATCAGCGAGGATCTCACCTGGTCCCACAACACTCAACAGATCATCAAAAAGTCCCAACAGACTGAAGACATTTGGCATGCCGGCAAGGGTTCTCAACAACTTAAAATAAAGTATCCTCTGCACCTACATCACAGTTTGCTCTCTCAAAACTGCAGCTTAATTTACAGTATGTTTATGGCGTTTTCATTGTTAGAGTAAAACTTAAAGGAAAGTTTAACAAAACATTAAGATCCGTTGCTTTTCATGTGTAGGTTGACAGTAAACTTACTGAGAGTTAACAAAGAAAAATGACTCACTGTAAAATGACTTGTGTTCACTGCCACTATATAGTGTTTGTATCTTAATTTTGCTCTCTCAGGTCAAAGAGGAAGAAAAATGGCCAAATGATAGCTGAACTACAAAAGTATTTCATGCCACCACTTAACGTACTCTGATGAGGGGGAATGGTGAGCAGTGGCTTATCTGTGAGGGGCAACACTGCCAATCACCCCCAGCACCATCACCCGCCAAAAAAGAAACAGTGGGAAAAAAATGTGCTATAGTTCTGCATAATTAAGAGTACGTTGACATAAGCATGGAACAAAGTGCCACTGAGACACTGGAGATTTTTCTCAAAATCTCAAAAACCTAATGCATAAAATGGCTCTTTTATATGACACTTCAATAAAGCAATTAAAAAGTGTTGAAAAAGGGGACACATTTTATCATGTGGAAAAAAAAAAAGTGACATGCGCTAATTGGACTTGGAGGTAATGCCCTTTCTTTCCTGCAAGTAATGATTATGTACAGGGGAAAAAACATCAGCATTATTGTCACCTGCAAAAAATTCCAAACCTGTCGCCATCTCATTAGTATCGCGTCACCGGTGAACTCTGTGACTTTTCCGTCTGCAGGTGATCCTTTCTTTTTTCTAAGGCGATAGCGAGCAAAGTCAATAGGGCACATGAATTTGTAATGCCCCCCGGCACCCTCAGGACTGTGATAATGTCAGGCGTTTGATGCCGGAGGGGGTTATGGTACGATGAATCAAGGAGACGCTGGTGCTGATGAAAAATACATAAGGGCCTGGCAACACATGATTTGTGGCAAATAGAAAATTGAAAATAGATATTTACACCAAATATTTTGCTATAGCTTGCATTAACTTTTTTCTCTCTGGATATACAGTATGAGGTTAAAACTTTTATCTTCCTGCCGCACAAAGCGATTAAACTATGTTTTATTCATAATGAGTAAATTGCTTTTTGAATGGCAAGCCACTACACGCACGGGAAACAAAGCCAGGGGATACTACGGAGATTTCCCGCCATCTGTTTTCGCCAGATGGGGGGTGTTGGGGTGACGCATGGAGCAAAGTGTCACCACATCTGAATACCCTAGAAGACGTGTGTTGAGAAGCACTGATTTAATAGAAAATCAGCAGAGAAGCGTTGTTAATGACCCTGATACATTTGAATGATTAAAAAGATTACGGAGTGAAGTGAGGTTTCTAAATCTCGCCCCTCTCGAAAGCTGTGGGCGTGTCTGCTGTATGTGGTGAAACCTTGCGCTTCTCAGCTGTTAACGATCAATGAAATTCCACCAATGTGGAAAACACTGTAAAAATGCACTTTTAAAATGGTAGCTTATCTTAGGTGGCATTTGGCCATTTTTTTTGGTTTGTGATCCAAGTTCACCATGGACCCCGCCACTAGATGGTGATAAAAAACTCAACACCTTATCCACTATGTCGTGGAAAGTTGGAGGAAATGCATGGCATCGTCTTCTTCATATTTTCAATGTTTACAGGTTTTAGATAGTAAATGTTATTTGGGATGCACCGGTTTTTCAGCTACTGAAAATCTTCGGCCAGAAATGGCCACACTAGCTTCCTCTTATTTCTTGGGACGACGGGCGAGCAAAAAGGGACCACCAACTTGAACAACACATGTCAGAAAAAACACAGGGACAACAATAAAATAGAATTGAAGGCTTATAATCTAATGTTAGCCTAGCTGTGCTAACATGCCGGGGAGATGACTGACGTTTTACAGAATTTCAATAGTCCATCAAGTCACTCCAGTTTAAAACGGGAGTTAAAACACTGAAAAAAACAATTCAGTGCTATTGCATGTCATTTTAATTCATCTTGATAATTTATCTACAGACCTCTGTAGGACGTTACATGTGACATTACAGTCCATTCCTAATGTCGATTGGCTGCCACGAATCAGTGCAAAGAAAGTTAGTTTTCTTCTACCTTTCTATATTCAGATTTTCATCAAAGTTTCTAATTTTGATTTTGGTGCATCTCTAGTTATTTCTGTGTTTGTTTTACGTGGTAAAACAGTGTTGAATGTAAATGTTCTTCTGAAATAAGAAGTGAAACATAGAACATTTTTTAACTTGAGTTTTGTTTAGGAAAAATAATAACCACCACCATTCACCATCAGCCAATTCAAATGAATCAATAAAAGTGAATGGCTTCATGGAAGTGAATATACTTCCTCTTAAAATGGAACTTTGACCTCTAGAATTTCAAGAATGAGGGGGGGAAATAAATGTATTTCCAGGAGAAAACCAAACACTGTTAGATTCCAGCCCTTCCTTGAAAAACAGTATGACTTAATTCGGTTGTTTTCTTTCTAGTGTCGACTTGTTACTTGTTGGTAGAAAAGCCCTTTGGCCTTCCTCCCCCTACCCTAGCACCTCCGCCTCCACTGAGACCCCCACCAGCTTTGGGATCCCTTCTCCAGCCCGAGCTGAGGCTTTCCCTCCCAGACATAATTACCGCTCGAGACAACCTTTAAAATGAAGACGGATCGGTTGGGCTGCATCGCTACAAAATGGTCTTGTATTTATTGGATGGGTGTCATGCCTCTCACAAGGACCCCCCCCCCCCCCCCCCCCACACACACACCCTTTGATTTTGTGCCTCAATATTGCTCCTTGCTGTAAACAGGTTATCCCAGTGTCAACGGGGATACAGAGGCAGCATGTCCTGCATCTGAACTTATTTTATTTTTAAACAAGCACATTTAGCAAATCACGCAGACCCAGTCACCTGACTGTGTGACATGACAGTTGCTCATTCTGAGTCATCGGTGCTAAATGTGCAATCCTAGGAAAGGAAATAGGATGTGGATTTGAATGACAAACAGACCTGACCCAACATCTATTTGTGGTATTGCTGACATGCTTGCTCATTGTCAAAATGGCCTCAGGCGTTGAGGCTTCATAGGCATTTACAACGGCAAAAACGACAAAGTCAGCAACTTCTGAACATTGAAATTATCATTTCATTTGATTTATTGCCCCTAAATATTTTACAACAAATGATGTATATAATCATTCAATAATTTATGCCAGTAATGTGTAGCAACACACAAAACAAATGTTTGAGATTCATACAATAAAACATGGCCCAAAATCAACAGGGTAGGTGTATGACACTTCAAATTGCCCTTAGGTGTGATTTTGATTTCTTTTTATGCCCTGCGATTGGTAGGCAACCAGTTCCAGGTCAGGATCTACCGATAGGCTACAGGATGGATGGATGGTTATAGAAAAGATGGCACTTGTGGTAAAATTTCCAAGCATGAGAAGCTAATATTACCGGTCAACATCCTCACCTTGTCAAACTGCACAAAGCAGCACACTTTTCCCTCCAGCGTTCCAACTTAATGTTTCACATTGGATGTATCCTCCTTTTATTGGATCGTATCATATGTTCTCAACATGAGGGCAAAAGTTGATTTCCCGGTCCAAGGTTCAGCGGTGTTGTTACGACCGAGTACCATCCCTGTTTTACTAGGGCAGAAGAAAAAGTGCCTTGAAATGATGCCACTTGTGCTTTAACACATTCACAGCTAAGACGTCAATCTCGCGCTTGCTTCACACCACCTGACGGCAAATTATGTGGCCGCCTAGTCGCCCCCGAGAACGGCCTGAAGAACAGCTGAATTATGCTGGAAAATGTCGTTGTTTAACCAAACGGCGAGCGCCCAGATCACGGATGAAGGGTGAAGGCTACTTAGCGGTAATGAGTCGCAATTGTCGTTTTGAGGAGCTGTCATGCGTTTCCTGGTGGTCTCCCGAGAGTCTGTTCCGTTAGCTTAGGTGTACCTTGTGATCGGTGAAAACAAGGAAGCGCCTCACCCACGGGAAAACCTCTGTTGATTACCCGTCATACTTGCACAGATGAGACACTTTGAGGTGAGATGTCAGCCTACACTTGTTGCCTGGCAAATTACTTTTCTTTTTATGACAACCAGTGGGAAACATTTCCTTTCCACACATTTGTAATGTCTGTTGAGTATGCCTTTCTGCTAAGAGTGAGCCCCCCCAACCACAACCACACCAACATCCGCCAAAAAAAACACACTCAACTGGTTGTCAGCCAATCATAGGGCAGACAAAGACAAACAACCACTCAAACACAAAATAACAACCAGAGACAAAATTGAGTTTATACCTACCATTTATTTTTTCAGAATAAGGGTTAGGGTTAGGGTTAAGGAGGAAACGGGAGTACCCAGAAAAAAATGTCATTTTTCTTTGAGTGGTGATACGCAATATTTATTATAAAACTTCCTTGCCATAGATAGGTCACACCTAATAACCTTTAACCGATGCAAAAATAAATTTTAAAAAAATCCCATTGCGATAATTTGACATTAAAAAACACACAAATTTATGCCGCACAACGATTACGCACGACAGCATTTCTATAAAGCTACACAGGATTTAAATAGCCCCCACAAGGTAATGCCAAGAACAAAATACGTACAGAAGGAGAGGTTGAATGATGAGTATGTGAGTCATCACGGCAGATGTAGATAATGACATGAATGATCACTGTTTATATTGCTTTGCTAGATTTAGCAAATAAATTGAATACTAAGCTTGTCATTGCTAATTAAAATTCACTAACACTCTCTGGTTGTCCAAGTAAATAAAGCTGCAGAATCCATTACTGAATGTCCAGTAATGAGTTATTGGTGCTGGCATGTCGGCATTTTTGCTGCTGGTTGTTACATGGGGATAAAAGAAATGAGGCAGATATATGGCAACTTTCTTGTGCCTTTGTGCAAAAGAGCAAAAGTGTGGCCTTCCTTAGGTGTGTAAATGGCATATTTTGAACATATATTTTTCGAATAAACACCTGTTAAATTTAGTTTATTTAAAAAACACAATTCAGTTCATATTAGTTAAAATTTCTTCTTTTCAAAAGCCTGTCACTTACCAGAAGAGACTACCCGATGTACTGCAATAACACTCCCACGCTCAGTCATTGATGGAGTTATGGAATTATATAAGGTGTGCTTATGACTGTGGGACTGTTGTGACATAAATGGGGCTCAGGGAGGGGGGGGGGGGGGTGAGCAGATTCACTTGAAAATAAGAAAGAATGAAAATATTTACAGCACATGCTGGACCTGGCCCTTTAAGAAAACTTGCAGGGGCATAGTGCTCAGTGCTACAGGCAATATTAATGGCTGCTCTCCATGCACTGTGTGTTGTGTGTTTTATAACAAATCAAAGTTTATGCAAAAAAAGAGACAAGTCTTTTTTTTTTTTTTTAATTTCCCTTCACATCTGTCTCATGCCGTCCTTAAGCCCCATGACCCAAGTGTGCAGTTTGGCACCATCTCGCACACTTTCCTCGTCAGAGACTTTTCTCCTTTGGGATCATCCACACCATTCTAGACTGCTTTCATTCCTACCATCCTCTACTCAGTCAATTCAGGTGTGCCCCTGGGCTTTCTCCTGGGGCCCCTTCTTATCATCATCTACTTCCTCTCTCTTGCTGCTACTTTCTTAAATTAAATGGTCTCTTTACTTCTGATACAAACCCAGTGTTTTACTTGCTTAACATTAGTGTTTATGGAAGTACCTGGCAATGTTGAAGGGAGACATAATATTTTTAACCTGTTAAATTTAAATAGTACATTACATTAGTGAGGTGAAGGGTGAGGTTTTTTTATTTTTATTTTTGTTTTGCCATGGCATTTGGTGGAGTGCCAGCAATGTCTCTCATGCTTGAGACAGTGAAAGAGACAGAGACAAAAAGAGAGAGTCAAAGAGACAAAATACACTTTCCCTTTATTGAGTTCTCTTTACCTTGACAGCAGTTGTTATTTTTTGTTCAACTTGCTTCCGCATTCTTCAACGCGGAAAATTGTGATGTTTGTTGCTTGTTTTTTATGTGCATGTGGGATGCATGCAACCTGGCCATTCAGATTGAAGTTGCATGACAAAATATCAGATACCTGATAGGTTTAGTACCACATCCAGAAGTCACATTTGAAAAAAATCTGATGTGTCATCCACACTGCCATCAAAAGATCAGATAAAGGTTGGAAAGGAGGAAATAAAAAAATAAAAAAATATCTGAATAGGGTCAATTCAGGCTGCAGTGTGAACCTAGCCAAAGATTTCCACCCATACTGCTTGTTTACATCTCCGATGAAAATAAATAGCAACTAACCAAAAAAGTGGCACCACTATAATCTAAGAACTGTACCATCCTTTTAGGTCACTCCCTGAACTCAAATGGACTGTGCATTGAGCTGTGCAAATGTTTTTGAAAAAATGCAATGTTGTTAAGCCAGGCGACATCAACACAGGCTGCAAGGCAAAAAGGTCCTGCATGCAGTTAAGCACACAAACGCAGCAGTATAAAGCACACCGGTGCCTTAAAGGTGTTTGAAGCAGGAGAGCTGACAAGGTGCACCCCCCCCTCACCCTGTCTCCTATCCCTCTCGCAACATTTCAAATCAATGGCTGCTACTTAATGCCACCCCACGTGCCGCTTGTCAAGAGCAGCATGTGTCTTGCGGGACGAGCCTGGGAAACAGCGGTTAGACCATATCGACGCGGCCAACACAAAGGTCGCAGGGAGTGCGCTTCATACCGATTCAGTCCATCCGAGAGACTTTTTGTTTTACAAGGGAGTGTCCTCCTACATGCGGAGAGTACCCGCAACAAATGAAAGAGAGGGGGCCCTCAAAGTGAACACAAAAGAGCTTGTCATGGTTTATTTATAAGCCAGTCTTGTTTTTCATTTTCTTACTTTGCTCAGTATTGACTTTTTCTTGTAGGGGGCTTAAGCAAATACAGCAGAACCTTGAAAAGTGAAATTTCTATGTAAAAATTCAAATTGGTGTTGAGTTTCAAAAATTCACTGTGAAGTTACCATATTGAATTATGATTATTTTTGTTAAGATTTCTCTTCAGTGAACATCTAAAGCTGTTGTTTTCAATTTACACCAAGTACCATATTCAGGGCCAGCTAAATACAGTGGTCTGTCGCAGCCTAAAATAATTGAAAGATGCTTGATGTGATTCCCAAAGTAACATGAACAAATTCCAAAATCATCTTGTAAATGTTCATAACAGAATGACATTTGTGATTGATTTCATCAAATTGCAAATGTATTAGTATAGGTCTCAGCTGTCTAAGTGCATTTTGCCGATAGTTATGTGCAAGTAGCCAACAGTTAGCATAATCAGATCACATTCAGCACGTTTTCCAAATAAATAGGTCCTGCTAATCTAAACCTATTAGTTGATCATCATTCTAATGGCTGTCCTCTCCAAAACACATCTCACTATGATTTCATTGTGTAATTCATCATATCTACAATTTTATTTTCAAGTGTCAAAGGTAGTTAAGAACATATTACTATGAAAATTATATGTGAATTCTTTGGCACAATTACAGGACTATGGGCCGAACATTTTTTTTTTTTAATTTTCCATTCCTGTTTTTTTTTTTTCTCATATGTACTGAATATGAAATACATTTACTTTACACAACACTGCACGACCACGAAGTCGATCATCGAACTACGGCCTAGGATGTCCTGGTGCCAAGTGCACAGATGTTTGAAGATTGTGTTTGTTATGGACAATCCATTAAGAGCACAGAAGTCCAATAACTCACTGTCATTGTCCACGCGAGCATTGAAATCCCCCAGCAGAACGAGGGAGCCGCCAGGGAGAGCACTTTCCAGCACACCCTCTCGTCCACTGGGGTAAACCCCATTGTACAGGCAATAAATATGCCCACACCTGCTCTGTGCCTCTCATTGCGGGCAACTCAAGAGTGGAAGAGAGTCCAACTCCTCTTGAGAGGACCGGTACCAGAGCCCAAGTTGTGTGTGGAGGCGAGTCCAACTATATCTAGTCTAAACTTTTCTGCCTCACACACCAGCTCAGGCTCCTTTCCTGCCAGAGAGGTGACGTTCCATGGCCCAAGAACTAGCTTCTGCAGCCTTGCTCACACTGCACCTGACCCTTATGGTCCCTCTCAAAGATGGTCAGCCCATGGGAAGGGGGACCCACATTATTGTTTTGGGTTGAGCCCGGCCGACACCCATGGTTGCCTGGTGCATCTAGAGTCTAGATGCTATGGCACGTCACATCTAGACTAGATGCTATGGCTGCTTGGGTCTAGATTCTACACCCAAGATCTACTATTGCGGCAGCCAAACTCCCACGATCTTTTTAATTTTTTGAAATGCTCGGAGACATATGGGACAATGCACTGCCTGTGAAGACCACATAGTCAAAGACAAACGTTGTAAGAAAGTCAGCTAATCCTTCAAAATGGTAAGAGTAACATATGATGGAGACAGCCTTGGTACACTGTTTTAAAGTCACTCCTGGAAGCATAGTCACAATAACCAACTTGATAATCTTTGGTTCCCAGAGTGAGCAGGATCCGATGAGAACAACACAGTGCTGTTCTGAAATCATGTTCACACGGTGTGGTTTGGTAAAAGCACAAAGTAAATACAATACAAAGCATCCAAGGATGTTTGCAATATTTGTGGCAAATGCTCCTTATATAGGTATAAGAAAAACGTCTATTCTGAAGCATGGGCAAATAGTTTTGAGAGAGATATAAGCTTTTGCAAATGAGCTATACTATTGTGCAGAACTGTAACAATGAGCACATGTTTTTTTGTTTGTTATGTTGGGTTGACAAAATTAGCCAAACCAAGAAAGATATGTGTGTTTTGAGTTCCAAGCATGATCAGGAAATAAATTAAATGTTTATCACAAGGCATTTCTCCTTGTATTTTACAGCATTTTTGGACATGGATCATCTCATTTCTAATTTACCACAAGTGTTGTGACGGCTTCGTTGATAAGGATTAATTATGCTGGTGGATATGTGGAAGATACTGTAGCTGGCAAGGTTTGGCATTAGCTTATGTACTGCTTTCTGGCTGACCTTGTGCAATTCTTCGCGGTGCCAGGAAAACAACAGGAGCAACATGCTAGTGTACCAGAGAGGCCGACAAGAAAGTAGAATCCAAAGCATGATCTCTCCGAAAGCGTTAAAATGGATGTTATTTATCGTGAAGGTTAATGGTGCAAGGTCTTCAGCATCAAGAAATATAAAAAAAAAAAACAGATTTCAATAAACGTATTCAGCAATGAAAGTATTTCACTATCAGTTTTCCTGTATTTATCAATTCACTTTGGTTTGGAAATTTTGAAGAATCAATCAATTGTGTTTTTGAAAATTTCCACTAGCCATTTATGAGATTGTAATGGTATACTGGAAACTTTATTTATGTAAATGTTGACAGATGCAAAATTAGCAAGTAAAGACAACTGCATTTTGTCCGGCACACTGTCCGCATCACAGCAAACACTGCATGGATGCTACGTTCTGCCCTCACGAGTGAACAAGATTCCAAGATCTCTTATTTTGTAAATCTCTTGGCAACACAAAAGATAACCTTCCAAAAGGCTTCTCTGTTAAATATGTCCACTGACAGATTTGAGGACATATTCACGACCAAATAATAGAGCAAGTAAAGGGGAAAAAGTACTTAATATCATTCTGGGCAATTATTTAAATATGAAAGGTCAAGTAAAAGTAAAAATATATGAAAAAAAGGTCACAGCAAATTGGAACTGGATCTGCTTCCGAGAAACTGATCTGTTAATGCCATATTAAATTACATGCTATATTCTATATATAGGCATTTGAAATTTATACATTTTTTCACACTGCGTCACATCCTGTTCAAAATGAAATGGCTTGCTATTGTGGTAATGGACAACAAAGAAAATGGCATCAGTGAAATCAAAAGAAAAAGAATGTTCATCTTTGAAAACTTTGTAATTTTTATTTCTGATATTTTTAAACATCGGAATAATTTTCTGTCATCATTTTTTCACAGCCCTCATCATTTAAGTGTGACAGACAGCCACTGTCAGCAAAGAAAGAAAGAAAAAAAGGCCTGAAGCCCTGTCCAGAAATATTTTATATTATCCTAAAAAAAAAAAAAAAAAAAAAAAAGTCCGGAGACTGCTGGCTTGTTTGATCATTTAGATAATACTTCATAATGAAATTACATAGTAATGAAACTGCCTGCAATGACTGCTATACAAAAGGACAAGTTTGCAAATATTCTTTGAATTTTATATATCTAATCGTCTTGTATATTATTCACTTTTTTTCATTTAACATCTAGATGAAAAGATCAAATACAGTGTTTTTGAGTTGGTAGGCTGTTCCAAAAGCGGCACTATTATTTCTCAATATTTTTATCCGAAATTTTAGTTATTTAGTGTTTGTTGTAGACAACATAACCCCCTGTTGGCCCATTCTTTTAGCATTTTTGACTATGATTTCATATTGGAAACATTTGGCACTTGTTTGTTTGTGCCTTCTTGGGCAGCAGATTCACAACAACCCTCTTTTGTTGAGTGTAAAATGATGCTTGACGTCCCAATGTGGCTGCAAGGAATGAAAATTCCATTTTAACATTGTTGAGCCGCTTGCTATCTGCAGCCATACCTTATGTAAGAACCTATCCACCCATTTTATATAGCCGCTTATCCTCACGACGGTAGCAGGCTTGCTGGTGCCTATCCCAGCTGACTTCGAGCAGTAGGCGGGGGACACCCTAAACTGGTTGCCAGCCAAATGCACTGAACACCGAGACGAACAGCCATTCACGCACCTAATCAGACAATCACACCGAGGACAATTCCGTGTGTTCAGCTGGTTTTGAACTCGGGTCCCTTAACTATGAGGTGGACGTGTGTCACCACTCAGCCACGAGCCGCCTGTAAGAACCTATCAACATTTTTAAATGGAGATGAAGTATTGAACAGGTATGTTTGATGGAACGCCGCGTGGCTAAAAAGCATCGACTTCAAAAGAGAACTTGGATGTGCACTTTCATTTCGAGACAAGCAGATCAAAGACCCCGAAGCTCTTCGAACGGCTGTGATAGATGACGCTGTTCCACGGGGGGGGGGACATGCAGCTCACATGTGTGGATGCGGGCGATCGGCAGGGAATCTAAAAGTGCCTCGCCAGGTGGAGGCCTTCAAGAGCACGTCTCACCACGGTTCTTGGAGTTAATGAGTGCTGCTATTTTTTGCCGTACATGCATTTCTTCTGCATTTCAAATGGTGTGAAATTAGGAGGTCGGAGGAAAGAGGAGGATGTTAATGTTGACTGGAAATGAGCTGAAACACAGGGAATTGTCAAAAATGTCAATCTAATTTCACCTTTGGACTTCATCATTATTGACTTCAAGTAAAAAAATTGGATCACTACTTTACTTCCTACCTACACCTAGACCTACACCAAATATAAGGCCATCTCTAAAAAACTTGGTACTCTTGTATGAAGAGTGCATAATGGTATTGAGAAGTTTCAATAGCATGGAACAGCAAGAAACTTCTTGGACATGGGTGAAAGAGAAAATTGATGACAGAAGTCTTGGATGGTAGGTACAAGGTATCTAACATCCAAAGACCTGAAGGCAAACTTGAAATGGTCAGGCGTTAGAGTTGTTGCGTTTACCATTCGCTGCACACCAAACCAAACAGTGCTTTATGGGTGAAGGCCAAGGCAGACACCTTACGGAGGCAAAGACATACATAAAAGGATCCTTCTGGGAAAATGTGCTCTAAACAAGGAAACAAAAATTTTGCTTTTTGGGACAGCACACCAAAAGTTTGTTGACGGACAGTGAAATGAATCTTACATTGAAAAGAATGCCCTTCCAATGGTCAAGCATGGTGGAGGATCAATAATGCTTTGGTGTTGCTCTGCTATATCTGATACTGGAGGCCTAAAATCAGACAATTATCAAGACATTCTAGAGCGATATGTCCTACCTAAGTGTGTGAAAAAGTAAAAGTCCTCGAGCACGACAAAGACCCAAAGGACATATCCAAAAGCACTCAGAAAAGGAAAAGGAAAAAAATGGACTCCTTTAAAATACCCAGTAATGAGTCCTCATCTCAATACTATTAAAAAACATTGGTATGAGCTGAAGTTTGCAAATGGGCAAAAAAAAACCTGCTATCATTGAAGAGCTGGACAATTTTGCCAAGAGAAAGTGGGTAAAAATACCATCTGAGAAGTGCACAAAGCTTAAAGATGGCTACTAGAAATGTTTGGAAGCTGTCATGGCTTCCAAAGGCTGTGCAACTAAATATTAAATAGGGGTGCCTTTTGAAGCTACACATGCTTTCTTTTCAGGTTATTTCTTTAAAATGACCAAGTTTCAATTGAAAAACCTTTTAATTGTTAAGCTACATTGAACATCCAATGAAAAGACCCTGTAAATATAAATGTGGTACATTTATGGTTTATTTGTGGTTAATTTATTTAGATATTGTAGATATACAGCGTGGTAAGATGCTGTAGAGATTCTGAAAAAAATATGAAGGGGTGCCAAAAATGTTGAGCAGGATTTGAAAGAAAATGTTCGCCTTGAATTCCCATTGAAGAATGTTTACATAATGAACTGACTGTTTCATAGTGCCTTCAAATTCAAAACATTTTCCACACACAGACTTCATAGCGCAATAAACATTCCGTCGACGACAAGGAAAAAAAAACCTTTCATTTCTTTTTAATTGCGTTTAACTACATCATTACTGCTTTCTTTTTATAAAAGTGCAATGTTAATGAGTGCTATTTATCTCAGAGATTTCTCAGCGACTCGTTGTTAAATTCCACAGAAAGATTGTCAAGTAGCTGTGGGGTCACTGTAATAATAACAATAAATATGTTATGCCACAGCTCTGGAAAGGATGGTCCTTATGTTCAAACCGCTCATTACGAAGGTAACCGCATGCTCCTGCTGCTAACTCGCTGTATAAACGTGAATCCCATTTCATACGGTTTAATTTGACGAGGTGCCAACTGTGTCAACGCATGAGAGCCTGCGCGCATACAAGATCAACCTTCACCCTGCATGCGATTAAACTCCCCTGCGCAATTAGGCTCACAAATACACACATATTTCACAGTGACGCTGAGGGGTGGTGTCCGCCATAAATCATCCTACCCTATACTTGTGGATGAGCGGAACAAGCACGCGGGCAATTGAGCATGGTGGCGCTGCACAGTGGTGGATTACAAGTTAAAACGGGGGAGGTGGAATCACGCTCATCTTGCTAACAGACATTTTTCTCAATCTGGCCTGTCACTGCACTGCAGTGTTGTAAGCAAGATGAATCTTCACTTGAAGACGCAGGTGAGCGCCTTGGCATTTGTCACCCGGCAGCAGGAGGGAGGAGCCGTGTCACCTGAAAACACTCACAAGCATGTGAGACAACGAGGCTGGATTTAATACTGTTTTATGTCTAGATCTGATTTTGTTCATGTATTCAAGAGATTACCATCTAACATCACTATGTTTACACCCAACACCTGAAACCACCTATGGAAAAACATCAGACCGAGCAATGGTGGGTATTGGATTTTCTTGTCCAATCAGATTCAAGTCTCAATGTGTTACCATGTCGGGTAAAATTACCCAAGGCTCTCCGAATCAGGGGTGTTGGCCTATGTAACGGCGACTATTTTTGCAATTAGACTGCTGCTCCCACCCCAAACTAATCAGATTTCAAATTTACGTGACAGGACCAGTTTGATTGCTCACAATCATGGCAGTATTTTTCCATCCACCGGGTGATAAGCCAAGTTTACATTATTGATAAAAACTGAGATTGTAGAACAAATCAACAGCAATTCAATGACTAATCAACTATCAAATTATTAATCATATTATAAATTGAAATGGTCCAACCCCTCCGAATTTCAGTTGCTCATCTGTATTAAAAGGATGGAACGTTTAAATTGTACAGCCCGTATACATTAAGTTCTACAAAACCTGCCCTCAAAGCTTTTAACTCTCAAGATATTTAAAAATCCGATCCCCTTTCATGAATTTTGCTTTCACTGTGAGTAATTCAGTCAAGAACAACATAGATATAACGGGGTACTAAAAAAAAAAAAAAAAAAAAAAAAAAACAGAGCTCACCTTGTGAATCACATGACCAAATTAAGAAAACTGGTGAATGGTCCTACCCTGGGCCTTGACATTGTGATGTCATTTTCAGTCAAATGTAATTGGAAAAACATAGGTATGTATTAATGGATCATGAAAAATATTCTCCTCGAATTAATTAGGTTTATTTATGTATTTATTTATTTCACTGCTAGTCTCGCCTATGACACCGTTGTTTTTGGATAGCTTTGGTATTCTATGAATGACCAGTTAGCGCATCACAAGTGTAGTGAAAAGCCCCCAAAAGTGGTCAACAACTTAACAATTTTGAGCACCCAAACCATAGACAGGCAAAACATGTTGCAGGCAGCATGGACACTGTGAAAGGAGCGCTCATAAGCTAAAGAGACACCTTTAGACATCAGATGTCCAGAAAGAGATAAGTGCTCAGCTACAAAGGCCACGCTGTGAGTGTCACAAATGAAATGGCGTACAGTTATAACGCTATAAAAGTCATGTGCCACTTGCAGTGTGGAGTGCGCTACAAACCGCATTTCTAATTGGAAACCGGCAAAAAAGGGAGTCATCAAATGAACAGAATGGGTGCTGCTTTTGCCCTCTGCCTAATGTACCTGGCAACCATCAAATAAGGATAGTACTTGCACTTACAACACCAAAACAAATGGTTTTTAAATCAACCCTGAAACTCGTGTATGATATGTATGAACTAAGACAAAAACAAAGGATAGTTTTGCTACGATTAGTGATACTTTCATTTTATACACACAAGATGACGTTAGTTTTTAAAAATTATTTACATCTTTATTTTGGATGAAATTCCTTCAATGTTAGTTATTCTGTTTTTATTAACAATATTAAGATTGATAACAACACAAGCAGTAAACCAAAAATCAGATGACAATCCCCTAACTAGATCAAAATCTGCTGATCACATTTGCCTATTTTGGCACATTCAACCACAATCTCCATTACTCAACTCTCAATCTCTTCTGGGAAATAATTTACTTTTAATCCTGTTTCTTGGAAAACTATCTGATTTTGTAACACAAAAGTAATTTGGTTCCTCATCTATGGTTTGGCTCACAAATTAATAAATGTGGAAATGCTGAATTGCACAAGCATACATTTGGGGGGGGGGGGGGGGGGGGTGACTACTGTGTGATCTCTTTCACATCATAGTTCAAACTTCCTCAGCAACTGGGAAGCTGCATTAAACATTCGTTAGTCAAATGGGGGTACGAGTACCCCTGGGGGCACTTGAAGGAACTCCAGGGGGTAGTTTTGAAAAAAAAACAATGATGCAAACATTCTTTAAATTAATTATTGATTTAAGTGTCTCGGGAAAATATAAGTTCATAAAACACATTTTGTGATCAGTAGGTTATTTAATTTCATTATTTTAAAAAAAACCAGATTCTCCTCCATACTTGAATGGTTCGACTTGTCAATTTGTCATGTGTCAACTCTCATTACCTGTTAAGTTATTAATTTATTTTTATAACAGATCTATCCTATGATCTCAAAAGTTGAATATTTTTCTGTAAACAAATATTAATGTTTAATTATTTGCCCTTCAAAAGTCACCTGATTATCATATAAAGCAGAGAGAACAGGAGTTTTGCAGGTATTGGTTACATCGTAAGTGAAATTCAGTGGGGCCTTGAGATAGGAGTTGAACTCACAATCACACTCATAACTCAAGTCACCTTTCCTTTTAGAAATCATGCAACCCTTAATCCATACCAGGTTCACCTCAAAAGGTTTATGTGGTTGTGGGGCATCTGACTTAAAACATTAAAGCAATGTAACATAGCTGCAAACGCACTTTTGTTTATTGTTTAAGTGTGTTGCCACTGTGCAGTGTATGTTCTCTCAAGAAGGAAACTCTGTCAAATGACATCTTAACATCTCGAAAATCTACTCGATGGATGGATGGATGGATGGATGGATGGATGGATGGATGGATGGATGGATGGATAGATAGATAGATAGATAGATAGATAGATAGATAGATAGATAGATAGATAGATAGATAGATAGATAGATAGATAGATAGATAGATAGATAGATAGATAGATAGATAGATAGATAATTTATTCAGTCTTTGCATTAATATCATTTGTATCTCAAGGCACCATTGGAAGATTTTGATACCTTTTCCTACATTTACATTAGCATACATTTTTTTTAGCTAACATTCAAAACTGTCCACAATGTGAGAGTGACGTTGACGATCTGTGCCTGGAGATCGGCTGACGTCAAGGGTGCACACAGTCTATTGCCTAACATCAGCCAAGACCCTAATGAGGACAGGTGTTATAGAAAAATGGTAACTGTAACAGTCAAGCGATGCTATATTAGTAGCAAGTCGGCCTTCTGGGATATAACGCAACTCACTGGGGAGGGGTGACATTAAAAAGTTTGGGGAAAAATTATTGCAGGTTTATACAGGTCGAGTCAAGAAATGCTGCGCCATTGAATGCTGTGCCCTAACCAAAATATAGCGCGGAGGAATCCGTGATCATTAAATCGAAAGGTCATCATAACAGAAAAGTGTGTTATTCTTCATTAAAAGACTTAGCAGTGTTAATTAGCTTCCGAGACCTGCACATAAAGAGACAGCACTCAAGTTTTGCTGATTTTTTTGTGGCTGTGCCCGTGGGATGTCCTCGAATGACTTTGTGGCCTTTCTGCAGATGACACATCGTCACTCTCCCGTGAGTTTTGGACTCACCATCATGGCCATCCCCCTCAAAAAAGAAAGAGTCAAATGTTCACACTTTTCAGAAGAAATCGCTCTCACTTCCACTAATGTGTAATGGAGATGTTTTTTTGTTGTTGTTTTTTTTTTTGGGGGGGGGGGGGGTGACACAGATTGCCATAGAGACAGCCTATTTTATTGGTGTGAGACGCTGCATGCTTTACCCACACTACTCCCTTATGTGTCATGATTGTGCAGTGTCTAGTCAGTCAAAACAGCCTCAAACATTTTCTCATCAAGAAATAAAGAGTCGATTTCCCTTTAGCAACATTTTAAACATTGAAAAATGCATCTCTACCAGGACAGTTTAACGTTGTCTGTAGATGCTTGTGCATGAACTTTGATGGACAATAACTGCAGGATAGCTTTGCTTCTAGAGGTTGGAGTTTACAATCCAAATTTTTGCTGAAAAGCCTTTTGGTACCGAAAATCAAAAACAAAAACCCAGCAGACAGGACTATTTGCGGTTTTATGGATTCTTTCATATTGATAGTTTTTTAAACACATCGTTTTTTTTAGTGATTTAGAACAGCAAAAATTGGAAGACAAATCTTGAATGTTTGTTTCATGTGTCTCAAACTGTCTAATTTATAATCATTACTACTAGTATCAATCACTTTTTTTTTCGATAAACCTCCATTTACATGTGCATTTACTGCTTTGAAAACTGTTGAAATATTTCAGTTTGACCGTTTCAGTTCAATTTGCAAGTCCCATCAGTTCAAAAGCTCAGACAACTCTATATCATTTATTAATGAGGTGCAACAGTGGATAATAGCGCTAACTGTAGCCAAGTAATGCTGTAGCCACACATATCAACTAACAACCATCTAATCGTTGTCTCTTTTTGTACTATTTCAATCCTTGTTAATTAGGAATGGGATGAGATCATTTGCAACGCAATATTACGAGATACGCCATGAGGTTTCTCGTCCCTGCATAGCACTAAATCTTTATTTCTTTTGGCTTTTGCTTGTTACTGCTTAGAGCGAATAATGTATGGATACGAATGTTTGTATTTTGGCAGCAAAGCTTTTATTTTGAAGTTGCTTCTGGAAACATTCATCCATCCGTTTTCTATAGCCGCTTATGTGAAAAGCTGGTTTTAGATCGCATGGACTGTTGCTACTGGAGAGTCACAAATCATGTGGTGAATTTCTTTCAAGCTTACATATGGTGGGCGGGAACAGTTGGTTTACCTGTCTTTCAAAGGCTAATAGACGCAAATTACTGGCTTTGATGCTGAAAGCCTGGCAGTTGCAGTTTGTTGGTGGGGAGTTGTTTAAAATATCAGTTTATATTTAACTAAAAAAGAATGTTGAAGGATGTGCAAATAGCTTAAAAACAAATGTGCAATTCCAAACTTTGTCATTTCTATTTATGGTATAGTTTTGTCCAAAAGATTTTACTTTTCTACATTTTAATACCAATGCTCAACATCTTCCGAAAAGAAAAAAAAAAAAAAACCTTATAAAGACTGTACAGTACAATTAAAGTCCTAACCATCACTTCATCAGTGGCATTAAAAAAATGCCACTTTAAGATGATTTATCGTGATAGTTTCTGCCAATACATATCCTCCTGAAAAATGCGGTGTTGTGGCGGGCCTACTCATTAGAAAACATGGCAATACTTAATGATGAGAGTGCATGAATGGAGGCGTGGAATGTTTTTCCTTTTTCCAACACCAACTTATGAGTCATCCCCAGCACAGTCCCCGAGTTACAAAACAATTAGATAAGAAGGTGGTCCCAGCGCAGAAAGGGAGGAGGGTCCTAGGATAGGAGGGAGAGTTGCGGAATGATGACTCATTGATCACCATGTCCTGTCTGAGCAGACAGATGAAAAAGGAAAGAAAAACTTTGTCTCTGCAACACCTTGTTTGTCTCTTTGCTGCTATTTCCTCAGCTTGCTCGCCATCATATGAAGCATACCGGCCAAAAACCAACGGGTGCGTTGTGAGTGAAATTGGGAGGATTTAAATGCTTCCTACAAATTCCTCTCATTACACTTGTGAAAAATCACTGGCGGATAATGAAGCGCTATCTTTATTTGTTGATTTGTGTTTCTGAGACCTAATTTAAGCAATGCTAACAAGCAGACGAGGGCATCAATTCTTATTATTATTCATACACATAAAAAGATCAAGGCAGGGCTGTTCACCTTCACAGCCTGAGGAATTATAATGGATTACCGCTTGATATTTTCCTAATGAGATGTAATGTAATCTGATCTATTTGAATACACACCATCGAGTGTGAAATGAAAAACAAGAAGTGTAGAGTACCCTCGAGTGAGCCAGCGAAAATTGTAAATCACTTTTTTTTTTTTTTTATGATTAGCTAGGTAAAAGGTAAGCTGAGCTGCACTGAACTCAGAGGCCGGATACAAATCAATCACCTCTGAACTGTGAGGAATTCACTTTAATCAGTATGGGTTTTGGTGTCTCACTATTGTGTGACTAATTTCTGGCGCTTTATTTCTAAATGAACACAAACATATCTCAGCGTGCCAGTGATCCTTTCATAAATTCTCACCGGACTCATCACATGGGATCTTGTAAAAAACGATTCCAGAGGCTTTCCTCACGCAGAATTATGTCTGCAATATCGCATCTGTAACATGCTATAGATTTAGCCTTAAAGCGCCATTAATTTGATTGGTGCCCTTCTTCCATAATTAGATTTCCCTCCTGTTTTTTATTTCGCCCATATTCTCCCCCATCTTAATACCAGACATTTGTCTGCGGTAATACTATCACAACAACTCAATGGCAGCCACAATCGAATTTGGGCCTTTTCTCATTTTTAGTAAAAGAAAAGCAGGGTAACCGCATCGGCGTAGTCGTCGTCTAATGACATTTCTCCTCACAGCTGCAATTATGTCATATTTCATAAAAGAACATGCGGGATGTGAAGCAAGGTAATAGGAGCTCATTACTTCGGGTTTCCCTCATCTTTCACACTGTCTGTTTGAAATTTGCTTTTAGAAATGCGTTCATGATGCTTAGGCAGTTGAACAGTTTCAAAGATTTTAGCGACCTGCTATTTTGATTTCCCATTTACGTACACCAAGTAAATATCAGAACAGATTGCATCAAATGTCAACATTTTGACCAAAGACAACTGGAATTATTTGATTCAGAATATATTTTTAATTCCGTTATCACCTAAGGAGCAAAATGGACACAAAAGTGGAAGAGTATAAAGTTTTTACACAAAAAAAAAGGACTTGGAAACTAGACCAGGAAAACTTGACCTGGAAGGAAACAAGCTAGACGACTTGACATGAAGGCTTGAATAAGTTCTGATGTGTCAAGGAGAACCTTGAGCTTAAATACTGTCAGACATTAATCCTTCCATCCATCCATTCATTATCTAATATATACTGTAGGATTCACACTGACCTGGCCAGCCAATAATAGGGCACACAAAGACAAACAACTGGATTTACAATCGTACTGGACAATTTTGAGCGTCCAATATACCGACCATTCATGTCAACTAAAAAACCACAACAACTGCACGGCGATTGATACATCAAAAAACACAGCAGTCACCAACTGCTAAATCAGTGACACCACATCAATGTTTTTCAACCTTTTATCAGTCAAGGCACACTTGTTTTCTCTGGAAAAATATTAAGGGACACCATAAATTGAAATTTTTAAAATGTGAAACTGTGGTCTATACTAATTACGGTATATCAAGACATTTTAATCAAAGTTTTGTAAACAAGACTCAAATAAGCACTGTTAAACACCACTTAAAAGTTTTTTTTATGCATAGTAACACTACACGATGAAATTCTTTTTCCGTTCACTTCCCCGAGCAGACTTACATTCCACTTCAATTTATTATATGATTACGCTACAACCCACTGAAATTGAATAATTTTGGGCTCTGCTGGACTCTAGCTGCGGGTGATTGATTTTTGCGATCCGCAGTAAAAGGCTTTGATCAAAACAGGTCAATCATGTGATTGTTGCGCAAAGATCGATCAACCAACACCAATAGCTAATTGATCGGAGCGCTCCTAATTAAGGTAATTTGAACAAACAAGTTATCTCAGGAGTGTGCATCAAACTGTGTATGAAATGGCTTGTATCCTCAAAATGTTGCTGATCCCTAAATTGTGATTTTAAGTAAGTCTGTGGCAGTTTTTATGAATATTTGCGCGACTAAAAACATTCAAATAGCTAGCCAACATTCCTCACTGAGATGGCAGTGTTAAAAAAGAAAAGAAATTCTATCCACCAGGTTGCACAAAATCTATCACTTTAGATTTTACCTACAGTGTTAGCTTTCTCTCTGTGGATAAAACTTGCTTTCGTAAACGTTTTCTTTGAGTTAACTTCCATGATGCTTTTCACGCACAAATACCCAGACATACACACACACATGCACACAAAGGCACTTTTTTTTTCCCGTCTGCCAAACTTTCCCTTAATTGCCTTTTCTTCTGACACAAATCCTGCTGTATGAAAAGGTGTACAGGAAGAAGACCTGCAGGAGGAAAAGCTATTTATAGTGCGTCTGTTTGTGCTTTACTGCAGTGTGTGGGAGTGCGGAGTGACAAGCGTATATGCTGCTATTCGTCTTTAATGATATATGAACTCTCTTATATGTAACGAGCAAAAAGGAACATATTTTTCTTTCCCAACACTATGTTTATGAGTAATAATGGATATGTATTTTTTTGAATATCTGGGTTAACAGAGCCGACAAAATTGCCCAAGAAGTGGAATATTCTTGAACATTTGGAACTTTCATGCAGAAATCCAGCTGCTGGAGACTCAATAAAAGAAGGAGAATGTACCAGGCCTGTGCTTTTCATACAGACGTCCTCAAAGGCAGATTAATTGCTTTAATCTAGAGGAATGATACCACAAATCTCCTGAAGACTGTTTCATCCAGAGATCCATCAAAATTCCCATAAAGCCAGGAGATACTATATGTGTCCAAGGCAAAGGTATTACTTTCTTATAGAAAGCACAAAAATCTTTGGCAAAGGATTTAAAAAAAAAAACTTTTAAAAAGACATTTGAGTCATAACAGCAGTTTTGATTTATCCATTGCCTTCCATACAGAGCCCAACAAATGTTTACCAAAAATCACTTGAACATTCGTCATTCCAGGTAGCGATCCTGCAAAATTTGTGTAATAAATCTGTAATAGCATCTAGAACTTCTGTGCCGTTGCCTTTTACACAGAAAGACAGAGGGGTTGGTTTTATTTATAATATAAACACTTGTCAAAATGTTTTAAACATTTATGCACGATCATTAAACCCCTTTTACATGAAAGCCTATTTTGAAAAGAGATTGAGCAAATTTGCCCAAATGAGAAACGATCTGCCATGTTTTTTTCACACGAATTCCAACAAGGCAAGATATTGCCACAGCAGAACACACAGTGATAGATTTTAGTTTCTATTATAATCAATGAATCCCACACACTTAGCAGATAACACTTTAACATTAGCCCATTTTACAAAGAGATCCAAAATAGTCTTCACATCACAGCCAGACAGAGGATCTAAACGTGTTTTTGCACCTGAACCATTCACACAGAACTCAGCAAAGGAGGCATAATTATTTTTGTGTAGATTAAGAATCCTGCACTCCAAAGTTTCCTCAAATAAAAAAGAAGCTGTACCATAACTCCTGCAAGGTATCCGCTTGCACCTTTCACACGGAACCCAGCGAAGGCACCGCAACTTCACACCGACGTGTGATACAACGCATGACAAATACAATCTGGTGTTGATCCCCAAGTCCGACACGAGGGACTTGTACAGTATATGACAATAATGCTAATCTGTGAAGCGTTTGTCACCGTGGGCAACGATCACTCCTCCCCTCGTATGCTAATATTTACCTGAATCAAATCCTCCCCATAATCTCCGCAGCTGTCAAAAGATGTCAGAAACGTATGCATCGCCACGGCAATGGCGTATTAACACCCTCCTTGTCGTCTTACTTGAAACTACTGCGGGTGTGTGGATTGTGAGCGCGTACGACTTGTTAGACTGACAATGAGGGGCATAAGAAAAAGTGTAGCGACGTGGTGTCCCTCGAGAGTACGGCCAGCGGTCAAGTCAATCGGCAGCTCGTCCCTTTTTGCCTAAATCAAAAGACTTTTTGGATTCAAGTCAAACTGTGCCAGTGTCTCGATATGAAATGCCAATTTGATGTTATCCTGCATCAGAGCGCCGTCTCCCGGGGTGACCACCAAAGTCTGGATCCCCGGCGCTGCGTAGCGGATAATGAGGATTTTCGTCTCGGGAGGGAGGGGGATGGAGTCAATGCGGATCGCTGCCAGCTCCTGGATTTATTTTGGCTGACAAACTCTGTCGAGGAAGTGAGATGAAAACCCGCGTTCTCCGAGTCGCTGACTTCGAGATGCCACAGGAGACGCGACATCTATCGAGAGGAACTAAACCTCAAGAAATTGCATAATAAAAACATTGTATGTTCCATCACTCATCAAACCGCGGCACTCTGATGATCTTAGAATAGGAATTAAATGAAATAATACATCACCATGATGGGCAAAATCATTATCGGCTGCAGAGCGGAATTGACGTTGCTAGTAGCGCGTTGTTTGCTAATTTAACACTCTGAACTCTACGGGCTAGCAATGCAATGGTGGTTCCCTTAGTGAGACCTGAAAGAATTACATCCTAAGTACGGCATAGTGTTCAACTTTTTAGTTTAATACACAAGAATGGAACAAGACGAGATCTCATGAGATTTAAACGGCACGAGATGTCCCATCTCTGCACGGGATGAGATCTATTTTTATTATTTATTTATTTGTGCTTGTTGGGCCACAAAGGCAATTAGCGGAATGTGCTTATTTGCTCTTTTTCAAGCATAAGAAGTAAAACATTTTTTTTAAAGACTTTAGGGTTGGCTAATGAATTATATACATTATTTTGTCATTATTTCAATTGATAAATGGAGTTTTGAATGCGAGCTGGGTGTGATGTGTTTACAATCGGTATTACTATTTACAAACACTTGTGGTGTTTTGCATACGTTATAAATGTTATTTTTAAATGTTATTTTGTTTGTATGATAATCAATATTTGTTGTTTGCTAGGATTTATTTTTGAAAAATTTAAACCTTTAAATAAATGTCTCTTTGGTTTATTATTTTTTTACCAGGGGTGTTTTTAGGCCAGTGCTTCTCAATTATATTTTGCAAAGTTCCCCCCCCCAAGGAAAGAGAATATATGTCAACGCCATTTTTGTCATGTGAAGTGTATTTGCAACAAAATTAGAGTTTCATCTATTCCTTTTTTCAGGCCGTTTTGATGCACTTGTTTTTTTGTTTTAGACTAAGCTGTAACCCATATAAACGCTGTAAAAAATATTTGGCCTCACAACCCACTATTTGAGAAACGCCGTCTTAGGCTGTAATAACAAGAAAATAAATGATTTTTTTATGGTCTCTATTGAGTATTTTCATCGATAGCAAGTGGGTTTTGCGAAGTATCACCCACCATGAAAGGGGTGTCCCGTATCCACAGAATGACATCTTCAACATCTATATCCCGCTATCGTGAACCCACGCCTGCCACGATCGGCGAGTTATTTCCGGAGGTCCATGCTCCAAGGCACGTTCGAGACCCCGCCGCCAGACCGGCCCCAGCGACCTGTCTCTCGTAGCCTGACGCCGCTCAATTACTAGCGACCGGGAGAGAAACGTGGCGACGGCTGACAAACAAACAGCCGCCCACGCGCGCGCTTCTACTACACTCGTCTGTGAACAAAAGAAGCGATTGAGCGGCAACAATCCCGCCATGGCTTTGATGCATCTTCCCTCTGATGCCTCCTGACACGTCGGTTCTCATTTGCCGTCCCCTCAAGGTAGCCGGAATGACGTTAGGGCGACAAACCTAATATCGGCGCTCCGTCTGTCGTCCAGGTGAGTTAATGGAGAGTAATGCGCCGCTCGCTTGGTAACTTGTTATTGACTTCGCGAATTAACGGCATTAAAAAGTTGAAACGAGCGACGTATGAACTAACTCCCGAAGAAATGAGCGTCCGTGACGGCCTTTGGCGGCGAAGCGCCGAGGGAGGTTATTTCTTCAAGGCAAGAAGATCAATGCCAATTAGACGCGTGCTTGCATCTCAGCCGACCCCTATTGATGGAGAATGACGTGAGATTTGCAAAGAGCGCCTCACTTCCTGTTTAGCTGGAGGCCATCTTGTCAAACAAAAGATGGAGTTCAAAGCAGCAGCGAAGAAGTCAGCGCAGTAAGTAGTCTGAAAGAATTAACGCCACACAAAAAACATTTGAAATTATGCTGGAAGCAAGGGTTAGGGGTTGGATTGGCGTGGCCCATATTCATTTTATGCGAAATCAGTGATATCTGAAAAAATAAGACATTACAGACACGTCGGCATTGACAATCTCTTTTGTTTCTAAATTATTTTTTTTTACAAAACAGTGGTAACTCATGATATAAAAGTCCCAGTTTCTGAAAAATATCATAATAATATCTCAATATAGGAAATGACAGCCGTGGAATTTTTTGACCTATAGTTCGAAAAAAGTCACAATATGAAAATTTGGAAAATTTGCACGCCGCTTGCTTTATAATAATTTTCTGTCATCCTACTCTCTCGTCAATCAGCTCCCGCCCTGATGCTAGTCGTTCGTGGCTTCTTGTTGATGTGCAGGGCTAACGCAAACGCTTAGCAGTTTTTCATTGAGTGGATCAAACTGTTTCGGTACGGCTGTGAAGAAATATTATCTGCTAGAGAACCGATTCCCTCTGAAATGTCTGCTAGTGCTGGATAATGCCCCTGATCATCATCCTGGCCATGACGATGGTATCCTCAAAGTAATTTTGAATTATTTTGCTTGGCACAAAGTAGATAAAAGAAACTGGACTCAAGATACGACAAAAAAAAAAAAAATCACTATAAAAACATCTCAGAATTTGTTAATTTTGTCCTGTACTGAATAATTTGCAGTTTTGGGTTCTTTCAGTTCCTGGGTTCTTTCATTTCATCTCTGTCGGTGTCAATTATTAGCAATTTTAGGCTGTTTACACTGTGGCTGACGAGTGCAAACACTGCAGTTTTATTCACACGTTGTAATTTTTTAGAGGATTAGGGTTTTTGCAGCAATGTTAACCCCAGCTTAACACCAGCATTTTGCGACGTAAATTCAACTCACAGTTACTAAAAAGCAAAAACTACATCCAAATGATGGCTCGTATCTTGAAATTCAGGTCACATGTATCTCAAAGCGTCAAAGTATTTTTTAAATTACATTTTAAAATACGGTATTACAAGCCTTTATTTTGTTTATCTGGGAATCTTTCACGTCTCAGAGAATTTGTTGTTGCAGTTGCCTGAACCCAACGTGAACTGAAGCCTTGAAACCAAGTTATGATAGGTTTTCTTCTATTTTTAGCGCAATGTCTCGGAGGCTGCTTGAACTAAACTTTACCCCCGAGAGGAACACCATGCTCCTGTTTAATCATCGCTTAGTGGTGAGACTTTCACATGATGAAATCCATTTTTTCTGTTGTACTTTTTTTCTCTTCATTCTGTATGGGCACCTTTTGTACTTCCTTTGCAAGTGCAAAAGAAAGAAGGCAGGAGCTGCTTTACAGCTGATGGCCCACAGTGATGTTCTATTCTATTAATATGCAGCAGATGCCAACGCCAAAATGAATCTTCGGAAGCCGGGAGAATATCATTAAGGTTGCTACGAGGGTGTGGGAACATTCTATGCGGGGGAGATGGATTTTCTGTTTCAGGAACTGCGTGCGGTAGTTTGACGATGCTTTAATGGTGGGTTCTTCTTCCTCTATTGGCTACTAGTACATCATTAGTCTAATTACATAATTGCCAGAGTAGTTTTTTAACGATTTTGAAAAACAGAAAAATAAGCAATAAATCCGACAAACAAGGACAATCCAATTAGTTAAATTAACATTTGCCTGGGTGACTGACAATATTGCCTTACTTTTCATAAAAAGTAATACAAAAAAATACTGGTGAAAATGAAAATATGAAAAATGAAACAATGACACAATAATCACAATTATTGTAGAAAGCACGGTGAATATAAATGATTATTTTTTAAATTGGAAAAACTCTGGCTCATTCAACCCTACATGTTGAACCTCTTCTTGAACACTGTTTGCCAAATACAAAAATGACCTTCTAAAATATCATAAATTCATGTCTTCTTGCATTTTCATTCTGGTGCAGCAACAGATTTGCTGCATTGCACCTTTGCACACAGTACAACTGTGAATAGGGATCTTTCTTATTTCCTTATCATATTGTTTTGTTTTTTTGTTTGTTTTTTTTTTGGGGGGGGGGTATTTCCATTTTGTAAACTATTCAGAAAATGACATCACAGTTGCTAAGGGCTGAGGAAACGACTATATTTCACCAATGCAATATCAATCAGAATACCATGTTTACACTAGTGACGCCACACAGAACATATTTTTTGTAAAAACAAGTTCTAGTTTGACTTCCCTCTTTTAACACTAGAACACTATGAACACAACGCCTCGAAGACAGTCCTCGCCAGTTTGTAACAGATACTGGGAGACAGCTCATTATTACTGGGGCAGATGGCCCAGCAAAAAAGATCTAGTGAGGATTGTGGGAAATGGAGTCGCCACGTCACTGAGCAAACTTCACACAAAGAATAATTCAACATCCCCGGTTGAGGTCCGCTGGGACAATCGCTCTAACTCTGGTAATATTTCATCAAAGCGTCAACAAATGTGCCCACGCGAGGAAAGAGAACTCAATTGCCCACACGCAGCGGATATAAATAGCATCATTGCTACCATCGTCATAAGGTGTGGGAATCCTCCTTCCCATCATTCGAAATTGGCAGCCTCTTGGCATAAAACCAATGCTGTTTTTATACAGTATATTTAGTGTAAAATGCAGGACTCGCAGACTCAGAAACTATTTCTTCCCCTCCGCCACCATTAGCACAATATTTCAAATAATATCACTCTCATACATCTCATACATCTCATACAACAGTGACTATCCCAAGACCATGCGCATTATTTCTAATTGCGGTTCATACGTGTGCTCTGCTACTTATGTGTTGTAAATACCTTGTTTTTGACTTAACTTGGTACACATTCTTTTTTTAAGTCATTCGTGAGGACAGCAAAGTAAGAATTTCACTGTACGAAGAAACTGGTTCCTACACTGTGCACATGAAAATAAATGTTTTGAATCTTGCTTCAATCTATAGAAGTGCAAAGTATCTTCATACTACTTGAGTCCTCTTTGCAAGACACAATAACAAAGGGGTGTATTTATATATATATATATATATATATATATATATATATATATATATATATATATATATATATATATATATATATATATATATATAAGTATGTGTATTAGAAATGAGATACATCAGAAAAGCCTATTTTGTTGAAAATGGATCCCTATTATATAAGGCTGCACTCAATATCGAATTGAATATTTTTGGTATTTGGAAATCCTGAGGAATTTCTGGTCCACCAGCCGACATCTGAGGAGGAAGAAGCAGTGCACCATCAACACTGTGTACAGTGCAGATGCAGCACTGGTGACCTCAACTCGGGACATTGTGAGCCGGGGGCAGAATACTTCCAAGACAACCTCAATCCCACCGATTGTATATTTTGAAGTTGTCCCTCTCAACGCGTTTCACTGTCATGCAGATCTGTAACAATTGTTGCTGCCGTTGGCTTGACATAATTTTTCTTACGTGCACACTAATAACATACAGAGCGGCAAAATAAATTAATAGAACTTTTTTTTTTTAAACTGAGGTACTCATATTACTCAAACAATCTTTTCAGCCTTTTTGGAATATCTTGGTGCAGGAGGAAATAGTCAACCAAAAACGCAAGTGTGCATTTCTACTTATTAAACTGCTCACATTAACATTGTGAAATATTAGAGCATTATAATGTTGGCAAGAGCTCGGCTTAAGTGAAGACTGTAGTTTATGGCGATTGTACCTAGAAATGCACAGTATTCTACCATTTTAATCAATGTCAGGCAATCATTTATCATTTATGTTGTATCAATTTGAATTGTGTTGTTGAATAACGTTCAGTAAATCAGGCAAGATGACACTTTCTTTATTTCCTGAAAGGAAGTTATCTTGAGGATGCGATAAACAGGATGCAGCCAACAGCAGTCTTTATCGTTCCTATGATTCATATTTAGAAAAGAGAAGGGTTTTTATTCTGTTTTATTTGCATCTACATTCTATCCATTAAAGACACTTTTATGCACACAACGGTTTTACTATTAATGCACAATCTGTTGTTCCCCTGCTGAAATAATGATAGTTGCTTTTTATTTACAGTCCACCATCTGCTAAATTGTTCAATACGGCACTGAATTAATGCAATAGACCAGCAGGCAAAAGGGAAAAAATAGAGTCTGCATTTCAACACTCCATGATAAAGTGTGCGATGTGGTTTCTGGTTAGGGTTCTAAATTGAAGTTCGAGTATCAAATATGGGTTCCAAGTACTGAATTTCAAATTATTGTTTGAAGCCAATGTTAGAGTTAAGTTTCAAGCCAGGTTTACAGTTCAAAATTTGGGTATCAAGCATGGAATGAGATGTAAAGCTTGTGTTAAAGTTTAAGATGATGGTTTCAAGTAATGGCGGGGGTTCATAATGAGGGCTTCGATTATGGATTATGACAGTTTAGGATTCAAACCATGTGATTGGGTTTCAAGACTTTCAAATTAGGGTTTGAAGTAGGGCCACCAAATATATCGTCTGATATTGAAAAATGTTTCTCATGAAACAGTAAACACTGGTCAGAAGGTATGGGCATTAAGTAAAAGATATGCATGCTGACAGATGTTATTCTGTGTAACCGACATCTTTCTCTGTCCTTTCGTATGTCTATTGAAATGCAATACCTGTAGTTAAATAGAGTCTATGTTGATAAGGTTGATATTCATGCTTAGAGTGCATTATTGGTGTTAAAATGTGATCCTGTTGAAGTTGATTTCTCTTGCGCATCATGTATTTCAAATGCCAAGATGATGCGAAAAAAAAGCATCCCTGGCGTTTTCCTTGCAATGATAACTTCATGGGAAGGAAAATAATGGATTAGGGAAAAGAGGGTTTGAAGTAGGGGTTTGAAGCCGAAGAAAGAAATTAAGGTTTACAACAAGAAGCTAACAATAAGGTTTGAAACAAGGATTTGAAATAGAGATATTTCAAGTATGGGTTGGGATTTGAAGCCAGGTAGGGCCTCAATTGGGCTATGAAGCCATGGTTAAGAATTTAATTGACGGCATATTTATATACTGTACATATACTGATGATGGTGACCTGTGAACCCATCACTCAGTGTCTCTGAAATTTTCACATGCAAATCCCCAGAGATGGAGAGGGAGGTAGCGAGCGAAAAAGACAGCGAGACAGAGAGTGAGCGAGAACAGACAGACAGAGTGAGAGAGAGAGAGTGCAAGAGCACTCAAAGGTCGAGAAATGATTAGTGTCACTTTTTCACATCTTGCAAGCTATACATCCCCATGTGTATGGTGGTTAAAAATAGTTTTTCTGCCACCACTCCAGATGGGGAAAGAAGATTTTTAAAGTCAGCTGGGATAGGTTCAGCTCACAATATGGATGGATGGACGGACTCGGATCTTTGGATCTCATGAACATAAAGTAACATCACATATTTCGTAGTAAACATGTGAGTAGTAAAATGGCTTGCCAGCAGTCCTGACCTGCCTCACAATGGGGAAAATTGGTATGTTAAAATACAACCACATATTAGGAAGAATGGGAAATCACTCCTCTTACAAAGCTTCAACAAGTAGTGTTGTCAGTTTTCTGTTTCTTTTGTTTTGTTAAAAGAAACGGTGATGTAACAGTGGTTTTTGGTACTTAGCAGGCAGCATAGGCGAAATAAATCAAACTACAGTATTTGCAGAACATTTAATAGCTTGCCTTTGTAATATGTTCCATTTTAAAAGGTTGAAAAGGTTTTGCAAATCACTGCATTATGTTTTTTATTTACATTGTACACAATGTCCCAATTTCATTAGAAGCAGAATTTGTAAAAATATGTACAAACTAAAATAAAAATGGACGAACGGCTGTAAATGTAATAGGTAGAAAAAGTTCTTTTTGTTGTTCACCACCCTAAATGGATAGCATCCTGATACATTCATTTATTTAGGGAAACTCAGAAGACAAGCAGTTGACAGATGTTGTATGTATAAACCCCCTATTTGAATAAAACAATCATTTTGAAATACAATACATATTTATAGCCGTGCGCAGATTCGAATGCAAATGTGTCTCCGCAGCCTTGGACTGCTTGCCCGCGTTCTTTCATTTCCACGCACGCAAAGAGCTTCCTTTCTTTTCTCCTTCCCACTGTATTATCTCTGTGTTCTCCACAAGCCACCTCCACCCTGGACACATTTATTTATAACGCCTCAAACTGGCGGTGGGTTCAAAGACAGAGGGTGCGGTGGAACCTTAAAAAAAAAAAAAAAGGTAAGGAGCTTGGGTAATGAAGCAGTGGCCTGCAGAGGCCCCTGAGGGACGGCGAGCGCCAAGCGTGCGTGACTCATCCCTTCGAGGCTCATCCCGGTTGCCTCCATGAATATCTATCTCCGTCTGAGCCCACCTGACCCCTGCTCTCTCGCCGGCGCCAGCTTGGCATCCATCTTAAACGCCTCGAGGCACGGGTGAGAAGCCTATCCTGGTGCAAATTTCACTACCACTTAGCACAAACCGACAGCTGAAACTCCAAAGGAAAGCCTTTTGTGGTCCCTTGCCCACTTGTCCCTGATGCATGCAGAAAAACCGAGTAGAGTGCTGCCTTGAGATACTTGCTTCATTCCTTCTGTGACGACCTTTGCAACTCAAAACACTTCTAACTCATTGAAAGGAATTGAAAAGAGACCCCCCCCCCCAAAAAAAAAAAAAAAAAAAAATTACTTCTTCCACTAGTCTAAGAGGCTCGGTAAAATGAAGTAATTTTCATAAACGATAAAGAATTAACGCCTATCAGTATTATTCTATTATGTCTACATGCATCGCTTCATTTTCCTTTGATAAAATCTTATATCTAAAATCATGACCATCATTGCTAACTGTTAGCATTAGCATGGCCTGTCATTGAAGCTTTGCATTGTTTGTTAGCAGTTAAAGCAAAGCTCTATGGTTGTTTTGAAAGCACACGCCTACATGATATTCTGCACGACATTAATAGCACCATTGTCTCCGTTTGTTGTTTATTGCTATTTATTTATCGCTCGATTATGGAATGTAGTCTGCTTGCTCGGGAAGTGAACAAAATAAGAGTTGTGTGGTACAACTATCCATATGACAATAAATCTCTTGAATCTTGAATTCTCTGTTTTATGTTTCATTTGACAGTTAACAGCTTGAAACCACTCTTTGCTAACTTAGTGTTATGCTATACTACGACTACATATCTCCACAGGGCAAGACGCTATATCTGTGTCAACTTGAGACAGGCAAATACTGTACTTTATATCCCATCTTTAGTGAGATGCGACAACCAGCACAAAACAGGGCGTGGCCAGTGAGTCATCAGAGTTTTAACGTCATCACTATTTTTCATGTGACTTGCAAATAGGCAGCATTCACAGCACTGTAACAAAAACGGCTGGCTGGTCTGTGATCTTTAAATAGCATTAAGCTGTCGGATGCCAGCACACACCCCCACCAACTCACCCCAACAACGATGTAATCCTCGCACGGTCCCATGGGATTCACCTGCTGAGCTTCTGTCACACTGTCTTAGCTGATGTGTGCATGGAGCCGCATGTGATGAGGATGCTATGACGTCTAACATATAGCGAGATGGCCGGGCTCTTCGGCAGAGGAGTGAAAATATTTGTTATGTGAGTGATTATGCATTTGAGGTTATAAACAACCAGGCAAACAGAATTCATAACAGGTTATTCATTCATTCATTCACTCATTAATCAAAATCAAATATGAATCATTAACAAATTAATATTTGTCAATAATAATAAAGTAATTGCTAATTGCTAAGAAAAATTTGAAGGGATGCTGTTTCCTCATGAAACTGATCAATATCTATCAATACAGTAGCTGAATATTTTGAAATAATATCCATCTTTTTGAATATAGAAATGGAAATTACAATGTGTTTTTCTAGTTTGGTGTCAATTATTTGTCAGACAAAATAGTCGACAAATCAGCTCAACTGGTAGAATAATAGTAGCAGCCCTAAATACATGAACTATTAAAAATGAAGTATATTTCTATCAAAATAAAATAAATAAAACTACATTATAATCAAATAATTACGCAAATCATCAGTACCAAAAACGTAAAAGAATAGATAAAATTGACATGTAAAAATAAGTACAGTACTGTATATATATGCTTTTTTCATTGACACTAAACATAGCAGGATCCAAATATTTAATTGCATTACTGAAAAAAAAAACATCCAGGAAAAAAAAACTAAAATTTTAAAAGTAAAAAATCATGTTAAATGTTTAAAATGAAAACCTTGATTTCTCTAAACCTATTTATTTTGAGAAAATTCTATTTGAAATGTTTGTCAAATCAAAAACAAAGAAAAATAAAACTTCTATAAAGCTAAGCAACCATCAAAATGAAACAAAATACATTCAAATAGGCATGTCAAAACAAATAAACAATAATTATTCATACCGCAAAATGAAATAAGTCCTCATTGCTCACACAGGTTTAAAAAAAAAGATATATCGATCATATATTAAAATAAAAAAAGATACATATTTATAACAATTTTAAATATTTCTGTTGAAAAAAAAATAATAAATGTAATCGCAAATTAATGTAATTTATGGGATAACATATAATAATCACAATATAAAAAGTACATTAAATCGGCCCAAACCATCTAAACCAATGGTTCATTTTTCTATGAAACGGAATGACATTCAAAATGATTAAAACAAACAAATTAAAAGAGATTCAAACAAAATCCAATATACGGTCACAACAACAAATAAGCCAAGCCTGAATTCATTTACCCCATGTAATTAATGCATACTATCTGTCTGTCTCTGAATTTCCTTAAAAATGCTGCTCATGGGGCTTGTCTATTTTGTGTTAACAACATGGATGCCATGTGCCCTTTTGTGTCCTGGCGTGTACGCCTTGTGGTTTATGAGGTGTACTGTGCTGGGGTTACAAGTAGTGAACCCAAAACAAATAACAGCAACGCATAAATAAAACATAAATGGAGAAATGAGCACAGGGACCAAAAAAAGAAGAAGCTTGAAGCCATTTCCATATGTCTCCTCAAGGCTATTGTGAGCTTGATGTTTACAAGAACAACACATAAAAATAAAAATTACGAATACAGTGTTTTGCATATTACATACAATGGGATTTCTTGTCCTTTATGTCAGGAATTCAAAATGGGTGCTCACTTCGAAATCTCTCTGCGGGGTTCCGCCGGATAACAATGATGCAGTAGGTTTCTTCTTGAATTGCAAATCAGCGTCAAGGTTTTTTGTTTATTGTTTTTAATAAGTAGACATGACTTTGTGACTAGGATTTTCAGACTTTTTGTGCCCATTTTGTCAAGACAGACACATACATAGCAGATTTGTTACAAAAACAGCATGTGAATGTTTTTTTTAAGACATTTTGGCACATTTTTGGCAAGATGCATAAATATTTATTATGGGATTGTTTTTTAAATATTCCAGGCTATCACACTTTAAAGGGGAAATAAAGTCAATATTTTTCCTTTCAATAATATGCTCTTCACACCTTCGCAAGTATGAATTGTGCAGCAAAATTGCTGTTCTCATCACTGAAGTGGCCATTTATCACTTCCTGTTGACTAAAAATGTCAGTCAGAAAGTTTCAACAGTTGCAACAGAATACATATCTTTTGCATATGTACTTATTTACATATACTTATTTACATATATATATATACATATATATATACATATACATATACATATATATATATATATATATATATATATATATATATATATATATACATATATATATATACATATATATATATATATATATATATATATATATATATATATATATATATATATATATATATTAATGACAGCTTAATCACCAATGGTGGACATCCAACAAAGCTCAGCACCAATATAATAAAATTATAGCTAATTAACAGCTACTCTTTTGCAGTAATATTGCAAAAACAAAGAATAAAATGACCCCGGTAGGATTATACACATTTACCGGACAGTAACTAATAGGCATGGGCCAGAAGTGCAATTAATTACGGGAATATCGATCTGCCTGCTAATCTTCTCCCTAATAGTAAAGCGGCCCAACAATAAACTCTACTATAACAATTAGTGTATAGCAAACTACCTCGGTACATTTAAAAAAAAAATAAAAAGGTGAGAGCGAGCGAGAGAGAGAGAGAGAGAGAGAGAGAGAGAGAGAGAGAGAGAGAGAGAGAGAAAGAGACTTGTCGGGCAGCAGAGACTATATATGAAGGAAAATGTAATGTTTGACTTTGCTTCCCTTTCAAGGAAATTTTACACATTTTGTTTGTTCGCAGCTTCTTGCTGAACTCACATAAAGTAGTTAGTGATGGGCATCAGTCTTTGTGTTGAAATATCCTTTTTTTTTTTTTAAGCCGCTAATAGTGCCAACCAATAGCATAGCAATGGCACTTTCCATTACATGTTAGCTTTAAGCTAGCAGTCAGTTTTTCAAGGAACCTGTTTGCTTATTTCAAATCACAAAGAGATATTGTCTTTCTATGATGTTAAAGCACCATTGTAATTTTACAAATCTCAAAAAGAAGTGATGGCACACACACGAGCCATTTATATGACTGTTCCGAGGATGTACTCCTGTTATAGATGCAAGAAGGCTGAAAAAAAAAGGTAAAACAATCAACTTGGTATTCTAAAGTGGCGGGGAAAAGGGCTCATCCCGACTTGTTTACCGCAATGTATGCAACACAAGTGAGCAGGTCCACTGCTGTCACTTATGATCTGTTCCTGCGATTCATGCCAGAAGGGGAGCATGTGTGTGTCGCTTGTGAAGTCAGCGGAGAGGAGTTAAAAGTGAGCTGATGCACAAAGGGGAACTCAAACGACACTGCAACAAAACCACGAGGGGCGAGCCAAGCGGAGGCTATGGAAACAAACAAGCCCGCCGTCGCCAAGACAGTTTTCTAGCAAACGAAAGAGGAGATTCCCCCTCTAAGGAGAAACAGAGTACAAAAGGCTTTCATTCGGCGTCGGCATGAATTCACTTTTAAAATGAAAAGCAACCTAGAGATTGACATTGTGTGTGAAAAATATCACTCTATAATACTTCACATTATACAAACTTAAAGGAAATACTAATAAATACAAAGTTAATTTTTGGCCATGGTTTTTGTTTCATCTCTATGCAAATTGTGCTGCCTCTATGTGCACTTTGGCCACTCTGGGGCAGTATACAAGTTACTACTCAGCATGTCACATTAATATTAGTCCATGAGTATTGTTATATCATCTGCCTCCACTAGCTGGTCTATTGTTTGTGTTTGAGCAGACAAAACTATAAGGCTTAAAGCTAGGGATGTCCCAATCGTATCTTTTTTGCACCCGAGTCCGACTCACCTGATTTTGAGGACCTAACGATACAGCTTCAATGCATCGGTAATGTATTTAGAAAAAAAAAAATACACGTGTGTATTCAAATGGTCTTTTTAAACAAATTCTCATATGTTTTTATCGCTTAAAAATGTACAAAACCTTCTATGGGCAGTGAATTAGAGGTTTGAAAGAAGAAGCCTAAGTATTTTTTTTTTTAATTCCCTCACTGGCTGTGTTAATCCTGCCAATAACCAAACAAGTGATCGTCTCAAATAGAAGTGGAACGTGAAAATAAATTCTAATTTCGGCAGATCTTTATTGTTTAGGTTTACAGCAAACCAAAGCGAAAACAGTTCACCCTTTCATAAATTAATCATCAAAAAATGATAGTAAATGTAGAAAAATAACACTCTGTCACAAGTCTGATTTAGAAAAAAATGCAATCCTGGATATCACCTTTTATACACACCAGAATTCAATAGACGTCCTTGGCCTGCGCAACACCCCGCTACAAAGTTGAGCTGTATTTTTGCAAACTTCTGTAAACATTATCTATGCTGCAGAGATAGTAAGAGAACGCCACGTGTACGAGGCTTGACATTTACATAAACACATCTATATAAAAATGAAATTGAGTCAAGACAACGTAAAAGGCTGTGAGAGGAGCCAATGGCTGTGAAAGCAGCACACGGATGTTATAGGGAGAGCACTACAATTAGAAGAAAATGAAAAGATCTGCAGGTTGTCAAGCAACAACCAAGGACACGGCGTTCTGCCGCTCTACCTCGGCGTTGGGCGTGCAACTTTTGTTCGCGTTTAATTGAAAAGCTGTCGACCAAGGTTGATTGCAAACCTTGTGGAAAGTTTTCAGTCCGTCAAATTCACTTGCAGCAAACACGTAATGTTGTTGTTGTTTTTTTTTTTTTTTTTTAATCGGGTTTATGTATGATTTCTTTTCACCCCTGAAAATGAAAATAAGGATCTGCTTCTGGCTTTAGGTTACATTCTTTTCAAATCAAGGACTCAGGTACTTTGGGATTAGAGTTCAATTTATTCCATGATGCTACATCCATTCTATATCTTTTCTTAGTGGAATGATTAGAAAATTGCCCTTAACGCTTTCAATCTGGTTATTTGTAACTGAATTATAAAAAATGCTCTACATTTGGGCATCGTATTCATATTTTGCATTTTGTTATTATTAAGGTAGGTAGGACTTTTCTGTGGCAGGGTTGTGTGTATCTTTTTTTCAAATATGCATAAGAATAATTCTGCTTTATTTTTATTTGACTCTAAACATTTACAAAAGGGTTAGCATCAGAAGGAAACCTATTTTTTGTCTAACTTTTTGCTATTTCTTGGAAAATAAAGCTTATTTTCTTTATTTTAAGGGTATGGCTCTATTCTAACTCTGCATTATTTTACAGTAGCTGAAAAAATATTAATGATGGTTCTTGTAGGAATACATAGTACTGTTTGGTTTAAAATATTTGTAAACCGCTGGGTTATGCCCTCGAAACAGTTGAGAATAGCCTTAAACTAGCAGACTAAAAGGCTAATCTACCAG
This sequence comes from Hippichthys cyanospilos, assembly GCF_059441005.1. Classification (NCBI taxonomy): domain Eukaryota; kingdom Metazoa; phylum Chordata; class Actinopteri; order Syngnathiformes; family Syngnathidae; genus Hippichthys; species Hippichthys cyanospilos. The sequence continues at coordinate 11,923,294 of NC_142380.1, forward strand.
GTTGTATGAGATTTTTTGTGTTCATTTATGTCAGTAAACATCTGACTGGAGGAGGCCAAAAGTCAGCACTCACAAATTGGCTTTTTATTGATTGGTGACAGAATGTAACCCAGTGTATCGCAACACAAATGTCTATTTATTCAGTCAGAAATACATTGTCTGAAGTTTCTTTGACTGCAAAGTACTAGGCATTGATTTATTTATTTATTCTTGAAATTGGTATTTGTCTAAGGATAGTGTGGTAAACATTGCTATGTCTCAAATTTCAACTCTTTTCTGATTGCCATGGGTTAAAAAGTAAATTAAAAGTAGTTGATTACTTTATAACCTAAACTAATTGATTACATTAGGTGAAAAGTACTAAAGTAATTTTTATGTAAGGAGTACCAAAGTAATCATTACTTAAGGTACTTAAGTACTGTACTATAGGTTCTAGTTATCTTTACTTTAGTGCATAAAGCAATCAATTACTTTAGGTACTAGTAATTTAAGTAGTTAATTGATTGTACCGATCAATTTCTGACTCTCTTTTAGCCAAAAAGTTCCAAAAAAAAAAAAAGAAAGAAAGAAAGAAGTAGCTGGAATTGAAAGTAACGAATCAGGTTTGTGGGCTGGTTAGTCATCTGAGACAAAGAGTTCCAGGCTCCATTTTCACCACATTGTGTGTCATGTTCAGGCAACCTAAAACAAGTTCCTTTTATTCGCGAGGAAAACGGACAGGAAACTGCAAATTCTCAGAGCTCTTTCCAGTCAGGTTACAATTTCGGTCCCTCTTTTATTCATTTGGATTGGCCCGAGTTACAGCAAAAGTATGTGAGACATTATGATAGCAAGTTAATGATTAGTTTCTGATTGTGGGGGATGTAGGTGAACGTCCATAAGCACTATCAGTCCATGCAATCACTGCTATCGTCTTTCCAAGGAACATAGTGACAGACCCCATCCTGTTCCATCCTGTAATTAGGTCACCGCGCCACTGATTAGGTCGTCGTGTCTGTGATTAGGTCATTAGGTCATCATGCCTGTGATTAGGTTCTTAGGTCTTCAAGCCTGTGATTCATTATAGCTCCATGAGACATGACAATTCCAACAGAAAATATCCATGTCTACCAATCTACATGTTGCAGAAAAAAATATGGGATAACCCAGATACAATTATTCTAAAATTTTGAGTATCAAGATTAAATGGCATATGTGTCTGAATCACACAGTTCTTGTTTATTAATCACATTCAACCACCTTGTTCATCTTGATCTACTTTTAATTACAAGTCGAGCCCAGCTCAAACCTGCATCTCAATGAGCAAAGGCAATCGCAGGAGAGGCAATAAGGCGACACATTTGCACGAAAGGCACACCACCAGGGAATATGACGCCAATGTGACAACAACACACCACGTGCCACACAGAACGTTATTTTTAGGAAGTGCTGATTGATGGTCGTATGGAAGATTGTGTGGCTAATTGGATAGCAACAAAGGACAGTGTGCAGAATTCCTTGCATTTGCTATTTTTAATGAGGCCAGTATAAGACACTAAAAGAACAAATAGCCTCAAACAAATGCCACCTTTCCCTGGCACAGTTCACTCGAGTCCATCCTTAAAGGGATAACAACACATTTTTATCAATGATATACAGTAGGGCCTATAGGTCTTTGGTCTGACACAATTTTCAGCATTCCGGCTATGTATAATACCACAATGGCTTTGAAGCAAGATGTGCTAGAAGTGCAGCCTGAGCTTTAATTTGTGGGTATTTGAACTAGATGAACCATGTAGGAATTACAACACATTTTATATCCTCTTAACTTTAAAATTGCCCCTTTTCAGGAGACTTCCAAAAACGGCAATTAGTTGAATCGGTAGTATCACATTGTGAAAGACTAAACATCTCACAAGGAGCAGATAAAATGCCTTTGCCTAATATAAAGTGATTGTAGATACCTGAGAATGTCTTCTAAATGCTAAAAAACCATGAAAAAAACAATCAAACATTTAATTCGAACCGGCACAAACACACCATTTGATGAACAAGACTAACTTAATTTAGAGCAACTGGGGGACCGGATGACAACATTAGACGACAACAAACCCAACATACTGCAATTTTGTATTTGATCTGGCACCATTCACAATTTTAGCACAATTTAGAGCAAGTGGGGCAGCTGGATGATATCATAGCCTGATTTCATGCAGAGCAAATGGGAGGGGGAGGCACTCAGACTGACCTGTGACATCGTTGTTCATCGTTCAAAGAATATGGCTGCACAAGCAAATCATTTTTACAGCACAAAAGCCTGAAGCAACGTCACACTGTTGAAATCAAGTGATAGAAAGAATTCACAATAAGAAACTGGCTTTTTTTTTAAATCCTCACACAGTGTAATTCATTACCTATAACTAATAGGACCTAATAAAGTGGTCCGCATGGCTATTGATTTGTTTTGGGCCTCTCTTGTCGCCTATGGGCTTTAGATGTTGCTTGACATGCTACGGATGTCACAGCTTTCTTTTCATTGCTTGACTGCAATGTTGGCTTGGTTTTCATTAGTCTCTATGTGTTTGTTCTGTGTCTTGTCTCCAATGGACCTGTGCTAAGTTAATAAAAACAATCTCCAACCCGCCGTTTTTTTTCCTTCACACAGTCCAAATTCCCAGGAGACGCATACCTTCGTGATGGCTTTCTCCCGGCTTTGACATGTCCCTCCCACCAGTTCTCAGTCTGTATTATTGTGCTTGGTCTTCTCAGTCTATCCCACACTGTCTTTTTCTTTTCCGACACTCCCACACTCTCCCATGGGCGCACTCCACTTGGGTAAAGCTATCACACTATGTCCTCGAGCTGCAGTCCTGTCACTTTCCCCTCCCTTTGGCTGCACCACACTGCCCCCGTAACAAGCTATCATTTTCTGTACCAAACGCTTGTCATATTAGGACACAACTTTGTTAAAATCTTTACAAGGGCCAGTAAAAATGATGTAATGCTGGGCAGTGATGAAGTATAAACACTGTATTTAAGTAGCGTTTTCGGGCCTATCTACTCAACATATTTACTTTTCTCATAGCTATTTACATCCGGCTGTCCAGAATTGATTGAGCTTCCTCTCGTACAGGGCCAACAAAGAAAGTTTGGAGAGGCATGGGCCGATAATTGGTTTGACCATTTACCGTGGTTTTAAAAAGTTGGGGTTTTAATAACCGCTAATATTGCCTCTCACCCCTCATGAGCTCTTGACTTCCAAAGAGGGCACAATACGATTGGCTGTCTGCAGAGTTGAGTCAACAAGCCGCCTCTTTGAAGCTAATTAGAGACCAAATCCCCACATGCAGGAGTAATAGGGCAGATTGGTTTGATCTAAGTATAGCTTGCCAGTGATGGGATATTGTTACTTGCGAAGAATAATTAAAACATAAATAAATATCTTTCTTCTTGTTAGCATGGTACACAACTCTTAATGTACCAAATAATCGATAGTGTCAAATAAGAAAATTGGAATTGTAATACTGTGATACCATAGTATTTTTGCTCACAGTCATGATAGTGATGAATTCTAATATTGATCTCGTATCGGAAACGACTTATAACAATGTTCTATACTATATGTGAGGTGTGATAAGAGTTGATTTGTCCTGGTAATTGTGTCTATAAGCAGTCAAGGTCAACAATATTAAATAATAAGCATGTTCAAGATTTACAATCAAAAATAATGTGTGGCAGAAACGGAGGACCCCTGCGCTAGTTGACATGGTGCACTGCGCCATGACGGAATGTAGCCAATCAAAGAAGCTCTCTGAACTTTGTTGTTGTTTTTTTTTTTTTTTTTTTTTTAATCTTAAATGTACAAAAGATATTGAAAACAAAGTCAGGTATAGTATTATCATAACTGATGTTCATCTATCCATTTTCTGAACCATTTATCCTACGCAAATGCCTGAGGTTATCCCAGCCAACTTTGTGTGGTAGGCAGCCTACCTAATGTCATTTTTTTTTTCTTTTTATATGAATGTGGGTTGCCCCAGACGGCAGGAAGTATTTTCCAAAGCAAGTATTTCCTTGCCAACATTGGCAAATAGAACGCTCCTGCATCTGGTCCTCTTCGAAAACACTGCCAAGTCCTGAAGAGCCTGGTTGTCTTTATGTTTGTGGAATCTTGTATGATCATGCATTTTCCTTTGGCGTACCAGATTTTTATTTTTATTTTTTTTTAAACCAGTGGTGGAAGATAGTCTCGTTGTGTGGAGTGCTATATTGACAACCTAAGCACCCAACACACATTTGACCTTTTGAAAATAAGTGTGTGTGTGTGTGTATGTTTTCCTTTTATCTTGGGTTAGGGTGGGGTCTGCCAAAGATTAAAAAAAAAAAAAAGTTTTGACAAATCCTTACTGTGTAAAAAGCCTCAGTCAACTTCTCTTAAGTAGGAAGGTTTTTGGTTGAGAAGGTGTGGCAGCAAATACGAGGGAGATTGCAAAGCAAAGCAATGGTAATACAGTCAGCCCCCTGCTTACGAGCATCCTGATTTGCGAACATTCCGCCTTACGAGCGTGGATCAGGGAGAATTTTGTCCTCCGCTTACGAGCAAACCTCTCGTCTTGCGAGCATTCCGTCAAACCAGCCATTGAGTATGTAAAAATGATCTCGCCTAACTGCGTCAACATATTCAGCAGTTGCGTCATCTACAATCTTTAATAGATACTTTTGGCGGTAACGTGAACGCTATTGGTCTTACAATCTCACACTGACTGTCTCACTCACGGTGTCTAAATATATTACCATTTAAGTGTAGTGTTTGTACAGCTAAAGGGAAAAACAGCTGACATGAAATTAAATGTGCCGATTGCAGGACAAAGAATTGTCATTGGTTTAAATGTGTTTTTTTTTAATTAATTGTCAATACATTCCAACCGTTTAAAAAAAAGTGCGAATAATTATCAGTCAGTCAAGGAGACGCCAATATGCTATTGGTCGATTAAGGTCACCCGGTCTCACTCACGGAGATGCTATTGGCCGGCGTCACACGTCAATCACAGAAATGCCGATATGCTATTGGCCGAACGCCTTTATCTAGCTTGATGGGACAGGATGGAAGGAAGTAGACAAAATGAGTGAAAAACGGAATGTTTTGAAGACTTTGCAAACTTTATCTGTTAGACATAGCTTCTAAAATTACTAGCAGCGGTAAAGGAAGAAATAAGAGGATGATGTTTTAGTATCTCCGTGATTTGCACCATGACTGAAAGAGTTACTGTAACACTGTAAGACCAATAGCCTATCTGCGTTGCCATATTAACTTAAGACATTAATCTCTGCACCCTATTACGGGTGATGATACAGCGCCATATAATGGTTGCTAGACAAGATTGCATGTCAGGTTAGTCGGCGATCTCCCGATATGCAATGGGTCAGCGTCATTGTTGCAATTATGTGAGTTGTAACCAAAGGTGAACTGACGCTCGAACAAGCCATAAGTGTGCTACCTAGTAGATGCAACACACACAATCACCTCTCCGCTTCCACCGTGCTCAATTCACGTCGGGAAAAACAGCTGGCATGAAATTAAGTGTGCCGATTGCAGGACAAAAAATCGTCACAGATTTAAATGTGTTTTAATCAATAAGATGTCAATACATTCCAACCGTTTAAAAAAAAAGTGCAAATAATTATCAGTCAGTCAAGGAGACGCCAATATGCTATTGGTCGATTAAGGTCACCCGGTCTCACTCACGGAGATGCTATTGGCCGGTGTCACACGTCAATCACAGAAGTGCCGATATGCTGTTGGCCGAACGCCTTTATCTAGCTTGATGGCACAGCTGGTTGGGATGGAAGGAAGTAGAGAAAACCCTGACTGAAAAAGTTACTTTGACACTGTAAGACCAATAGCATATCTGATTTACCGTATTGACTTAGAGCATTTATCTCTGCTCATCTCTGCTTATCTCAGCACAAGTCACGTCTTTCCAAAGGTAAAAGTCATTTATCCTTTGTATTTGTTATTTAATGCAACTGTACAGTAGATTATGTCACTTAATATTAATTTATGTATACAGCGTGATGATTTTACCTAAGGCTTCTGCGCGCGTTGCACGCACTCACGAATTAACATGGGTTTGGATTGCCCGCTATACGAGCGTAGCCGCTGAACGGATTAAGTTCGTAACCCGGGGGCCCACTGTACTTTGTGAAACAAAAGCACAATTGAGGGAATTACAGGATATGGAAGTACAGTGATCCTGCTTCATTATATGTGGCACTTATGATTTCAGGCAACAAAAGTCAGCCCAAAACGCATCAGGTGCTTAAAGTGTCTGGCACCTATGCTGGACAGCAGACAGAATATTACCAGTGCCCCACCTCCGCCATCCCCCCACTTTACTTCCTCTTTTGTTCGTATGAGAATCTCTCAAGACTTGCATGCCAACATTTGAATCTGAGGAGCTGGGTGCAGGAAAGCACAGGAGGCTCCTCGCTGACCTTGACCAGAGATTGGAGCTGTTGAAAGAGTCACTCGATGACCTTGCATCAGGAGGAGAGGCAACACCTGGGCTTCGAAATAACAACATTAGGCTATTGAGGGAACAGTTGCTAAAGAGGGCTCAGGGTGAAGGTGGGCCCACCTGCTGCACCAGTTGATGGTGTGGGATCCTCTGGTGGTGTTGTGGACCTCATCAAGGAAACACCAAAGGACATTGCCCATATGAACTTGTTGGTGATTTTCAACCACCTTGCCCAAAATGTTATCGGCTGTCTCACAAAAAGTGTCGACATTAAAGTGTCGACAAGGATGTAGTCTTGAACCTGCTATGCAGTCAGGCACAAGCTTGGCTGAAGGGAAAAGGATGCCACAGCTACAAAGTCCCCAGCTTTATACAGTGGATCTTAATGTCACATTTTTTCCATTTTAGACTGTGTGTGTACTTTTTCACTTTTATATTTGGCAGAATCTTTCAGTGGCGGGATATATACTCCATTATTTTTAACAATAAAATAATGACAGTATTAAAAACACAATCAGGACTTTTGGGGCCATTCACGACCACTGAATCGGTGAGTGAAAATAAAATTACCAATCACCAATCCAATAACAAGATGGATTAAAATGTCTATTTGTCCAGTGACCACTGGATGGTATCCAAGAAGTGGAGACAAGTGAAACCTCAGTCAGATAAAACAAAAACAAGTTATTGAGACAGAAACAATTGTAGTAACAACATACTGTAATTAAATTACTATACAGTATTGTTATTAACTTTACAGCACTATGAAAAAATAAAGGAATTAATGCTACTTTGTGGAACTCACTTTCCTGGGGGGGGGTTTGGTCCCCCATTAACCACGGAAAATGAGGGAACACTGTATTTGTAGCATTGCATACTGTAAGTACAGAGTGTGAGTATTTTGCCACCTCCGCCTAATTTTCAGACCCTTAAATACAGGACAACTTTTCTGGATGAACTTTTTTTTTATTATTATTTATTATTAATACCACTTGTGACTGAAAGTTGTACAAATAGAAAGCACTAAAAAGTCAGAAATATCCAGTTTGATTTTTCAAAGTCAAATTAATTTTATCTGGTAAGGTTGCAGTGTGTTTTAGATTCATCCATCCATTTTAGGGAGAAATTTCAGAATGACTAAAATAACACTTAAGCATTTTGGAATTACTATAAAATGCCATCCAACTTTTTAAGGTGAACTGACCTCTGGCTGCATATAGCCGTCTGTTCTTACGTTTCCGAATGACCATTAATTGCAGTAATACATTCCTAGGTGTACTTGTGTTGTAATATGACCTTCTCTAAAGTTTTGAATGCAATTTCAATGCTCTAGTACTTTTTGCTCAGCTTTCACAACAGGTGTTTCTTCGCTGCCAAGGTTGTTCACCTTTATCTTTCTTTACCTCTCCCAGTCACTTATTTTTTGTATTTATTAATACCTGAGTGTCTGGCAGGATGGCTGGAGTGCTTTTTTTTTTAAAGGAGAGCAGTATCCCTGCGATGTCTTTTGTGGGGTAAAATAGAATTCACTGTGTGAAAGAAGACAAACCTCTACCTCTGTCATGTAGTCTAAGCATCCAAACGCGGGGCGATATGATGCAAGACAGCTTTTAGAAGCAGGAAGCTGTGTACGAGAAAGACACACAGAACAATAGCACCCCACATGCATTATTCTGCTTGCGAGTGAGCTCTAGTGGCAACAACCTGAAGCACAAAAGCAGTAAGTGAGCGTGATGCAGTGCGGCGGGCTGTGTCACACTGCAAAGCGCAACAATCAACTTGTTCAATGACAATTTTTTTCTTTTTCTCTTCCTGTGTTCTCGCCCAATCCTCATAAAGACATCTTGGATGAGGGGGTGGGGAGACACTACGAAGGGCAGAATATGAGAATTAAGAGCGTGAAAAGGAAATGGAAGGGGGCTTTAATGGAACTTTAAGTGCCTCAGACGACGGCTATATCACACAGCAAAACAATAATAAGGCGCGCGGCAGTCTGGAGACTTCGCTAATGAGCGACGACGGTGGTGATAAAGGAGCGCATTACGGTGAGCGTTGATGCTGCTTGGAAGAAATGCTACACTACTGCCACAATACTGAAGTATTAATAGCGGAAGGATGAACTGATTGCCGAGGAGTGAGACACGCAACAGTGCATACCACTGGCAAATGTGTCTTCTTGTCATTTGGAAAGTGGTGAGTGGCTTTTACGGCCTTGTCTACACGTAACCGGGCCTATTTATTTAATTCTTCACGCTTTGTGTGTAAACCTCATAATATGCCTTGGAAGTACAATTCTTATGCATCTGCAAATAGCCAACAATGCATTGCAGTGCGTCAAAGTGGCACCATAGTTAGGCTTGCAAAAATAAGTCAACAGCTAGCATCTGGAGAATGGTTATAATTTTGCGCAGTGAGTTAGAGCATGTTTGTTATGATTGCTACACGCAAAGGCAGATCCAGAAAATTTGGCAAATCTCTACTTTGGTGGCCTTGTTATTGAAGATCGAGCAAACAGGAGGCATTTACTGCCTGTTTGCAAGTTGGTGTAGCCTATAATCAGCTGTTATGGATTTAGTTATGGCAAACAGAAGAATTTGTAGGTGCATTTGCGATTGGCGACTCACTGAAGTTGACTGCGGCAGAACAAGTACATTTCATCAGCATGCGCAGTTCACCAACTTTGAAGTTCCTCGGGCTATCAAGAGGCTCTCTTTCAGACGGATTGAAAGCAACTCTCCTGCCAATAAAGCTCCTGCCGATATGATCATCTTGATGAAAAAAGTCCAAGCCGTTCAATCAATCGTCCGCGTGTTCACCTTCAGAGGACAATCCCCAATTCGCCACCACCTCGCTTTGCTTTCTGCCAATCAGCTTTTTCACATTCTCTCACCCTCTCCACTATTCATATTTTTGATAGCACAACGTCTGCTGTTTGCCACCAGCTTCATGGACGTACTGGCAGCAGTTTAAACCCGCTAAATGAAAGCCGGCCTAACAGTCAACACGCTAAAACACAGGCCCGTTTAGCTAGCACAGCCAACCACAATCCGGGTGGTGCGCGGCATGCCGTCGGAGCTGCCGCCGCAACCGCCCACGCTCCAAACACTCTCTCTCACACACACACACACACACACGCACGCACACACGCACACACCAACACACATCGAAAAAATGCGTACTCCATCATTTGTGGCACACTGTTTGTCAACACCATCAAGCAACAGAGATGCAGCAGGGGGACTACATTTCAAAGCGTCTGGATAGAAAGAGGGAGCATAAAAGAAATCTTAAAACAACAACAATATATGCCCACAGATGTCTGCTGCAGTTTTTTTCCCCAATACGTTACATTCTGAAATTTGTGGCAAATGATGACATTGATGATGACAGTGGTGCCTTGAGATATGACTTTTTATTTGTTCCAAGGACTTATGCCATTAATTTCTTCCAGCCTCCCACTAAATATCACATTTCACAGACCTATATATGATTGGACTTACGATGACACTTGCTAACGTAGGGAGGGAGTGATCGTAGTTTTAATGCTTGTAATCTTGTCTTTTTTACTTTGTCTCAGATTAAAAAAAAAAAAAAACCTGCATGGTGGCAGGGCTAATGAACACTGTAAATTGTCCTTAGGTGAGATGGGGGGTGTGATTGGTTGTTCATCTGAAACAGGCTAGTCATTAGCTGATAAAAAGGTTAATACGACCACTCAAAAACAAAAAACCCTCACCAAACCAGAACAACAACAACAACAAAATTGGTGGGACTCAGTAATGAGTTGCTCCACAAAAACGCACTTGGTGCCAGTATTTCCAGTAAACTAGTAGGAACGTTGCTCCAAGTGGTGAAGATGGCTTCATGAAAGACATCAACTGTCTGGAACTGATGGTCATTTTTATCATTTTCCCTTGACATTCATCACCAAATGTTCTGAGATTAAACCCTGAAGAAGTCCTTTGCCAAGCGAGCATTGTGAACTGCAGTGTTGTCCTGTTGAAAAAGCCAGCTGTGATCACTCAGATGAGGGCCCTCAATCAGATGCTTGCTGCAACATCTGCACATAACGCTGCACCACCCCATGGACCACCTCTACTTGCTCATTAGAAAACACTCAAGTTTTTTGTCTCACTTCCCTAACTTGCTTTTGCATTTCGTATGTGGGGATATTTAAAACCTCATTAAGATCCAAATGTGCACAAGATAATATAGAGGTTTTATTCAACTGGTCTTAAGTTTTTGTATAAACTATATTTTTAGTGATCACGAAATAGAAATAGTCAGCAACAAAAGCAATTTGAGACGGCTGCCCTCTAACCTCAACCACAAAAGACTACTGGAATTATTTTCCAAGTCATAGGCGTGATGATGCTTTTCCTGATTACTTTGCGTGCATTTTTCTGTGAACATCCAGACAAAATGATTTTGTTGACTTCAAAATTCATGATGCTGCTACCATGAATGACATCATCAATAAAGACTTTTGGCCCAAGCCATGACATTGCGTCCAACATGCTTCACAGGATAGTTTTCTGAGACCATTGATATAACGTTCCCCTGCAACCATCACGTGTGTGTGCAGCAGCCCCATTAGATAGCAAGGTAGAGTTGTGGCTTGATCCAAATACTACTACTTTGACTGCACCTGACTCCTTCTACGATTACGAATGTTTCCACCAATACTGGAGTATGTTTAGGTAGCAAAGCAGCTGGTTTCAATTCTTACCTGGTGTTTGTGAAATATGTGCTTGTTTGTACAGAGTCCTTCACCTCTCGTCCCCTTCTTCACGACACTTATCTCAGGATTGCTCTCTTTCAAACAGTTGCCTGCATGCAAGTCAGAGAACCTCATACTATCCATGCCTACGCATTTGTTCAGAGAGCGCTGAGCTCTCAGAGGCCTTTTTAACATTCATTTCAGTGTCCGAATTATATTTAGTGAACCAATATCTGTGAACTTGGTTGCCATAAAGAATTCATAATGAACACGCACGCGAGAATATATTCCATTCCCCCTGCCACTGACTGGCTGGGTTCTTTTAGAAGGTATGGGTGGGGGCCGGGGTGCGTCACGTCATCAAAAATGCATCAGGAATATAAAAGTTTAAACAGCCGCAAGCTGTTGCGCGTACCCTGAAGACCCGTCCACCGCGACACAGCGGCTTGACATTATCCAGAGCTAATTGCATCAGGGGGTACAATGACTCTCATTCCAGCCATTATCCTCTAATGAGTCTCCTGAAGGATACAAAACCATACAGGAGCTGCCGAGTGACGGTTTGGACGGGCTTCCACCTGGCCTGACACAAACGAACCAGGAACCTGTCATTGTTCCGCCCCAGAAGAACAAATCTGCCATGTTTTTTGACTCTTGACCACAGACTCATTTAACACGAGAAGGAAGCCGCCCTTTTCCTAATGTCAAACTAACAACCTTTCCCCGGTAGCAATTACAGATGAGTGGGTCCTCCTAATTCGGTGCGACATGTCTGGTCGTATTTTATGATGAGGGATCGGAGGTTCAGACCACACAGGGAGGATGAACTATATCTCCGCCGCAGCCCCGCCCTTTTTTCCACCGTCGACATTCCCTTTTTCGTCACTACGACGTGACCTTAAGCTACGAGCCGACAGGCGGTCGCCTGACACGGACAACTTTAGCGTTCCGCGCTGAAGCCGCTCATCCATCAGCGCTTTAAGGTCACCTTCTATTTGCTATCAAAAACCATACCCACCGGCAATTATAGATGCGCACACACTCACACACACACACACAAGTTTGTACGACTATACTTGTGAGGACATATATTGAAGTATTGCATTTCCTAGCCCCTAACCTAAACCATTAGAAATGATTGCCTAATTCTCACCCGTACCCTATCCTCAACCCTAACCCAATTCCAACCTATACTCTAAAAGCAAGTCTTGACCCTGTAAAAGAGGTCTAAAAAGGTGAGGACCGGCCTGAATGTCCTCACTAGGTTAGTTGAAACCTCTAACCGGTTCTCACAGTATAGTCGTTCGGAAACACACACGCAGGATTCATACATAATATACCGTATGTAAACAATCAGATGAGGTGCATATTGAGAGGTATCGTCCTGACGCGTCAGCTCATCCTTGCTCCTGTTTGTGTCTAACTCGGAGCATCTCAGCACAACAAGAGAATCATAATGCTTTCATAAAGTGGAAACGCCACCATGAATACATTTTCAAGAGAATAATTTCAAGAAATAGCTGATACGCTTTTCGACTCAGAACTAATTAAAAAAAAGCCGTACCTACTGCTTTGCAATTTGACAGCAGCTATTTAAGATGGATGGCTTGTTGTTGCCAAGATTTTGCTTGTATGCATGCGCATACACACCTATTCAACTTCAAGCACTATAAAAGGCAAGAGATTCTGAAGCCAAGTGCTGTACATACATTTGATCAAATCAAATGCAAGAAACAGTGGCTGAACATCTCGTACGACAAGATCTTGTGAGATTAAAATGCCATGAGCTTTATTTTTTGGGCTGATTTTGTTGTGGTGGAGTACACTGGAAAATGCACTTCTTGACAGAAATACACCCCGCCAAAACATTCTGAGAAGTCACCAACCAACTTCAAAATAAACCTTAGCTTTAACACAAACCCCTTGGTATGCTTTTCTTTTGAAATTGTTCCTGGCATAACGTAGTGACAACGGCTGTCTTGACTCATTAGATTCTACTGCACAAACTGTTGCTAACAGAGTTTGTCATCATTTTCTTTATATCGACAGTTGTTCCCGTTATAAACAACGCAACATTGTTCTGAAATAACGTTCAATAGCCAATTCAGGGTGCTAAAAAAAATGCCTTAATTATGTGAATATATTATTGTATGTCGCTTGTTGCCTGCGTTTAGCTCAACAACTAGCATAAACTAATCGCTTGCCAGCGGCACTGAAATTCTCGATATATTATGGTGGTGAGACCAGTCAGGGTACTTTTCAAAGGCTTGATTTAGCGTCCAAGTGTGCTCATGTTTATCTTATTAAAAATGATGAAAGTGTACCAGTGACTGGATCTATCCTGGACCACTCACTCACTTTCTAACCAGCGATGGTAGGCTATAATAAATTAGCTGACATCCATTAGCTGCCCCTTGTTGGCGATTGTAGACATGCTAGTGTGGTTCACATGGCTTCTTTGATAACATGTGAACTGATGTCTTTCTTCCAACATTCTCTGTCTGTTACAAAGGCTTTCCTCTTGGCTCAAACTTATTGTGTTGCCATAACAATCCGTGTGAAAATAGACTGACTCCAAAACCCTGCAATAATGAAAACAATACGAGATATAAGTTGGACTGAAAAAAAATCCGAGGCAATGAAGCCTGCAAAAAGTGAACCATGATATGAAACTGTGTTAAGTATTTTGAATGGATGAAAATATAAAATAGAATCTTTAAAATTACTATTTAAAAATAAATTACAAATATAACTATGATCATATGAATTCCTAATGACTGCCAGTGCATTCTGGCATTCAAAATCCTCATGTTCATGCAAGAAGACTAAGAATGAACTAAATGTCTGGTGGCTCGGGATCTCCTCCAAGGGTCACGGGTGACATTTTCGGTATGCTTCCTCAAACTACACATGAGGAGAGCACACGAAGGGAACATTCGGTGCTATCAGCACCACACCTGGTGGTCAACAGGGATCAAATAGAACCAGTCTTTGATATCGATACACTCCTGCAGCGTCTCTGTTTTTAGCTAAAACCGTCACAGTCCTTACATTGGCTGCCTGCTGTTTCACCAGCGGCCGATTGCTGGTCCCAGAGTGAATCAAGTTGTGGTCGGATTCCCAAGGAAGAGGGAGAGAAGAAAAGCAGAAAAAAAGGTAAAATATCTGTCCTAGTCAGTTCTGTTTCTCAAACACTTTATGTGAGCGCCTGCTGTTGTTTATTTTTTTCTACCTCTATACAACTGTAATGTATTGTATATAATACGTCTTGCACGGCCTGTTTTAGCAGTCTGGCGAAATAATTGTCAACTGCCAGATTTGGCTGCTGATTTAAAAAAAAATAAAAATACTGTGCCTGCAAAACCACACAGAGTTTTTAGCGGCATGGCCGCTCGCTACGTCCAGTGTCGACATGGTGTTAGCACACTCTATTAGTCGTGTGTGTATGTGTGACATAACAGGCAGTATCACCATCCATCACCCACACACTGTCAGCAGGGGACCAAAAACACAGCACTAACGTGAGCATCGGCATGAGCGACAAATTCTTGCTTCTTCTTCCCACTCACATTTTCAGTCCGGGTAGTTATAACTTTGAAGAAAGAAATTAATGTAATAAGCCAGGGCATGCAGACTTTTGCCCCCCGTCCCCTGAGCTGACAAACTCAATCTCACTCCATTTGTTTGTTCCATATTGCAAGCTTTTAATTGGTTACACCTCATCACCTTTTGCTCGCACGGTTACTCATGAAGTTTGGTGTGTGTTTAAAACTTGTGGTTAGTTAAAAGGATTGAATAGATAAATAAATTAGTCAGAAAGTTTACGGTCTGCCAAAATGTCTCTCGCACGAAAGCCACTGCTAGCATTTTGTGGCGCTAATTAGGCCTGGGAGTTGAATGTTTGGGCTTGTCGCTCTTATTGTTTTCTGGGAAGCAGAGTGACACGGAAACAATGCAAAAGATAAAGTGCCTATACTCTGTATGTAAGTATAGATATATATATATTTGGAAAAAATATTCAATAAAACAAAAAGTAATTTAAAAAAAAAAAAAAAAAGCTTGTTGCTCAAAACATTCTTCTAATTGGCAGAGAACTGCAGATGTTGGAAATGAATTTGCATTGCCTGAAGCCAAATTGGGGCATCCACAACATAGACTTGCCAAACTTGGAGACACATGAAATAAGTGTTTTTCGTTTTCAATTTCTCCAAAAGCCTGTTCAGGCAAAAAATCTGTTCAGGCCTGAGCAGTGCCCATGTCATTTTCATCCCTTGAGTTCACAATGTTTTCATGACTTATTTGTTATTCCATCTAGAATAGCATACCATTTCCTCTTCCTTCAATATTCATGTTGTATTTGATCAAAACGAAAAATCTAAATTACCACTGAATGTGCTCACAAGATCAAGATGAAGGTTTATTTGAAGAATAATATGAATAAAATTGGTTAAAATTGACAGAAGCACAGTGGGACCAATTGGTAAATGTAACATGCCATGGGATAAGGGCAGATCTAACAATAAAATATTGTTAACATGGCACTTCCTTTGTCAGTGCTCTTATTGGATTGACACGTCAAGCAAAAACATCAAACAAAGGGATGCCAATTGGCCAATGGTTAAGGCACATAAAAATGTATGTGGATAAGCACATCAAATGCCTTTTTTTTTTTCAACTACAAGAAATAATATACAGAAAGTTGCTAACGGAATACCCACCTTAGGCAAGCGTTCTTGTGATGCAAAGCCTTGAAAATAGTATCAACTGAGGCAGATTTTTTTCATCCCCTGATCAGGGTCAGTGCTACCACAGTTGGTGTGGTCAGTTCGTTTTTCATAAAGCACAAGTCAAAAATTACGGGAGGACTTGGAGACTCCAGGCATCAGCGAGCACTTCCATCGATGACTCAGCTCTGTGTCTTTTCATTTCTCGGAGTTGAAGCAAACTAAATACAGTGGACCCACGGGTTACAGCATTCCTGGATTATGTTTTTTCATGTTGCTATGTCGAAGACTGAGTTTTTTTTTTTTTTGATGTTTTCTGATTGTATACATGTATATTATATATATGTAGCACTTACTATACTCTTTCAATACCAATTTATAATATTTATGTACAATATTGATGTTTTTACCTGGGGTTCTAAAGACATTAGCTATTTAACATAGGTTTGCATTGCCCGCACTACAGTGAATTCGCCTTACGAGCCCAACCGCGGAACAGATTAATCTCGTAACACCAGGGCCCACTTTATTTTCAGACACCGATGGAAGCATTTACCAATCTCCATCTTTGACGAGCGCTTCCACGGTCTTCGCGGTGTGCTTTACATTGCAAAGCTCTAAAGAAAAAACACGAACTGAGCACCAACTGAAGCAGGTTTACATTGAAAGGGTTCAGTACAGATGGTCCTTCTCAGTCCAGGTAATTTTACCAGGCTTCCTGTGATAAAGCACTCGGTGAAAAGTACGAAAGTGCTCGTTCCTTCAGCGACTCATACTTTTGTTGATGGATTGCACCGTTATAATAGAGTATACCAAGGTAGGTGCGCTGAATATAGATAACGAAAAAGCTCATTTGACTCGTGCAGTGCGTCGTGACAAACGATGGTGCTTCTTTTGTTCGTCATCCTGCTTGTTTGTCTTTCAGGTTTTCCTCAGCTGACATACGTCATCAGTCTGATTTGGATAAACTACCTTGCCCACTGTTGCCAGCAAACTTGTGTGCCAAATTCAAGAAACATGGACCAGGAATCTCTGCTACCAGAAACTTCTGGGCTTTTTAAGCAAGAAGTAGTTGTCCTTCCAGTTTGACGATCACAAAGCGTGCTAGCATGTCGCGTAAAGAGAAGTTGAAAAAAGGATCGGACTGATTCTAAATAAAAACAATTTGATATCAATCCAGTCATTTTGGGCCAGATTGTTATCATTACAGATACTGTGGATCAGGCTGGACAATTCCTACATCCCTACTTTCAACTCTATTCATAATACTAACAGGATGTTAATATTGTTCCACTTGAGTGCAAAAAGGATGTCCCACTGCTCATAAAATCAAATCGAGAGCTATGCAGAAGTGTCACCGATACAACAACTGTGTATTCCTCTCTCCGACACCTGCCATCATTTTCTGTCTGACTTTTAGCCTCGCCACCGATATGCACAAATGAGCTCATTTTAAACTACCTCTATCTGCACGTAGGCAGAGGCCGCGGTGTCGCATTTGGATTATCTGCTGTTACCCCATTAAATCCACCGTCAGGAAAGGTTTTTACCTGTCGTCACGTTCTGTTCTGGCCCCGTTAGTGACAGACAATCTCTGCATCTTTAGGTTCCTAATAAGGATGGACATTGTCATATAGGATGCGTGTTAAAAAATTCTGACCATTGAGCACAATTAATTGGTGGTTAAGCATGTCTTCCTTAGGAAGAAGCAAGCATCTGCCCGCAGCGCGCACAAGATGGCAATTGAAGTGAAGACAGTTATAGTATTTGGGCCACGCTAAATTAATTCATCCAGTGTAAAGATTTTTTCCGTGATCTTGTGTTGTAGTTGCTAGGTGATGTTTTGGAGTGCCCATCTTGTGCTGCTGATCTGCATTGGCTGCCCAGTGTTTAAGCTCACTGGTGGCACTCTGCACTCCCAATACGAAAACATGGTCACGCATCCACACCAAGACCAAAAAAAAAAAGTAGCTCGTGGGAGGTTGGCAGTTGGTAAAGCAGATCCTGGGGCAAAAAAGTTTGGGCACCCCTGCACTACACATACACATAAGCAAATAGAAATAACCCCTTCATCTCATTTTCAGTCATAGGAAATATGCACTGCAGACACATGTAGCAAACAAAAAAAAAAAATACTTGGTTGCTAAAATTTACACCTGAGGGGTAAACAGCTTAATAATTAGAAGTATTTGAAGTTAAACTATAACTCAATTTTATATATTACCTCCCCTTTACCAGTCACAAATCCACTCATCTATGCTTCTAGGGATTATTTTAGGATGTTCTGATTTTCTTTTAAAGTCCAGATTTCATAATTATAACCTTCCAAGCTCATCTATCAGCTGACAGCCATCATGAATTCTTGATGCATCAGTGACAAAGACCCCAAGATTTCCAGCAGCGCGTCGCAGCGGAGAAGCGAAGATGGATGACACTGGCACTCCTCTTGCTGTCGCACTGTCTTTGCCGTTTGATGCCTGAACTTTGCCTGGGGCTCCTCCGCGAGCGATTCATTTCATCACCTGATCCTACGTAAACTCGGTCTGAGGTGAGGAGATGCCTGAGCAGACTCGCTGCCGACCGCCGTGTCGGCAACGGTACAAGTGGAAACAGGATGTGGTCGGCGGACTGACAGATCAAAACGACCGGAGCCAATTTAGGTAGAAAGGATTACGCTTGGCTGTGTACGATTATTTTTAGACCAGCATTTCATGGAAATTCCCCAAAATGATCATCAATCTCCGAAGCTAAGTCACGCCCACATCAGAGGCGATTTAAAAGTTTGGCAATTTAGCTCCCATACCTGCTTCTAATTGGGCCTCATTTGGGTGAATTTCCCAGTAGGTGTTAACGTCAGGCTTGGTGTGATAGAGGCGCTGAAATATAAAGAGGCTTTTAGTTTAACTAAAATGAAATTTTTCTTCAGGATGATTGGTCTTGACAAATACAACCCTAAATATTTATTTGATATTATTTGAAGCTAACACAACAACTGTGGACCCCTCATAGCCCCTCCCATTCAGCACACAATTTTATGCTTTTTTTTTTCCTCAGAGGATTCAGTTGATAAGGGACAATATAAAGGTCGTTCTGTGATTGCTGATGTCAGAGTGGACAGTAAGACTGAAAAAAGGTTGCTCACCCTTTCCCACTTTGAGTAAACATCCCTGGAGTGTCTTACACTCCTTGTTAATACAGCAAAGCTGAAACCTGCACGCTTAACCCGCTTCCAGGCAAACTTGTTAAAGACTTGTTTTCGATTTGAGGATTTTATCAGCATTGAATATTATTAATCTGTCGCCCTCCACTGGCAGAGTACCAGAAGCTGTCATTCAACCACTACTTAAGCGGTCCCACCTTGATCCTGAGAATCTCTCTTAACTCCATTTATTGCGAAAATTCTCAAAAACACTGTAGCACAACGGCTTAGTAATAACAGCAGATTTGAACTCCAGTCAGGATTTAGGGCCAGCCACTCAGCTGAGGCAGCCCTTGTAAAAGTGATGTATGATCTTCTCTTAGGCATGGATTCCAACACTTCATCAATATTATTATGACTTGACTTTAGTACTGCTTTTGACACCATTGATCGTCACATACATATAGAACGTCTTGAATCATGTGTTGATATCTCGGGTTCAGCACTTTCTTGATTCAGATCTTGCATCTCGAACCACGCATCATGTTTCTCATGGCAATGCGACTTATGAATCTTTTACCCTTGTGTGGTGTCCCACAGGGGTCTGTATTTGGTCCTTTACAGTTGAACATCTAATTGCTCCCACTTTGTGATATTGCACACAACTATATTAGTTTTCATTGCGATGCTGATGATACCCAACTATAAATGTCTTTAGAAATAACAAATCCGCGTGAATCCTGGTCTTTTCGAGATTAAACTATGCACATCTTCCAATTTTCTGCTTCTTAACACCCAGTGAAACAGAAACCTTAGTTAATGGCCCTGCTCATCATCATCATTTGTTTAAGAGTACCACTTTGAATCTGGATAATGGTACTATTGCCCAAAGTGGCTCAGCAGAAAACCTCGATGTGATATTGTCAGAGAAATCTCAGAAAAGAAGACTAGGACAAGCCTAGCTGCTTAAACAGCAAAAAGAGTAACTCAGACCAGCCAAGATTGACTTTTCTACGCCGGCGTAGGGAAAAAAGGCTTGAGCAAATGTAACTCGTGGGTCTTCCAACGCCAGTTTTCCACTTGCCCAGCCGTTCCCCCCGGCTTTTATTGAATAAAAGCATAGCAGATTACAAGACACAACAAAAGAGCCAGCCGGGCGCCACCGGCAGCTGGGCCAAGGTCCCGGCTCACACTTTCGTGCGTCAACAGTTCTATCTAAGGACAGGGTCAAGATGAACTAGGATTGCATAAATGGGTAACAATGAACTAAGAACATAATGATAACAACCTAATATATGATTCCCTTCACAGATATTGGACTCAACCCTCTCTTTTCAAACGCATATTAAGAACACGATGAGAACTGCATTCTTTCGACTAATCTGTCCCCTAGCGATGCTGAAACATTAATTCATGCATTTGTTACATCACCCCTTGACTACTGTAACGTATTGTTTTCTGGACTTCCCGTGTCTAGCATCAAAAGCCTGCAGTCAGTACAAAATGCAGCAATGTTAAGGTGTTGTTAATTACTTACACAAAATTGACCCGGTTTAGCTCATTCCTATCTCGTCGACTTAGTATCACCACATGTTCTGTCCCGACAACTTCGGTCACAAAACGCTGGTTTGTTAATGACCCAGTGGGCTAAAAAGAAGTCCGCTGTATCCCGGGCTTTTTCCATTCACACACTAGGGCTCTGAAATGCCCTACCTATAGAAGTTCGCCCAGCAACCCCAGTAGAAATCTTTAAATCCTGACTAAAAACAAATTTCTACACTCAAGTGTTTAGTTAATGGATCCGTCTGAATGCAGCGTTCTTTTTCTTTCCTGCCCTCTTCTCCCTCTGTATGGTTTAAGACTGACTGATGTTTAGTTGCCATTCTACATGTGTTGCTTTACCGCTTTTCTTTCCAGTCACATAGATCAAGTTTGTCCTTGAAAATCAAAGCAAAAAATATCAACCAAATGACAGTTTGCATCTGATAAAAAACAGATCACCTGCATTTCAAACTACCACTCTACTTGGTGTTCAAGGTTGAGGTAGGGGTGGGGTTTCAGTCAACACAGTCAAATATAACAAGACACACAATGAGTTGGCTTTAAGTGGGCACAATTACTTAATTTTAGTATCATGTCATTGTAGTTGTTTTCTACTGATACATGTTTGCAAGTTTAAAGATTGTTCATTTTCTTTCTTCTTTTTCTCCTTTTAATCCAGCGCTAGTGAGCCATAAAAATAAGCAGTTTAATGTGCATAACAGGTGCAGGCAGACATTTACGAGTGGTGGGGGGAAATCAAATTTAAGTTGCTGAGACCTTGGCTGTGTTGTTGTGTTTTAACATAGACGTCAGAGCCAACAGACACGTTGCAAGGACCGTACTGCTTTTTTTGCCCATTATGAACAGAACTTTGAATGGAGTGCGAAGTGCTGAAGGTCAAGCTTTCTTGCGTTACCGCAAAGTCTTTGTCTAGGGTTTAAAAAGAGGGCCATTGACTTGATGACGTGCAGCAGTCTATTCAGAAGGAAAACATGGATCGTTTCTTTCCTCCAGTGCCCCGAGTGGCCTCACACAAATATGAATAAACCCCCAGTGTGGTGCGTAAGAGGCACTTCGATCACTTCTTTCACATACACACACATGCGAACGCACACATGCGCACACATCCACACACACCTCAAACATCTAACACAATCTTACGTTTATATAAGGGAGATTTGGGCTGAACTGAAAACAAAAATACATAAACTATGACAAAGCCGTATGACGAAAAAGGTGACGTTTATTAAATGGCGTTGCCGGTCGATTACCTTGAAAGAAGGTTATGCAATGTTATTTTTTCTTTTTCTTGCAAAAATAGCGCTTTTTCTCCCAAAAGACCTTTCCTCGCGAACACACAAACTTTCAAATATGAGACTTTCTGAAACTCTTTTCTAAAATTTGGTATACGACCTCAGTGTGCCACTTTTTTTAAATATACAGTATACATCTATTTTCCCTAAATTATACTAAATTATTTAAGAGAATATGCTGTTTTTCTTTGAAATGATACTCAAAAAAAACCTTTCCTTCAAAACTACTCTCTAATACAAATATTACAATGCCTAATACAATTAAAATACAATACATTTTGCTCTAATACAGATTTTCTGCCTGGTTCATTTACTTGAAAACGTGCGCCTTTTTTTTGATAAGCAATTTTGTCTTTACAAAATACGTAGCTGTGAGTGATGTTTAATTATCCATTGTCTACAGGTGTTACTCCGTTCCTTCTATAGCATCGACCGACTTTTAGCATGCCAAGTATATTCGTTTGTTCGTATGAAGCGAAATAGTTGTTTTAAATGAGCAATGTGTAATTCTTGTTTTATTCGATAGGAAACTTCAAGTGGGAGTGGCATTTAAAATGCGCAAGTCTGCTCACTCGTATCTGAAGGGACCACTGTCTGAGCTTGCAACTGGCACGTTGTTCTCGATACAGAACGGGTGTATACACAAGAGGGCCTCCAAGCAGCAATAGACCTGAGAAGCGTGTGAAAAGAAAGGTTGTCATCACCTTGCTTGGACTTATTCCCGCACTGCCATTGATCAGATTGCTGCTATTTGTCAAAATGCCAAGAATGGTATTTCGCTATCCATCAGGGACCAAGGAGGGATGCGGAGGAGTACCCTCTTTTATTTATATATATATATATATATATATATATATATATATATATATATATATATATATATATATATATATATATATGGGGGCAACAACACAGCAATTGCTTATTTAATTGAAGCAGACAGTATTTGTCAGTCAACACGAATAGAGAGTATGATCAATTATAAAAGCATAACAGTGCTGCCTGCGGATGCAGATTATTAACTGCTGACTTCAAGGTTTGATTACTTATTGCATGTTATCACCTTACACTCAGAAATAGGTTTGCAGCTGTAAAGAATTATTGGTTTCTGATCCCGATTATCATTAGTCGCTCGCCTACATGTAAACATTCAAATTATGAACAATCTGAGATACGAACAGAGTTGATTGTAAGTCAGAGTTTGAATTTTCATCTTATTGTGGTGGAGGGGTGCCCAGTAAAGCTCTGATCTTCTGTCGTGATATTTCTAAACAAAGAGTTAAACTGTGAGAAGTTAAAAATATGTGGTTGGTTTAAAAACTCATATAATTTTCTTTTTTTTATGTTAAAGTTAACAGTAAATTTAACTGGGATTATTACATTCATTTTATGGTATTGCAAAATAATATAGAAATGTAGTCATTTTTGCATTACTACATCTATGTACAATAGTTTCAGCAAGAATTTCAATTCATTTTTATTTTTCTGCATAATAGCCACTGTAAATGAATATCACTGCATTTCACGATGTTGGATAGTCTTATTGGTTTTACGACTAGTGATTTAAAGGTCGATTTAGGAGCAAAACAGATAAACAGCGCACTCCTTAAGTGTTATTTAGCAATGTTTAAATGGTGCTGAATTATTGAGTGTGAAAAAGGAAGCATTACTTGCAGCCACAATTGTTGTCAACATGCGGGCCATTAGTATGCGACGTGAAAGTCTTCAGTCATCAATATGTCAGCATGCTAATGTTAATGTCGCCTGGACTACGCTGTCACTCATTTTCTCTGCCGGGCTGATTAAAAGGCATCAATAAAATCTGAGAGGTGAGATTGTGCGTGTGCGTGCATGTGTGTGTTTCTGCACAGCTACACTTGTGAGAACCAAATTGGATTTTCTACCAACATACTGAAGACATATTGGAAAAGTGCGGACATTTTGCCAGGTCCTCACTTGTTCAGACCTCTTTTTCAGGGTCAAGACTTGCTTTTGGAGTATAGGTTTGAATTGGAGTAGGGTTGAGGTTAGGGTTAAGGTTAGGCAATTGATGGTTGCGGTTAGGATCTAGGGTCATGATATCAGTGGATGTCCTCACAAGTATAGCTGTACAAACATGTGCGTGTGTGTGTCGAGGACACCTCCACAGCAGATGAATGCTTTGGTGGACAAACAACCCACAACATCATGCCGTTAAAGAGGCACAGTTGACACCAGTGACACATTTCTCGCCAAAATACAACCCTCATTGTTGTCACGTGACACTGATATGATTCACAGCGATGAAGCTTGCTAGGCTACACCTCGCAAATGCCACCACTTGCACTTTGCCTCAGCAACCATGTGTTTTGTTGCACAGTCTTCAAGTCTGGTTTTAACTGGCATAAGAAAAACGGTTTCGCTTTTGTACATGGACACTAAAATTAAATAAAATTAAAAGTCATCCGTACATTCTTTCACACAAATAAGCAGTTTAGGACTGAATAAATGATATTGACAATAAATAACCATTTCATACCACTTGTAGTGCTTTAGAAATTAAAATAAAAGTCAGTGCATTTATCTGTCCGTCTCATTTGACCATGAAAGGCCAATAAAATGAGTTAAGTCAGGGCAATGAGTTCAGCTATTAGGGCCAAATCCTCAAATTCCCTCTTCCTGCATATGCTTTTTGGCGGGCCTGTGTGTGTATGTCGAGAGCCAACGCGACCCCCTCACCACCTCCTCTTGAGATTAGAGTGCAATAAGGGAGGATGAACGTCCAGAAAGCGCCGCAGAGGCGGTCGTCCTAGAAATCAATCCACTTGGGCGCGCCCCCTACAAGTCGGGTTTAAATGGGAGCAACAGCAGGTAAGAAAAAGAAAGCCTAGTAAAGAAATGGAGGGACGAGGGAGGGCGATGATGGGTAAAAAAAAAAAAAAAAAGCAAGAAGAGGTCTGATTGAAAGCATTATGGTCGGCTGGCTTGGTGGGCTACCTTTGTGCACTCATTTCGTGGAGGGCACAGTGAGGTGCTGGGAAGTGGCACGGTGATGGCTTGTTTATTATTTGACCACTTAGATGCTGAGAGTTGTCACTGCTTGGAGCATAACAAAATAAATTGATTAGCACATCTGCAATGAGGGTTGTTTTGCCTGCAGTCTATTTCTAAGTTATGTCCAAATCAAAACTGATATAAACTAAATGGAAGCCCAATGTTCAAAATTAGCAGTTTCGCATTGCTGTTTGTGATGTTCTTGCAACTTTTTTCATCTCAACGTATTGACATCACATTACATAGCTACCAACATCAGCACAGTGCCATTAAAAAAATGTTAAGAAACCACTCATCAGGTACACTGTCTGTATCATGTATCATATTTTATCGTGAGACACAAGCTGCAAGCGTGAGGACAAGGCATATGGTGCATTCAAACGCAGTCTGCACTTCTAAACTCAGACAGAAGGCCAACGATGCATTTTACATCAATAATTCTAGTAATAATATTTGGAAGACATTTATTGTAGCTAGATTAGTGCCTGTAGGTTTGCCAGGGAGTGCCACTCGGCTCTTTACTTGAGCCATGACAATTATTAAGCATTTATTTTTCCATTCGCATGCATTCACAAAGTTTCATATGTCAGGGACATCATCCACTGCCAGGTAGCATAAATAAATGATACAAATTCACTCATATATTTAAGGACATTGGGCTTTCAAGTGAAATTTCAATGATGAGCCGAAAATGCACTGTAAGTTATAACCTTTGCAGGTGAATTAAATTTGACCTCTAAACTTTTGAATGCAAACATTGAATGTTTAAGCATTCGTTTTGCCTGACTTGCCTGAGCTGTGAAAGGAAGGCAAAAGCAAATTTCACAGCTGGTGTTTGATCCATGAATGAAGCAACATATTTCCTGATTTGAAATCAGTAAAAAAGTCTGGAAATCAAATTGTCCTTTGGTTTTATTTTTATTCGAAGCTTCAAATAGATATAGGTCTAACAGAACAGTCTTGCACTCTGTGAGAGTGCAGAAAAAAATAATCATAGGATAATTTTTACGTATACAGGTCGAGCAAACCTAAAACAAAGGGGTAGTTCTGTGTTGAACTGACTTACAAGGTCGTCCCATAACAGCTTCACAGAAATTCCCCATATACAAAAAAAAATCTTTGTTCACCGACAAGAGAGTGTTTAAACTGGAAAATTGTGACAAAATGGTAACATCTGCCTTGAGAGAGCTTAAACAATAAGTGCATACAGTAAAATCAATTAAAAGCAAATAAAGTCATATATTAAAAAAAATATAAAACAATAAAAATGTTGGGTTTTTTTTCAAAGTCTTAAAGAACTCAACCTCTTCGCCACAGATTTTAATTAGTGCGGATATTTTCTGGAACCTACCCCCAACAATAAATGAGTAGAAGAGGTATTGGCTAATTCATCAATCGAGCACCTGTTGGTAAATTCACCCATTCACGAATATCGAACCATGATTAGCCGGGGGTCCTCTGGCGCCTCCAATTCCCACCATCTGCCGATTACTTAGTCCCCAGGACACGTGTCAAACAAATCACGGCCAGTTAATGCCGGCTTCCTAGTTTTAATAAACTGGCCCACTGCAATTCTTGTGCAGGGAGAGAGAATCGGACCCGGTGTAATGAGATTTCTTTTCACCCGGCGATTACACCAAGCAGTCAACCGGAAGCAAAACAGATCAGGGCACCAGGATATGACCACTGATGGGCGCAGGCACTTATATCGACCCCGCCGGCACCCCCACTATACTTGGCAACCTACCTGCAACCTTTCTTTTGCAATAATTGGGGTAGAATGAATGTCAGTAATTATTTTGAGCATCAACATAAGACCAATTCCGCAGTGCCATCTAGCAGCCTCAATAAAAAGAAGGATTTATTCAGAGGCGTTCGTTTAATCTGGAATAAATGGTTCTCGGAACATCAAATATAAATGAGGCAAACAACAGGGCTAAATGTGATGAGGAATTTGTATTAATTAACACTTTGTTGATTCTTTTCCCCAAGCAATTTGCCAAAGTGAGAACAAGTGTGCAGATATGATGATAATGAAATAATCATGATTGGGGGGGGGGTAGGAGCCAAGACGAGTTTCATTTATTATACACCACATAGCATAGAATAATTACACTGGTTCTACCACAGAACCTTGTAGAATTACATGACAAAGTTCAGAGGGTCATTCTGGATTAATACCGTATTTCAAGCACTATAAGGCGCACCGGTATATAATCCGCAGCAGCAAAATATGAGCAAAAAAATGATCATCCTCTCTTTAACAGACTGAACATGCCTGCATGTTTACTCCCAACATAGTTATGGAAAATGGATGATTGGATAGATAACTGTTAGTTAAATAGCAGTTGTAAAAAAAAAAGCATCTTTTGTCATCTTTTGACATAACACATTCTACATAATTCATATGCAATCGTAAATACATAAATAAAATCACATCTACTGTGTACTGTATATAAAATGTACACATCACAAATTTACCCAAAATTTTATACATTCTCTGATTAAATGTAGCCTTTTTTTTAAATAATATATTGTTTTAACTCTTTTTGAGCACATCCATTGATTCACATCTTTTCAGTTCTATTTGATAGTTGTTCCATAAATTGATACCTTGAACAGATACACACATTTGCTAGCAAAAATAAATAAATAAATAAAAACACACATAGATACGCCGCACTGGACTATAAGACGGAGGGCTCAAAACAAGAGGAAAAAGTCGCGGTTTATAGTCCGAAAAATACGGTATTTATCTTATTATCGATATGAACTAATTCTTGCAAAGCATTCCTGCCCCTCAAATTAAATAATCAAAAGATTTTGCCATGTTACTGACCTCAATTTTCAACTGACAACTTTTCTTTTGCTTTTCCATTCTACATGTTCAAAAAACACCACTTTCCTCAAATTGACTTTAGCCCACAGCTGCATGAGCAACCTTAGTTTAGAATTCTCAACACATCCCGACATGGTTCTCATCTTTCACAGGCATCTATTTCATGTGGATTTGGAAATGCTCCATAGTGGCGCAGGGTGGATGCCGAGGCGGTGTTCTGCCGGAAGCGCCGTAATGCTGAGATGGATGTGTGACAGTCTATTTGTCTGTCCGTCTCCAGCAAAAGATGGATGACCCTTCAACCCGGGTGCCGGCGGGGGAATAGCTGAAGTGCTTGGCGCGTGAGGAGGAGCTTATCATCACCTCTCGCTCCGCTGCCACTCACTCTAACGGACACCTCGACTTGTTTGGATTAAAAGAACGCAAGTGGCTCAGATGGGACTGGGGAGCGATTGATTACCTAACCTCCAAAGATCTTGCATCATTACCATGCTTAAGTTAACCAAATATAATTGGTCATTTCACCTTGAAATAGTAGATCAATATAGTGCTAACGGTACAGTTCCAGTCAAGTCAAATTTATTTATATAGCTCTTAATCACAAGAGTCTCAAAGGGCTTCATAAGTAAAAGAATCAGAGAACAGCACAAATTCACAGCAGCTGCCCGAACAAAGCTCCCTGAAGGACAAAGAAAACCACAAAACCCCATCTGGGCAAACCAAAGATACCTTTAGGAGGGACCACAAGAGGGACGGAGTACAAAGTTAGCACATTGTGCCATTTTTAACAATAAGTGACCATTGTGAAGATGAGATAATAACGAGAGGCGCCTTCCGATAAGGTTCTCCTCAAAACCGGGCCTGGTCGGTCCATCTCCAGAGAAGCTCCGTCTCGGCAGTGGCCCACCTCAGAAAACACTCCGGTCGGTCAGCGCAAATCCGGAAGGCAGCATTCAGATTTTGGTGACGCGAAGGACGCAAGTGCCCGAACTCAGGATTGGAACGGCGATTGCAGTTTGTGTGAACTCCCAAAAGCGACGACGACACAAGGGGGTCTACGTATGGATGGGACTGTAAATGACGGACCAGCAAAAATTAAAATGGCCACCTCTGATGAATTGTTATATACGATATCAGTAATCGGAAAAAGTTGTTAGCTGTAGCGATGGGCTTTTGTGTAGACTGTTCTATTCTGAAAACATCAATTTTATTTGCATGTAGTATTAATACTCTGAAAAGTCAAAACACATTTTGCCTATTGCCGTCAACTTTAAATGACATCATATAATCAGGACTTGGCTAAAAAAAAGAAAGAAAAACAAAATCACTCTAAACCTGGAAAAAGAGTAATCCGTGAATGCTCATTCTCTGAGCTTTGAGCTCATGCAATGTTGTTTTTCAGTATGCTACAAATGTCCGAATGTGTTTTTCAAGGGTGCATTAATGAATTTTAAATGTTAAAAATACCTATGTTGTTGATTTTTTCAACAACAGAGCTGAACCTGTATAATTATTGATCTTAATTTCAACATAAGCAATTACCTGTATTTCCAAAGTCAATAAGTGATTAATACAATGCAACTGTCTTTGGAGATAATAGGCTTTGCTTGTAAATTATTTATTCTATTTAGTGTTCATATTAATATGCACCAATCGGAGCAGCATTTCCAATGTATGTTGTAAAGCTGTGTACAATGATGTTCAATGTGATAACAACTGCATACAGGGGAAATAAATGTCTTTTTGTCTCATATTGACTATGCGGTATTCAATTTTATTTCTATATTTTTTGTAACTATCGTAGCTTAGCATGAATATTTAAAGAGGCACAGACACAAAAACAAGTCCCTTGCGGGGGTTGGAAGGTCAGCCACAGATGGGAAGAGCAGGGCCAGAAAGGAAAATTGGAGAAAATAATTATCGCCATCCACTCCAGTCCCCTCATTTCCCTTGGGAAGACGCATCATTCATGTTCCCGCGACCACCTCAGCCAACTGGAAGCCATATCCAGTCTCATTTAAAGGCGGGGGGGGGGGGGGGGGGGGGGGGTCTATTCAGCATCCTCATCTTTTCACATGTGCAGCTTTTTGTCCAAGAACGTCGTCGCACATCGTGCTCAAGGACTCGTACTGACATCATCCGTCTAAGGTCGCGTCGGAGGAGAGGGTGCTTTAGCTCTGATTGCCTTCCGTGGTTACCTTGGTAACAACAGGTTGCATGGTGGGGAGTTTGGAGAAGTAGGTGCGAATTGGGTTTGTTGGTGCTACGCTGGCAAATGTGAAAATGCCATGCCATAAAATGCATTCATGATAGACTTTTGTGTGCTTTGAAATGCGTCTGTACCTGTATGTTCTCCGAGGTGCGCATTTTTTGCAACTGAGGCGAAATGGAGGACACTACTTGGCAATCACAGACTTAGATATATATGGACGATCAATTAGCCTCTCGTGGCGGAAGCCGGACAACAGTCATCTTATGCTAACATTCTTACTGAAAACGAGGCAAGGAGTGCATGGTTTTTTTTTTCCCTAGAATCCTTATATCGAGAAAAGATAGCCTCTCAAGGAATCAACTTCATTATTTGCATCAAACATCGAGAGTCTATCATCTCAGTAATGTGAGTGGTGACTCACTAAGGTTTACATTTGGCAACTTATTTTGTCCCAATGGGATTTTCTTCATTTCATTGTTGATGTTTCTGACATGATGCAGACAAATATTTGAGGAGCACTCACAGATATATACCTTATGAGAGAAAAATGAAAATTGCATACTGGTGAAATGACCATGTTTTACCTAACTTATTTGTCACAAATGTATACCGCTACAGCAGCACTTTTTCTGTAGAAACAGACTATAACAACAACAACGAAACACAATGGAGAAATCATTCATCCAAACATTTTCTAGAGTCACAGGCTTGCTGGTGCCTATCCCTGCTGGTTCGGGCAGGAGGTGCGGGACACCCTGAACTGATCGCAAGCCAATTGCAGGGCACACAACGACGAAAAAAAACATAACATTATGTTTTGACATGTAGTACATCAATCCATTGACTGACAAAGTTCTGTCCAAGTTGTGCCCGGAAACAACTGGAGCAAATTATAGTACTTTA
This sequence comes from Hippichthys cyanospilos, assembly GCF_059441005.1. Lineage (NCBI taxonomy): Eukaryota > Metazoa > Chordata > Actinopteri > Syngnathiformes > Syngnathidae > Hippichthys > Hippichthys cyanospilos. The sequence continues at coordinate 11,954,216 of NC_142380.1, forward strand.
TTTCGTGTGCAAACCGATGTTCAGAACACTCAGTTAATTGACCGCCCCTTTAATTTTGGTCTGGAATTATTCATTAATTATTCATTTATTTTTAATTGAAAGAACTGATTGCGGATGAATCAAACTTTAAAGCAATTGCGGCTGAATGGAATTCAATGTCCAGTATGTAAGCAATTGTGCAAGCGATAACAAAATGTCACAAAGGACTTAGTCAGTTGTGCAGAACCAGTTTTTGAACAACCATGCCTGACTGGTAAAATGGCAAATGCTCATTGACAATAGCATGGAAAAACAACGTTCCAATCATTCAGTGAGATGTTTACATTCCATGACAATAGGAATGGTCAATACCATTTTTATTAAGATTCATACCAGTACGAGTACCAGTATGAATCGCAAATCTTGAGTAGTTACTGATGCTGGTACCAAGTACCAACGCATGAATAATGTCAATTTTCCATTCTTCTAAGTCGTTATTTTTACTTTAAATTGCTCTGAGAGAAACCGATACTAATATCGACTGCCATCATTGAAATAAGGCCAGGAATGAATACGTATGAATACTTGGTCTCTGTACTCCCCGATCCCTGCAGAAATAATTGAATAATTAATGACCCACATCGTGCCTATCAACGTTATCAATTTGGTTTTGGCTGTCATTCTTTTCAAACATTTTTCAAGGACAATTAAAGAAAAATGAGCACTCAGCAGTTCTTGAGTGTTTTCCATTGAAATACATTAGCATATCTTGGGAAAGGCAGGACTGCAACAAAGTTGTCGCAAGTTTAGTGATTTACTGGAACTTTCTGGCCCTCACTCAAATCGCGATCGATGTCCCATTCACAAGAGCCCCGTGATTGAAAGGCAAGTCAGCCAAGCTGGGCTCCATCTCCGCCGTGACCCTGAACGAGATGAATGAAAGGGGCGAGCAAGCTGTTATTCTCTCTCTACCAACTACGATTTGGGGATAATACAAATTACACCACGTGTATTGAGATATAAACATTTCAGAGTTTATTCTGCAAATACAAAGACACCAATTGAGACAAATATATATCTATTTAATATTTCATTCCAGATTGTACAGGCAATGTGCCTCAAAAATCAATACCAATTGAGAATTAAATATGCTTTTAATGCTTCCAGGCTGTACTGGCAATGTATTGAACAGAAGTACTAACTGTCAAAGAAGTATAAACCAGTCTATTACTAAGAATTTCCTTTTCATTGGAAAACCATTGTCACTACATCTGCCAATGCAAGTTGAAACTACAATGCAAACCAAAAGCTAGCTCGGGGTGTCGCCCGCAATCAATGCAAAGACAGCTGAGATAGGCACCAGTGACCCCAGTGTAGATAAGCAGCTATGGAGAATGATGGATGGACGGTAGGCCAAAAGGTTATCTCTATGACCAAACAACTTGTGCAGGTCTAGTTTGACAGTCAATACTGTATGTACTGACAGGCAGGTGGGTTAAATCCACCAGTAAGAATTTACCTTGCTGAAAACCACCGTGCACAAGATGGACCCACCGACCCACTTACGGTTCACACTTGTGCTTTGCTACTTATGCGATGTTTATACCTTGTTTTCGACTCAACTTGGTACTTCTTTAAACTCTTTTTTTAATGGCATGTGTGTGGACAGCAAAATGCAGAATGTCATTGTATGGAGAAACTTGTTTCTACTCTGTACACATGACAATAATCACCTTGAAACCTAAGTAAGTGAATATTGAATGGCATACAAGGTGATCTAAACGTGTTTTTCAAGCAGCGAAAATTGTCTTGTTGAGATTTTAATTTTAATGTTTACACAACATCCCAAATTCAATTGGGCTTTGTACATCAATTTTATGTTTGGGGCATCCAGGATGGACAAATACGAGGCAGATATACAAGTACATTGGAAGTTGTGCTGTAGAAGCAGAATCCCTTGATACAATTTCCAAGGATCCGATTAACATTGCAAGCGTTCGGGTTGCATCTGAAAAGCCTGCATGAAAGCTCTCAAACTTCCTTCAAGATGGTGCAAGCAGAATGCCGTCTTTATTGAACAAGGTACGACAAAAGAACAAGAGAACAAACAACAAAAAGAGCTTCTGGGCACAAGAGAAAAGGAACCTGTGAACGACCTTCAAACACATGAAAAAAATCAGCTGGCGTTTGAGTATCTGGACAGGTTCTCATGGACTTAATGGACTCTTCCCAAGGTCATTTGCTCAAAAGAGTTGCAAATCTAAGTGATGAAATAAGCTGCAGTAACAATTGTTTTTTGGAGGGTATATATTCAGGTTATTCATAGTAAAATGAACACAAAGTGCGTCGCAAGGAAAAGGAAAAACACCTGTGTCGAGCACATTCACTACCTGATCACGATTTGGAAAATATGAAACACGCTTAATTTAATGCGCAACAAATATATAACTTACGGATATGAACACACAAATTTGTGAAGTTTACAAAATATGAGATGTATTCTTTTTTGCTATAGTTTTCACAATGTTTCAAAAGTGTTATTGTGTTTTGTACACAGGTGTGTCTTGTATTTGGGGAATTACAGTACTAAATCAGTGTTTTTAAGCACGCAAATAATATCATTCATTTGGCCATTATGTAGTGCTCCAGCACAAGAAATGGAGCCGTCTGTCAAGACGGTCTTTGCATACGTATAGGCACCGCAACATTGTCAAAGAAAAATTCCACTTTGGAAAATGTTATATTTCTTTGTCACTTATTCAACTGGAAATTATCCAAATTTTGTGACGTCTCCTGTTTATTGGCTGAGTATTTCTGGCATTTCAACTCTACATGCGTCTGTAAGGAAGGTCTGGAAAGTGTAGAAATCGTTGGCACAAAAATGATTCCAGCAGAGCTTCAAGGCAGATTTTTTTTTAATCGATCTATTTTTAAAATCGACTATCCCGACTTGGTTGAAATTTCCCCCGGGCGTGAGTATCGATATGATGTCCGCCTGCATGCGTTTTGCAGAATTTGAGATCAAATATGTGTTGTCAAATAGGGTGTGACGACTGCAACATCCAACGTTGTGTTTTTTGGATTTGGATACTAGACTTCAAATACATATTGTCGGCATCGGGCGGAATTCTTGAATCTCCATAATAATAACTTTTAAGTTGAACTTAAAAATGATAAGTTAAATCAACTATTATCTTTAGCAGGTGCTTTTCAACACTTTAGATTCGGCAATAATTTCAACACAAAGAGATGAATGATCGATATTATAGATTATTGAAAAGTATGAAATTATTAAAAAAAAGTTCAGCCAAGGGGTTTTGGAACAGTGCCAGAATAAGTGGTTTAATTAACCACACATGCAGTTCTGTGTTTTATGTATAGCATTGTGAAGCAACTCTTTTTTTTTTTTTTTTTTTTAAGAATTATTCAATATCTGATATATGCCGTGGGGTTCCCTGTCACTATTTAGTGCTCTTAACTCCAGTTTGTGTTCACTCAAAGCAGCAAAATATCTGAGTGACAGCTGGTATCTTCAGTGGTGTCGAGGTTGAGTTATTCATCAATGAAGGTACCACTGTGTGACATTAAAAGGTCGCATTATTAACAAGAATGTAGTCTTAACCCTTTAGGCGCCAGTTTGTTAATAATATATTCTGTTTTCGTATCGCCATCTCAAAAGATTGTATCTTGAAATGATTCGCGATAAAGGAGGACTGTAAAAGATGCTCGGTGTAGTGAGGGGGAAAAAAAAAAAGAATCAAGCAATACAATATTCCTTTTTTGATAAATTCAAGCTTCTCAACAGTTTAGGAGCTGATCACATTCGTTATAGACATGTGAAAGAATCTTGCGCCTCTTCTCCAGCGTGATGCTTTAAGTTGAACTGCAAAGACATCAATCAGCCAGCAGGCAGCTTCTTTCTGAAAAACAGATTGAATATTTCCTGCCATTGCTTGTCTTTTTTTCTTGCCTTGGCTTTGAAAAAAAGAAGTCGGCTGAGTAACGCGATTTCCAAGCCGGGCCTTTGCTCACAGGCGAACTGGGAAATTCAATAAAACATTTTGGCCCAGCTGAATTCCTGCCAGACATTTGTATTAAAATGCAATCCCTCTGAGGATGAGGTATTACTAACGTCCTGATAGCGGGACGCTTTCATGCGGCGCCCCAGTTGTGGCATCAAAAGTTGCATCCGAAGCCACACGTCGAACATTCATTCCGTATTAACATTTACCTTATCGACTACGTCTGAAGGCAAACACGCAAATAATTGCGTGGTTTTAATAAAGTTTCTAAAGGCACCGCTTGGATTTGATTCTGCACTCGAGGGAAATAGGCTCTCATTACGCCTAGCGAACACGGGGGAGGAGGCGAGCGCCAATAAGCCAGATTTCATCCGCGGCGCCGGAGAAAATGAAACCTTCCGATGACAACCGAGCATGTAATGTTTTCATCCGCTTCCTCCCAAGGAGGAATATTAAACGCGAATTACTATTGCCCCCCAACATCTGTAAGGAATGATCTCATTCTCAACGGGTCCAATAAATGGACCTACTTGATGACGTACCTGCTGAGCTAATTGACTCTTATTACATCGCCGACTCTGACCTCTTGGAAATGACAAACGCGGATGAAATTAATAAATATTACGATGCATCCGAAGGCGAAAGATGGTTTGTGACCAGCCGTGAACTCCCATCGTATTTCATAGGGGGGAATGGGAAGACTCAATGAAGGTTTGGGCTCTCCAAGGGTTTGATAATAGCACCAAGTGACTTTTGACCTGACCGAGCCCCTTCGCTAACACTTTACCAGGCACAGAACAAAACGGATGTCCAGGGATGGATAATCCATTTCCAGAAAGTAAAAACACAGCCATTCATTTTCGGTCATTTCAAACCCAATTTATTCCAATTTTTTGCCAGTCGGATTTTTCCAAATGGGTCTCAAATGACAGCTAGCAGGGTATAGATTAGGAATGAGGTGATAAACTCAAACCCATTTCTCACTGGTAAATAATATATAAGGGTGAGAAAAGCAAAAGCTTTTGTCATGCAAACATGTGGGACACATTGCCCCCTGGTGGTAGGATGACAAAGTGCTTGATTTGACATGTAGGTAGCCAGCTTTTTAAATGGTAATCAGCTTAATTAATCGTGGCAGCCAATATTGTGATTGTGATTAAAATTTGATTAGTTGTGCAGCCCCAATCTAAATTTTTAATAATGGTGTGCACTCTTTTTCGACACTATATCGCGTTTCAGTATAAACCACAAAGCAAAACAACGCACATTGAACGAGCAAAGTTTCAATCACGTGTCCGAGATGCCAGCCTGCCTGGGGCTCATCAGTAACACCGGAGACAGTGATTAGAGCCAGACGATCAATAAAACATGACGCGGGGCACCTAATGTACCGCGGGGACCGATGGGCAGACGTAAGAGAGACGTCTACGAAAAAACACACAGCCCTGCCATCTCATATCCGCCCATCTCCACGGGGGAAATAAAAAGCCCGGGAAGAGAAAAGTAAACAGAAAAAAAAATATGGACTTTGAAACAAAAGGAACACACAGGGATCAAGAGTGGGAGTATCACTTATTATTTGATTAATACACCGCATGGTTACAAAAGGCTTCCAGCTCAAACACTAGAGGAAGCTTATTGGACAGGAGAGGGCCCTTCATCTTGGTACCAAGTGAAAAATCAATGCGGCGGGTGGGTGGCGTGGGGGCAGCTGAGAAACTGGCCAAAATGAAATAAGTGCGCGTGCTCGCCGGGAAAATAAGATTGGCGGGAAGACTGTCGCATGCCACCGCTCTCACGGGAGAAGACGGGATGCTCACAGATCGGGGCTAATACGTCTTGTCCATTAGCCGGCTATAGCGCCATGCCGGCCGACTGACCTCAGCTCCGTCACACACGCGCAAATGAATGAGCAACAGATGTACATGTGAGAGAATGGTGATCTAATTAATCGGTAATTGGAACAACTTCCTCTTGAACGCCGCTGCCAATTTTCTTCTGCTATTACAGCTTGGTCTCATTTCATACTTTGGCGATGAAAACAACAGCCAAACACAATTTACAAGCTCAGACAAGGGGCGCTCGGGGCCCGTGTTCCTGGCACGGCTGCCATCTACAGTCACATCCAAATTAACTTTGAGGTTTTTCTTCTTTTCAAGTTTTTTGCTTTTCATTTTACACCACTGATTGCCAGCAATTGTGCTGCGGCACAGTGTGCTGCGAGAGGTTATCAGGTGTGCTGCAGGAAACTATTATTACACTCATTCAATGCCAGGGACGTATGTTCACATTTTTTTAAGAGTCTAGACATTCAATCCCAGATAATTAAGCATTGATTTTATACTTATTTTCTTATTGTACTTAAGTATCGATTAAATACTTGGGATTTCAAAAAAATGTGGCATTGAATGAGTTCATCTTGGGCATCGGTGTCAAACTCCAGTCCTAGACGGCCGGTATCCTGCACGGTTTTGATGTTTCTCTCTCAAAACTCTCGCCTCTGCAACTGGGTGCTGAACTTCCTCACCGGTAGACCCCATTCAGTCAGAATCCACAGCCGCACGTCCAGCATGAGGACTTTAAGCAGAGGGACACCCCAGGGCTGTGTGCTGAGCCCCCTGCTTTACACACTCTTCACCTATGACTGTGCTGCCTCCCAAAACAACACCAGCATAATTAAGTATGCGGACGACACTACAGTCATTGGGCTGATCACTGGTGGAGTGAAGACAGCAAACAGGAAAGAGGTGGCAGACCTTGTGGCCTGGTGTCACATCAACAATCTCCACCTTAACACGGACAAAACCAAAGAACTGATCATAGACCTAAGGCGGCAGGTGGAGACGCACAAACCACTATTCATCAATGGGACAGAGGTGGAGAGGGTGAAAGCCTTCAAATTTCTTTGCACCTACATCAGCGAGGATCTTACCTGGTCCCACAACACTCAACAGATCATCAAGAAGTCCCAACAGAGACTGTACTTTCTGTGGAGACTGAAGAAATTTGGCACGTCAGCAAAGACCCTTGATAACTTCTACAGATACAAAACCCAAAGTGTCCTGTCTACCTCCATCACAGTCTGGTATGGCAATTGCACGGCACAAGACAGGAAGGGTCTCCAGCGGGTGATCAAGACCTCACATTGCATCTGTGGAGCAGCCTTACCCTCACTGCGGGAACTTTACCACACCAGGGTTCTGCGGAGAACACGTATCATCATCAAAGACAAGACACACCCAGGATCCCTCAGGCTCCTGTAGCGTCTGTCTGATGGCAGCATTTCAAACAGATCGTTTTGTGGGTGTGTCTTGACCGTGATGAGGTTGCGTGTCCTCCGCAGAAAACTGGTGTGGTGAATGTCCTGCGGTGAGTGTACATGCAATAAATATATATAATTTAGATATAGTCGAAATATTTATTCATTCCTGCTGAAAATGGCTTAATACGTTTCATATCCCCTTATAGGGTAACAACAGCGTCACATGAATTATAATGGAGCTTTATCATTCTATAAGTTAGCCTGAAGCTAACAGGCTGTTTTAAACACACAATGCATAACTTTTATTTTTTTGTTTGGCGGTACCTTCTGCTGAGAGTAGCGTTAAACAGCTTGGAGACTCTTCTTTTAATTCACTAATTATATCTGAAAAACAGATGCTTGTTGTGAAGTGAGTTGAGTCACCTGCCACCAGATAACTCTCGCATCCCAAGTTTACACTCACAAGTCAAAGTAGAAAGTCAAAAACAACAGTTCATGCTTTGCTTGCTGCCTTTTCTTGACATGACTTTTATCTTTGGAACCTTCTTTCTTATGGGTTATAGCACACTGTTGTTTTGGCATGTACTAGCATGAAAACAACCAGATTAAAGACTCCGCATCACTCAGGAACGCTAGGTTTTCTGCAGCTGGTCTGATAAGTTACAACTTCACGCCTCATGGTAGAGGACCAACAACTCTCATCCATTGAACCAAGCCAGCCGGGATTAAAGAAACAAGCCTATGGGGTGCAGGGATTTCTTCATCTGGTCGGATCGGTAGCTTATACATGTTGCGAGTGGTTACCACGGAGACATGGGGAAAAAAGTCTGCAAGGCTTTGACGCTGAACCTTTACTGTAATATCACCTGTGTGAGGCTTAGATACTGGAGTAACATTTTGGCATTCCAGGTGCACAAGGGCATCCTCGTAATTCATTTTCTTCTCCAACCATCTGTTCAAAAAGATACGTTGTTGACAGATACGGCAGTAAGACAGGGAAAGGCAAGTTTGATGATGATTTCAAGGAATCACGATGAAACATGCATGCAACAAGAAAAACAAATTAGTCTTAAGGACCCGTGTGTGAAATTGAAGAAGCAGTCATTTGGGGAAAATTGCAGGGCTTCAGAGGCAAGTTTTATTCATGTTACGATTGGTCCAGCTGTTCACAGCTGAAAATTTAAAAGCAGATCGAGCAAAAGTAGTGCGGTCTTTGGGAACGAAGAGCACAAAGAGGATCTATGGAGTGCATGAGTTCATTCAGGTTCCAATTAATCTTCTCTTAATTTGAAAGGAAATGCAATGTTCCTACAACCAATGTCCACCATGAGACTGCATTGAAAAAAGCATTAAAAAGCAATAAATTAGATTTTCTAATAGCTACAGAAGCCAAGTTAAATTCATATGTGTGCCTTCATGTACCCCCTGGAAATACTCATATCTACCTCACTGTTTTAGACTAGGGATTTTCAAACTTTTTGACATTAGGGAGCCCTTTTAAGAAGCAAAATTTCCACCCAAATTATTTCACGGACCCCCTGCAGTCAGGCCACTGACCCCAATTTGAGAACTACTGATATAGACAGATAACGCAAAGCTAAACTGTGACTGTTTCTTTCAGAAAATTAAACTTTTGTAGGGGAAAAAAAAACATCATGGCTAATGAATGCGTTAGGACTCATGTAAGGTCATCAAAACAGGCTGCTTGTCAAACTCTCACTCACCCTCATCGTCGTGACGGAGGAGTCTGAGCATGCAACGGGGGACGTTTGCGTGGGCGATCATCCTACGGCAGCGTTGACATTTTCATTTGACCCTCAGTCGACCGCTCCTGTAACGACGAGCCATCAAGGGGCCATCGCTGAAAATAGAAAGGGGTACCAATATGAATGCGTGAGAGACTTTATTGAAATGCAAATGATGCCGCTTGCCGTCAGGAGGCCATGTGATGACTGACGCCCTGGCTTCATTTGTAAGGCAGGAGAAGAAGGATTTTAATCAGTTTTGCTGAAGATGTGGATGAAATATCCTGCATTTAATGTTTCTAATCACACGTCCATGAATCCATCTTTGCCTGTCACCTCCTTCATGGAGGAAAAAAAGGGTTTCTTTCTGTGCAAAAATCTCAGACTCGTCAACCATCTACCAGCTGGCCGCTAAACAGCCAGTCAATTATTTTGTCGTCCAACTGCGCCAAGGAGGGAGACGGAGGCAACAAAAGCTCCCTGGCAGGAATCAAATCGAGCCATCAGTCAATGTTTGGTGCCGAACGGCGGCGAGGGTCGCAGTGTGTGTGCACAAAACGTGCCAAAAACAACAAGCGGAGGCGGCGTGTGAGCGAGCAGGAATCCAAAAGAAGCGTTAGCTAAATAGATAGGAGTCGATCTGCCGCTGCAATATTGTTCCTGACACTTTTGGAGCCAGAGAGAAAATGAATTGCTTGCTTTATGCTGCAACATTTGCCCAAGGCCTGATACACACGTGAGGATTGGTTCAGCTTTAAGTGCTTCTTTATCCATTATAGATACTGTACGTGGAAGATCAACAAAACAAACGTTTAATAGTTTCATATTGTATGTGTGTGGTGTTCTCCAGTAAGCTCAACACAGCATACGGCACACACCCATTCAGTTCAGGGCTCTAGGTAGTCATTTGGGGCCCAAGTCCTGGTCTAACTGGGACAGTTTTTGGCCTTGCACCCAATTGATTTTCCTAGCGTCATTTTTTAATCCTACTTTTACATAGGTCACTTCACATATATATATGTATATATATATATATATATATATATATATATATATATATATATATATATATATATATATATATATATATATATATATATATATATATATATATTTTTTTTACTTTGGTCACATCCCAACGTCCTGTTTTTTTTAAATTTTATTTTATTATTTTCTTTGTCCAGTCAGCAATACAGTTGTCTTTGGCCATGTGTGTGTCAATCACACAGTTCTTAGAGTGATTCAAAAGTCAAGGCAATTCAAACAATTAAAAATGAATTTAGCTGTTAATATTCTTCTAATCCAAACATTCATGTTTGCACCTTACTGGAGCTCGCAATACTTCCTGCTTCCATGTCTAAGAATCATGGGAAATGTATTCAGGCCGTAGTAAGCTGTGCCTTTCTGGTGGCGGGTTTTCAATGTGAGTCAATGTGTTGTGTCAACTGATTTTGAGTTTGATGAAAAACAGCTTGATAAAATAAATAAATAAAAATAATAATAAAATGTGCTTTTATATTCATGTTTGGAGCACTACAATAAACATCCTGGTTATTATAAAAAAAAAATTTAAAATATAAAATGTAATAAATGCTCCTCAAAATAAGAGTTGCCGTCATTATTAAGCCAAACTGCTCTTCAATGAAAATAAAAGTTATTTGGAGCCTAGTGCTCCCTTGCCAGTTAAGTCAGTACACCGGGAAAGATTTGCACATGGAAGAGTTCCATTGAAGTGGTTTCCAATTTGTACGAGTGTGCTGTCATGTGTTACTAATTTTACCATCTTGCATCACGATAAGATTTATCAGCTTGAACATTATGCGTCTTGGGTACGCAAGTTTACGTCATTCCCAAAACGCAGCGGACGTTTCGTTGCTTGTGTTCTCATTTGCAGATTCATTCAGTCGGCATCGAGCAAATATTCTGAAAAAAAGAAAAAAAACTATAGAGCTACTCCATCAGTGCTTAATTCCACGGTTGACAAAGGGCGATTTCCCACACATACACACGCACACACACACGCACAGCAGGAAATCAATATCATTCACACCAAAATGGATCCGCCGGCAATCCTTTCGTTCTACTTTTTGCCCCCCTGCTGTCGAAACTTTTACTGACAAGACGATGACGACTGCTGCTGTTTTCAGCTCCGAGCAAAAAAAGAAGTCATGGAGAGTGTTTGGAAGTGGAGGAACACGAGGGGAATACGCTCAGAAAATGGGAGAATGGAAGGGAACTTATAATGCAGTCAACTTGACAATCCCGATACAAGTTGTTGGCAATTGATATTATAGAGGTATGCGTAATGCTAACATATGGTATACGTAATGCTAACATATCACAACACCATAAATTTTCCCATTCACCTATGCACTTCTATATAATGAAAAATACACCGAGTGTCTTTCTGTAAGATGGTGGCAAATCGCGCTGCTCATTTCATGGTCCCCTATTAGCGCATGGGATGTATTGTGAGAGAGTAGAGTACAGTGGTTCTCAAATGGGGGTATTTGAGATTTTAAATGAAACAAACAAACAAACATGCAAAAATTATTTTAAAATAATTATTGAATTAATTAACTGTATCAGGAAATTATAAGTTCATAAAGCAAATGTTATGTTCAGTAGGTTATTCAATTTCATTATTGTAAAAAGCCAAACTCCCCCATACTAGAATGGTTCGACCCAACTTGTCGCGTGCCACCTGTCGTAACCTATCAATTTAGTGATTTTTTTGTGAACACATCTTTACTATCATCCCAAATTTATTCATAATTATTTACACCTATTTATACATATGTATAGGGTATATATATATATATATATATATATATATATATATATATATATACATATATATATATTCCAGAGTTGAAGCAGAGAAAGTTTTGGATCACTAAGTTTGACACAAAATGCTTCTAAACTATGTGTTTCTTTTTTTAATGAGCGTATGTATCTCTTGTCGATTGACACAGGTGAATGCATGATGGATGATGGCTGGATGGAGGTTCTGTAAGGGAAATAAGATGACTGAAAGTAGTGTGCTGTCAAGGATGACTTCCAAATTCTTAATTAGGGAAGGAGAAAGTGAGAAACTGTCAATTGTGAGAGAAGAGCTGTCAACTCTGGTTGGAGAATGAGGAGAATTTCAGTTTTTTTTTTTTATAATGATAAAGTTTCAAGCAATTTGATGTGAATCTGAATTTAATTTCAGACACGCATGAGGTGAAGGAGGAAGGAGCAATTGATGAGTTTGGTTACCACAAATTTAACGCTGAGTATCATCTGCGAGGCAATGGGGAATCATACCAAATGTATGGAAAATTTTGATAGAAAGGAGATAAGTGATGAATTGAAGCGAGCCAAGGACACAACCCTGGGGAACACCTGTGGACTGGATTCTAAAGATTGGAGCTGAATAACCTGAGAGCAACCTGAGAGAGCAGAGCGAAGGTGAGTGGGAATGATATCATGATAGGATGTGAGATCGTATCAAAGAGACTTGTAGCTTGCAATTCAAACCCAAAAAAATGCAATCAGTCAAACTAAATGTTATGGACCTGTAAAATCTATCGCATATTTTATTGAACAGCTACTACATAGACTATTTTATGGCAACTTCTGTAACTGCTCAAGTGATGCAAAAGTGGAAAGTTTTACGAATGCGTTGGCATCTAAGAGCCAACTCAGGGTTTCTTCTTCTTCACACATTTGCACACAAAAGCACAGTTGGAAAAGTGTCTGCTCCTGTCGCACAACAAAAGGACAAACTCTTCAACGGGTTTACGTCACAAATTCGTGATTCAGCCGAGTCCTTGGCGCAACTATGACTGATGGAATGAAGAGGGATTTTTTTTTTTTTTTAATTTAACGAAACACTATTGAAAGACGACTGCGAATGATGGAAGGTCAATTTTGTCGGAGAAACAGTTAAGGACACTTTAATAAAGAATGACTCCGATTAAAAGTTTGTACATGCAGGTTAATGAGTGCGTAAGTGGCGTTAAGTCTTTTGCAAACAGCGCACCATTCCGTAACCACCCCCCCTCCACGCCAGATCAAGTGTTGCAGCACACAAACATTTTTTTAACCACTGTCATTTTCTGAAATGGAAATTCACTAAGAGTACTAGCATTACAAATTTGTGTTATTCGACTTATACCAGATTTATTTTTAAAACTGTAGCCCACAAACTGGTGTTTTCACCCTAGGGATGGAAAATAATGGAAAACCCTGCGGAGAAATTGATAATCAGTAATCCCTCATTTTTCGCGGTTGATTGGGACCGAAGTGCGTATAAGCATGATGTAAGGCAAATGACTCGCAGTCGTACACAAGCACACTGACCGCCAAGTATGAATTTTGGCCACTCGAGAGCAATTGTTGTTGATGTAAAAATGTCATAACAAGGGGACAAAAAACCCTCCACTTTATAACGTGAAAAAAACGTAAGTTAGGGAAGCCGTAAACCGGGGGTCCACTGTACTTATATTCTATTTAGACACGGACACCAATGAGGAGTGGATTTCAACTTCTGAGCGGGAGTGGGTTACAACTCCTGCACCTATTGGTCGATTGTCGCGGCAGGAGCCAATCACGTCTCTTGTAGGAATGCCCGTGTCTTGTGGGAGCTGATTGACAGAATGCCTAGCCAGTCAGTTGAGAGCAGTACTATTTTTTTTTTTTTTGTCATTGCGGGGGAGGGTCTCTGAGTCAATCACACAAGAGTGGCTGAAGAAAGAAAGCTTTGGGATCCTCTTACTTTTTGTGATGAATTGGAATTTTAAGAGTTGCCTCTGCTTTTGAATTATGTTTGGTCAGCTACTTGCTTCACTTTAGTCTGAGCGCCTGCTCATAGGCCAATTGTGGCTCACCGTGAAGATAGAAAAAAAAAGAAAGGATAACAGTACTACAGTTACTGTATAAGATTTAATCATATAAGATTGAAGTAAATACGTGCACTGCAGTGGTTCGACATCTAAGGAGTGCCCGTGGTTTCTGCATTTACAGTTAACTCATCTGTCTGGCATGCAGGGAATCTTAACAGCTTTTTTCCATGAAAAAAAAAAATCAGCAATGCACTGAGGGCACAATAGGGGAGGTGTGAAGTAGCGAGGGATCGCTGAATTCAAGTTAAGAGAGTTTAGCGCAGTGTTTTTCAATTATATTTTGCCAAGCCCCCCCCACCCACTCGATGCGCTGACTATGAACACGAAACTTTTAACAACTGTTAATTATATTTTACAGCTTTTATACAGGTTACAGCTTAGTCTAAAACTGAAAAAAAAAACAAGTCCACCAAAGTGCATGAAACTTAAAAAAAAAAAAAAGAGGAAAGTTCTTATTTTATCGCAAATATACTTCACATGACAAAAACAAAGCCTTTTACCTGGGGTCCCCCTGGCATCGCCTTGCAACCCCCAGAGGTGCCCGCCCCACGAATGTAAGATTGCTTCATGATCATAACAGGGATTAAGCGACATTGCTATTTTTTGCCTTTTCTCCCCTTTCAGTTGTTTCAATTTTGTACCTCCACTTATTTTCCCAAGGCTCTCACAAGAATATTGTTATCTTGGTAAATGTAACCTTTTGTACTAATCGTTTTGAAGTCGGCTGTTTAGGATAAGTTTGCCTACAAGGGGCAAAAGTTAGCAATGTGGCTTTCAATGGATGGTATTTTATTCCTCTCCATTATGCTTTTGTGTGATTCATAATGCCAAAGTACTCATCCACATCATCGCGCAAACTTTAATATACTTCTAGAGTCCGCTTTTATCATTTTACTGACGTCAACTCGGATTCTTAAACGGTCTTAAATACAAATGGTCTTCTGGTTATTAGAGAAGCATGACGCAAAGAGCATAAAACATAGTTTGTAAAGATTTACTACTCGACACGGATCAGTGAACGCAGCTCACGGACATGAAATAAGCGTTTAAGATGTTCACTTATATCTTGGCTATAAAGGCAATTCATTATTTCGTGTTTCATTAAATGGGCTCGTGGCCGTGAATATTTTCATTCATCCAGATCATTGTATTCTCAGGACATTGAACTGTTTGCGTTATGTTTGAAGGGGTTTCACGCCCTACACACTGCCCTCGCACGAGAGCTGTCCCATTTGGTCTTTGAGCATGCGAATGTAATCGCTTTTAATAAATAATAATCCTGTGCAAAATGTTCAGACATCAATAATGTATACTAATTTGAAATCAGTTTGAATGTAATCATTACAGCTAAAAAGTGGCTATTCATAGCTTGTGCGTAACTTGCTTAAGTGCCACAATTTAGAAGTTATTTATGATAAACATGTCTTGCAAAACCACAATTTCATAATCAAGCTCATTTTCAAAATGGTCGATTTTTTTACGTGACAAATTAGTGCCCCGCAGTGTTTCAGATTAGCGAAATACTCCTTTGCAAATGATACACTGCATCAGCATAAGAGATTAAGCTATGTTATTATTAATTTGTCATTACTATGCCATCCATTTTGGAGATCCACATCATAGTTCCTAAAATAGAAGTTCACAAATACAGTAAGGGTTGAGCTACATATAATTCACATTGTGATTAATTTACAAAGTCCCATTCATTATTTTCATGAGGCCATGTCCAAGAAAGGCTGCCACGAGCGGCGCTTATTATAGCGAGCTTCGACTCATCTTCCGTATTTGCTTATGGGCTCCACGAGACCTGCTGGCCCCGACACTGTAGTCTCACCTCATTAACATTTTGGGTGACGAGCCTGTCGCAGCCTTAATTAACAATTCATGAAGGCGGCTCAAAGCTATATTAACATTTTACAGCCAATAAATCAGCTTTGCTAATCTGCTACGCGTAAGTGTGTGTGTAGGTGGCGGGGGATCTGAAAGGTTTACATTTTGACGAGATGAGTCCAGACGCACGTGTCGGATGTAAAAGCGCCAGCTCATTAAGTCGCTAAATGGGTCTATTGTCACACAAAGGAAAGGAAAAGTTGACAGAAAAAAAAACTTCAGTTCAAGACTGTAGTTATGCAGATCCTTGCTTATTTTGTTTTGCTTAAGGGGTGTGCTCTATAGGGTTTAAGTCTGGGGGCTGTTGTAGAAATACAATAATGGTAGACAGATTTATGAATACGGCCTTTATCCTGTCAATGAACTCTTAAAACTCCTTTTCATACGCATAAAACTTTACAATGTTACCTCAATTTATGAGTTAGCCAACATAGATGTTTTATAAGATAATCTATTGATAAATGATGGCAGTATTTCCCACACAGCGAGAGGCCAATTGTGAACAACCCTTTCTAAATCAGGCCAAGTATTTATGTATAGCTGTCTTTAATTTTGCTGCAAAGTCTGCTAGCTTAACACTGATATATTCATTGTTGTTATTACATTCATTATTGGCATTGTATTATGTTAAATGTTATTCTATTTATTTTCTGTTATTTGTTCTGTAAAGCGCTTTGTTACAGTTGCCTCTGTTGTGAAAAAAAATATAATAAAAATGTATTGTATTGAATCGCCAGGCTAACAAACCTAGCATGAATGTTGTAGTAATTATAACGCTTTAAACAACAGATATTTGAACACAAAAATGCAGCAACACATGAAGACAGGAAATATCACAATACTCACTTGCATATATTCTTTATAGTCTTCAAGAAATGACTAACAGGACTACAGCTGATTGAATTAGTTGTGAAACTATTTCTGTGTGTTATGAACGACTGTATCATGTAAGGCGCAAACATCAGAAGGAGAATAATCATCCTTCCAGCCATTCATTATCATCGTAGCTCCTATCCTTGGAGGGTCGCTGTTATGCTGGAGCCTATCCCAGATTTCTTTGGGCAGTAGGTGTACACATGGAGTGCAACATTTTCTCGTCCCCTCTTTACAACATTTTTTTCATCTTACGACATCAAAAACAACAACTTCTCTTCTCGAACATGACGGTCTGTGTGCGTGCGTGCCTGCCTGGCACACCGTACTTATACGTCACTACACGTATCACTGCTTACGTCACTACAATGCTGGTCTGCTTTTGGTCGGCGTCACGACTCCCTAGGGTACTGATCTGGTATTGGGCGGAGTTACGACATCACTAAGATGTTGGTCGGTGTCAAGATGGCGACATGCTGAAGATTTTAACTCGTATGAGTGCTTATATTACTGTATTGATTGTGCATTTTAGTGCTTAGTTCAAAATTTAATTGATTAGCAATGGGTTCCAAGATTTCAACTGATGTTAAGGAGAGAAGTAAGAAGATGACTAGTATGGAAAAGTTGCTGGAGATAATCAAGAAACATGAAGAAGGCTAGGCTAAGCTACTCTCATTAGGGAATATGGCCATTACAAGTTTGTCATGTCACTCAAAGGTAAATAAATCCTTTATACATTTTTTATTTCTGATGTTATTTAATTTTATATATAAATATTATATATAAGTAGCACTTTCTATACCAATTTTTACTATGTATATGGAATGTTGAACGGATTCATTTCCGATAGCGGCTAAGAAAATGGATGGATGTTAATTATCACTGTATATTTAGGAGTTCTTTTATTCTAATTGAGTAATTTTATTCACATACATGAATTTTTCGATTACAAAACTGAACAAGGAAAACTTGAAAGGAGAGCACAAGCTAGGTTTGAAGAAGATTAGTACTGACGTTCATTTTTGTTGAGATTTTGCAGATTTCCCTTGATGCGTTAGGATGAGAGCAAAAAATGTTTACAAGAAAAACTTAGAATGGTGGATGATGATAACTAAGATCCCTACACCTCACCACCTGTGTGCAAAGAGAAGTGGGAAAAAAAAGAGGTTGTTTCGCTTAAGACCCAAAATAGTTGATAGCTTCGCCTACCTTAGCAAAAACAGCAATGACTTAGCCTGAAATTAGCCTTAGGATTCGGTCGTGGACAGCACAGTGGGATTTAGCGTTTATTTTGCTCACCAAAGGAGCCAAAATTTCCGGCATGTACTGTATGCATGTTTTATATAATAATACTACAACAGTGGGTTGATTTCATAAATGTTACCTGATTAGAAGTACTAGAAGTTGTATATATCCTGTGTGCATTTTAAGCCCCCCAGCTCTGAGCCCCAAAATAAACATCTGCACAGAATCTCACCCTATGCATCCTCACCCCGCAGCAACCCTTTTGATTGCTGACAATTTTTTGCAAGTGCCCACCTGCGCATCGACTTGAAAAGTCAAGGTGACTTTTTGCGGCACGCGGGCAGAATTTTAAAAAGCCTGACAAAGAGGATTGAAGCCTCTCATTCCGAAACTGCGTCTCAAATCCGCCCAAGAAATGAAGGGAACTTCCCGCTGGGCTGCCTCCCTTACTGATTTAAGCCCCCAAATCACAGTGTCCTTTCAAAGTGAAAGATTGTTTTTGTTATGATGATAATGAAGGCGTGATTATGATAGCATGGCAGGCGCACTTTTTGGCACCTGGTCTTCCTCGCTAATGAAACGGCCAACTTTTTTTTTTTTTGGCAGGGATAAATCGAGCCAGGATGTGCGTTCTTTATTGTTGCTCTGCTGCTCTCTTTTGGACACAATTGGAGCAGCAACCTCTTTTCAGCAGAGTCAAGATCAACCTCATTAAATGTCCTAGTTGTTTGAAAGTTTGGGACAAAGGGAATGTAATTACAGTAAGAAATGCTTATTATATATATATATATATATATATATATATATATATATATATATATATATATATATATATATATATATATATATATATATATATATATATATATATATATATACGATAATGAGGATATGGGTTGGTTTTTCACATCGAAGCCTCACATGCATTCTCTTACGTAACACCTGCTGACGCTGGTCAACCCAAAGCTCCACGTCAGATGAAATGATTTATTTTAGGGAGGCTATCTATGGTTCGCGCAAAAGAATAGGTTCTTTTTTTATTCTTGGAGTTAAGAGGTGCATTTGCGCAAGCTACAAGTTCGCAACTTCCTGAATCTTTGTTGGATTTCAGAGCAATGAGCCCACGACTGTGGTCAAAAGTTTGGAAACACCATCAAATATTAATAGCCTCAAACATATTGAGAGATCAAAAAAACCAAGCTATTGGACACTTTTGAACCGAGAAGTCAAATTAAAGATGGGAGTGCCCTGAATTGAAAATAATCATTCCACGTTAAAAAAAAAAAAAAAAGAAAAAAAGATAAACACCCCTAATATTAGCAGTTGAAAATGCTTGTGTTTTTAACTCAAATCAATGCCAATACAGATGCCACTGCTAAAAATAAATAAATAAATCTGCCGCTACTTTGTGTGCGTGTGTGTTTACACAACAGTATGCATGGAAAGTCACCTTCTTTCTCCAAACTTCAACACAGCAGCAAAGCATCAACAATGAATTCCTGCCCGCAGCACAGACTCTGCCTGGAGGGCTTGTGCAAGACTTGAATAAAGGCATAATAGAGCAGAATAGCGCCAACTGGTTCAATATTAGGTAAACCTAACTGTGTAGATTGGGTTTCTTGTCATTTGAAACTAAAATATACCACTATTGAAAACATGCTACTCCTCGAAAGTACATCACTTCATTCCCATAATATGACTTTAAACCCAATATAACCTTTACCTTAATAGGAAAACCTTTTCTTGAGAATATATAACTTATACTGAAAAGCATGGAGTCATCTTTCAATTATATCACTTTTTCATTAAAATAAACAATTTTATTATGTACAGTGGCTCTTAAAGATATTTTAGGTACACTTCAAAAATCATCCTCACACTCCAAATGCCACAAAAGACTTATTACAGTATAGAAAAATAATTATAAAATACTAAAATAAGAAAAAAAAGCTACAGTTCAACATGATTTATTTCAAATTGGTATATCAAATATCAAATACAAAAACTGCAATCAAAAGTTAAATATAGCTGAACTGTACGCAGTTAGTAATTCAGCTGCATTTTTTCCACATACCGCTAGAGGGAGAAATCATATCAGTATTGGTAGCCTACCTCTTGTATCACGCTTGAGAATCATTATCGTGTATTTTTGCCCTTTTTAACGCGGCCCTAATTCTTTATTGTACATCGTTTGATAAGTAGTTTTACTTTATTTTAGTTGCTGTTTTAGAGTGGTTCGATTGTTCTTTTGCACTACGTAATCGTTCGGAAAGTATTTTTATTCCAATTTAGAAAATAATGTAATTCTTCGTCTCGTGCCTCATTACTCCGGAAAATCATCTTTTGAAAAATTGGATTCCATTAGGTGCATCTAATGAAGTGTCCCGTATTGCTACAGTAGTGTGAAAAAGTTCTCCTGATCTAATCTTTGCGGGTAATTAACGAGCACTGTTCCCCAGACAGAAATCCCCCCCCCCCCCCCCCCCCCCCCCCCCCCCCCTTTGCATTTTGTTGTTTTATTGGGAGGAGGGCGTGGAGCCCTCGCGTCACGCCAGGAGGGAGTTGCAGTAAAGTTGCTGCAGTAAACTTT
This sequence comes from Hippichthys cyanospilos, assembly GCF_059441005.1. Lineage (NCBI taxonomy): Eukaryota > Metazoa > Chordata > Actinopteri > Syngnathiformes > Syngnathidae > Hippichthys > Hippichthys cyanospilos. The sequence continues at coordinate 11,974,711 of NC_142380.1, forward strand.
TTTCCTCTTTTTTTTTTAAAGGCGCGCGGGGAACATGTCAAAGTATCGTCAAGAAAATCCCTAACTTTTAAAAGTTAATATCAAGTATATTTGAGAGGTTTTTAGTTTCTGAATGCAAATATGGGAACGGGAGTTCCGATGCGTTGGACGCTTTTCACGCTCTTTTGCAACTTTTTCACGCATGGCTTTCCTCCACCACCTTCTTATGATCCTGTGCACACCGGAGTGGTGCAAAGACACAGAAACAGGTCAGTAAAGTTAATTCCTTGGTCTTTCTTTTTTTTTTTTTTTAACTCACTCCAGATTTCATTCAGGGCGTTTCTCTTGTTGTGATGCAACTGTGTGCGCACATGCCGCGCAGATGCCAAAAGAGTGTTGTTGTTTTTTCGTCCCTGCGTCTTAATTTACTCGTTTTATCTCTTGAACGGGACTAAATATGGCTGAAAATGTTTTCTCCCAAGCAGATAAGATAAAAGGGAATCTGTGAGCTAGCCCAGTTGCTTGCCTTCAACAGTTAAGGACAAGGTAAAAGTCATCAATTAGTTAGTGAAAAAAGTTTCTCTTTGTAAACGTGGTGCTAAAATAAAGTCGCCAAAATATTAGGAACAGCTTTCAGAATGAGGCGCACTTCAACATCACTACAGTAGTACAATGAGGTGACTGCTCCAATATGTGCTCTTAAAACGTGTCATACGTCTGCCCCTATCGCTCAGGAACTGGTGCGCCTTCGTGGTACACAAAAACGTCAGCTGCGCTGTGCAGGGCAGTATGGAGAGCTTCCAGGAGCCTGTGGTGGTCCCCTGCCCTCCCTACATAACCAACTGCCCCCATCAAGTGATGTAAGTTTTTCAATGGATTCTACCTTTAAAATGGGGTCATTTTATTTTATTTTAAATCAAGCTGTGCTATGGGTGTCAAATTTGGGGTAGAGTTGTGGAGGAACGCAGAATCAGTCATCAATTTACCAGATGTTCCCCAAGACATGACCCCCACCTCCAGGAGAGTGATGTCATTTATTGTTTCCCTGGGAGCGTTTTGTCCTAGCTGTACAGCGGGAAAAAGTGCCTGGCGAACTGTAGCTCAGAAGATAAATAACCACAACAAAATTTAGGTAGTTTCCAAAGAAAAACCTTTCTGAAACTCCATGAAAAAAAAAATCATGAATTTAAATGTAGTGTTTTCAGAATGATATTGAATACTTCTAGGAAAAACCTCTACTGCATTAATATTTAAAAACTGTTTTATACTAAGATTCCCAATTCAATGTAGATTTCATTCTTGTTTCAAAACTGACAATTACTTCTGCGTGGAACAATAGATGTGCAAAAGACTGTCACTCTGGTCCTCTTTGCGGTTTTGAATTGAATTGAATGACTATGAATGATACTCTATTCTTCGTTTTGTTTCAATGACATTCCAGCCACTAAAATGGAAGACAAAAGCATTGTTTTGATTCCTTTGTGAATTGATATTTTGGCACAGCCCTGGTGTTTAAAGTCCTGGCAATTAATCTCACCATCGCAACGCTTTCACAGATACAAAACCCAGTTCCGGCCCACTTACAAGATAGCCTACAAGAAAGTCACAGAGTTGGAGTGGAGGTGCTGTCCAGGCTACCAAGGACCGAGCTGTAGAGATTTAAAACCCACTCCAGAACATCAGATAGCACAAGGAACTCAGCCCTTTGGACCATCAAGTACTGGATATGCAAATAGACACATACAGAGTAAGACACCATTTGTACTAATTTAGTCTCAGTTCAAATGTGTGTGGGTTTTTTTGGGGGGGTTGTTTTTTTCTCATAGCATCATTGTCTCAATTGTTTCTAGGGCCAGAACGCAGAGAGACAGGCCATCATTATGAGACAAATGACAAGGTGCACATTCTGGAAGGTGAAGTTCAGCGCCTGACCCAGACAGTCCTGGACTTGCAGTCCGCCTTGAAAGGGTTAACCGCCACCCTACGTGCAGACCTGCAAGAGGACACCAAGAACATGTTGGTGACCTTATTCAATAACATGCAGCCGCCCGATACTGCGGTGGTTCCAGGACCTGAGGACAGTCCTGCCGTGCTGGATGGCCACCAGGCTTCCAGAGGTGGGCTCGCCGGAGACAAGGTCTTAGAAAAAATTGAAGGCCGCTTAGACGATATCAACGACGCTCTGAAAAGTAAGGAAGAGTTGCTGGAAGACTTGCGAGGGACGATCACAAGTCACGAGGGGCAGATTCGTGTCCTGATGGATGCCTCGCAATCGCAGACTCCATCCATGATGGAGCTTGACGTTGTGCAGAGTTACATCGACGGTAAAGTGGAAAAGCTGAAGAACGAGTTTGACCAAACCATGAAGGAACAGTTGGACAAAATACAAGCAGCGTGCAGTAGCAAAATCCAGACCTTGCAGAAGACCTGCGAGGAGAGCCGTGACCAAAGTTTGGACAGCCTCACCAAACTTGTTGACGACAAAGAGGCCAATCTCAGGAAAGAGATCCGGGCTCTGCGTGTGGATATGACAGCAGCCGATGGGCCATCGCGAACTCAGCGGCAGACAGACCCGATTAAGAAGCAAGAGGACCACGGCGACCACAAAGACTTGTGGCTGGAGATCGACCGCATCACTGAGGCTTACCGCATATTGAATGTCCGTATTGACAATGAACTGATACATCTGTCCGAGCCCCGTGAGAACAACAACGACTTCATCCCCCTGATTGAAGAATTGGAGGCCCGCTTAAACATCTCCGAGCAAAATGCAGAAACTCACTGTTTCTACATAGAAGAGAAGATGACGCGGATCATCACAGAAGAAGTAGCGTCGCTGAGACAAGTTCTGGATGAACGCCTCAACAGCATGGAGGATCAGTTCACTGGCATGCTAGTGGAAATGAGCAACAATTCCTTCCCAGGGATGTTCGGAGACTCCATGGATACCGTGCAGGCGCAAGTCAACAACAACAAGTTCCTCCTTCAAGGTTTGGATGACAAGATCAACGCTGTTGGAGAGATGTGCTCAGCAGGGTGTTCGGGCTCAGAGGCCACCGTTGTTGAAGGAAGTTCCTCGCCCTCACCCAAGGGAATGGATATAATTTGGAAGGATCTGCGTCGTTACAGGAACGATTTGGATACCCTTCAAACCGACGTCGGCACGAATACAGACAAGCTCCAGCAGTTGCTCGAGAGCATCGAAAGGGAATCGGCCGGGAATGAGAAAAAATCCAAGGCCATGGATGCCTTCCAGAAGGATCTGATTAACATTCAAGATAATGTTCTGGGCCTAGCGGGTGCTGTTACTGGACTGAGCGACTCTTTGAGCAAGTACAACCAGGACATGGTTAAAATAAACGCAACGTGCTGCCAGGCAGATAGAGGTGCTACAAGGAGGCCGGTGCAAGCTGGCCAGCTTGACACAACTGGCGCCCCCATGGAGAAGCTAAAAAACCAAGTGGACGAACTTAGCAAGCAGGTGTTGGCTGACCTGAGTCGGTGTCAACACGTGGAAGGACGGATGGACGCACTTGAGAAGGAGCGCCTCAGGTTAGATGGCATCTCCGCTCACATCGAAGAACTGAAGGGCGACTTGGGGAGGACCAACGCTACCTGCGGTCGCCAAGGAGCAGACATCGCGGAACTCCACAACTCCTTGCGGCGGTTCCAGACCCAGCTGTCTGCCATGGCCAGACAAGTCTCTAAAGATGTTGCCGCCAGGGATCCAGGTAAGTTTCTCTGTGACATCATGGGATGGATGAGGTGATGTCTGAAATTTCAGGTTATGAATACCTCACTAGTAGCTTGCACTAGATATTACATCGGTTAAACAAAACTCCACAAAGAAAAATGGCTTTGTGTCCAGTTTGACGGGTTTACTGAATTTTGTGAAAGATATGTTGTGTTATTTTGGCTGATCAAAAGAAAAACAGTGGCTTACATCATTTACTCAAGATCGGTCTCAGGGCAACTTTTTAAGAGTCTCGGTCCGATCTTGAAATCGAAAGCAGTTTTTCCGGTATTGTCTCAACCTTGGGCAAGGCGAACGCAAGATTTTTTATTGTCTCTGTGTCAATATTCTCTAGTCTTGATAATGTCTTGGTCTCGGTTGGTGTGGTTTGTCTTGACAGTAAAAGCATTACAATATAAGAACTATATCCTTACGCTCAATACACCGTATTGATCTCAATACAAAGTACACTCCAATACAAAGTATGATCTCTGAAAATATTTATAATGAAATACACATGTTGTTTTCACCGGCCAAGAAACGAAACGGAACACAATTGAAAGAGCAGGAAGCCTAGCTGTGTCCAAGCTGCGGCCCGGGGGGCCAAATGGGGCCAATTGTTAGCGGTCGGCAGAATGAACAAAAAATGGAATTTGACACAGCACCCGAGACTCATGAAAAAGAAAGTAGGATGTCCCCTGCACCAAAGCAAGAAAGATAAAGAAATTGAAGACCAATAAATCGGTTCATGTATTGTCAATGTATTTACGACAACAACAATAGCGAAAATGGTTTCCACCACAAGCGATTAGCACGTCCGCCTTCCTGTGTGAGTTTGCGTCAGTTTTTGTCTGGGTACTTTGGTTGCTTCTGACTACTACTGTAAGGGCACAATATAGGTTGGTTTGTCCACCAGATGTTATGGCTTCAGATCTCATCGTTTTGCGCTTTTGCCAGTGATTGATGAGCGAGTAGTTAAGGGTACCCGCTGCCTCAAGTCATCTTGAATAGGCCACAGGTCAGCCATAATCTAAATATCCATCCAACCATCCATTTTCTTAACCGCTTGTTCTCACAAGTGTCACAAGTGTACCTATCCCAGCTGTCTGTGGGCAGGTTGTCAGACTATCGCAGGCCACACAGAGACGAGCGAAAAACTACACTTACGAACACACCTAAGGTCAATCTGGAGTGTCCGATATGCGCTATAAAAATGTAAAGTGCATTTTCACCAAATTAAGTTGTCAAACGAGATACCGCATCGAGAAAGGAACAGTCAAAGTGAGAGGTGTTCTCAAACGGACTGACTGTATGGATCTGGTTCTTCTCGTGGACTTCCTTCCCAACTCTCCCAGCATTCACAAGTTTTATCAAGCGTGATTAACATCTGTATAAACACATAGCCTTCCTGCAGATAATCCTGCATAATATCATGCACTCTGCCTGCACAACTCACATGGAGGCTCGGAGGAAAAGGATCACATCCCTTGAATGGCCGCAGGGTATTTCCCCGAGTGGGAGGACACGAGTTCACTGGGCCTCTCGCTGGCCGGCCTCCTCCTATGTCATTCAATATGCGGCCGCACCGCCAAGCCGCCGAGGCCTATAATGGAAACTTCCTGTGACTTATGATGTTGTTGTCCCAAGAATTCCGCAGTTTTTATAGAAGGAATGTGGCAGGTAAATTGAAGCTAAAATATTTATGCGGCCAACCGGGTTTTGGATCGTAGCCCCCGCTGACTACTTGCAGTGATTTAATTACGTCGTTTTCGCTTCCCCGAAGGGGGCATCAGAACACCCGAGGCGACTGTCTTTTTCCACCCTGAGTAACAATCTGACTAAAGTCGCCTTTCTCGGGTTCTCCCTTCTCATACCGCCGACATGGACCTCAGTCACTCAGCGCACACGCCTCACACATGCAGCGTTACCAAACTCCAGGGATTCCCGTAGGCTGACCTCAGCCTGACGAGTCGGGGTCTGGTCCTCATTAAGAGCCCTGACTCATTGAACTGATGGAGAAGAGGAGGGGCTAAGCGCAGCTCCACACCCGGCACCAGATGCGTCGACGGCCGTCCGATGTGATGTCATGGCTTCGGGCCCCATGGACGGGACCGCCCTTCTTGTCAGCGCATCGACCAAAACAAAGTAGTGATTGGCAACAGAGGTGGAAACGGGGTCTTCCCCGTACGGTTAGCACCTCACAATTGTGAGGCGGACATGCCGTCCACTTGCACTACCAGCTGGTTGGAAGCCTACAAACATTCTAAGTCACCACCCTTAAAGTTCTTTCGGTTTTTCTAGAGGGATATTTTGATCTGGCCCAGGGGAAAAAACAAAGCAGCTTAAATGAGAAATATAGTGTCAGTGAAATCTGTAATTCAGAGCAGTCATATGAGGGCCTCGAGTAGGCTGCAAACAGATGAGTTCTTGTCATAGGTGGATCATTCAGACACGAGGTCGTTTTGAGCCGATGGGGACAAACGGGTACAAAACGTAATGTTCTGGCCATTTGTCAACAATTTAGAGCCTGAAGATCAAGTCTTTTCGACGACACGTGTGTGAAATGGACATGCCTTGTGAAGCATTTGGAGTCCCAAGCAAAAAGCATGACAGCACATTTTATGTCATTATAGCATCTCCAACTTACATTCCCTCAAAATATTTATTGCAACTTCAAAATGGGACAGTCCTGATTTTCAGCGTCAGTCACACACAGTTATAGTAATTGAGACGATAAATCGCTTTAGATTGAATTTAATTCATTAATTCTTGGAAGGTATACACAGTGGTGTGCCATGCGATTGGCTGGCAACCCGCTCAGGGTGTACCCCGCCTACCGGCCGAAGACAACTGGGATAGTCACCAGCGCAACAGCGACCCTTGTAAGGATAAGCAACTACAGAAAATGAATCAATAGATGACAACTTGAAATCCAACCCAACTCGTGTTGAAACCTTTACCCTAGTTTAAAACTGCACTCCTGATTTAAACCCCTAATTTAAAACAGGTTTGAGACAAAAGCGCTTCATCAAAGCCTTACTTTGAGATTTGATTCCATGTTTGAAATACTAACCCTCTTTTAAAACATTAAACCTTGAAACCCTGATTTCAACTGTAACCCTGATTTGAAAACCCAACTTAAAACCTTCGACATTATGATGAACTCTTATCTCTGGTCTTAATACCTTTACTCTAGTTTGCAACTCCATCCCTGGCAGAAAAAAACGAATCGCCGATGGAGCAGTTCAACTGTAGCCTGTTAGATGGCGAAATAAACAAGAAAAATCCTGACCGCACTTTTTTTTTTCTCAATTTCCTCATATTCTCAAGATGTTTCCTTTCTCCGTTGAGATGTTCCCCACTCCTTTATCTCCTCGCGTTCTCCTTGAAACCCGTGTCCTTGCATGAGTGCCAGAGCACGTCTCCCAGTCCCAGTGAGGCCTCAGCAAATGAATCTTTCTCAAACGACTGCTTTGATTTCGCGGATCAATGCGTTTGTAAATGGTGAGACAGGGAGCAGACAAGAAAAAAAACACAAGAACATCAAAGTCTTCTTGAACCCAAAGGGTGTCGAAGGAGAAGAAAAGGAAAACGGCAGCGGACAGGTGAAACGCACGCTGTATAATATGTAGAGCTATAATTGGACTATTTGAGACACGAAGACCGAACTACAAGATCCTTTCAAAATCACTGCCCTAAACAAAACCAAATATGTTTCACATTGAGAAAAATATGATTTTAACACAGCTTTGGTGACACCTTGTTAAAATTTGAAATCATTTGAGTGAGAATCGGCTGCGTTAGACAACAAACATTGCCTCGATGGCAAGGTGAGGCGCTCGCTCCCGTGACAGCCCATCTGGAAGTCTTCAGAGCAGAGCACTGCCAGATGTACAAAGAGACCCCCTAGAGGTGTCCGACCTCCTGTCATCATTAGCCAACGTGCAACGGGGGGATTCTGTTTGTGCGCAAAAAGAGAAGAGAAGTGCATCAAAAACTGAGGTCCGCATTAGCTGAAAGAGGTCTCCAAATAATATCAACATGTAGATAAATGGCTGGTTTCGATTTCAGCGTCTTTTGGATCTGCTTTTGTAAAGTAGCTCCTCTCGGTTCACTGCCTTGTTGTTAGCGGAAGCTGTGCATATCAGCAAACGACGATTGGTAAACTGCAGTGGTGTCAATGATGAAAAATTTTCCAGAATGAGTCATGATTCATGGCATTTACAACAACTATTTTCTGCAAAGTTTGTCAGAGACATTTAATGCGGTGCTTCTCAATTATATTTTGAGAAAACCTTTTGCACCCCCCGATGCACTGACTATAAGAATATTATCTATAAAAATTGTATAACTTTACCTAAGCCTGTATCCTTTTTAACGTTACCAAAAAAAAATCAATATAAATCAACAACAAATCACCAACAACTGGTAATTATTTTTTACAGCATTTATACAGGTTACAGTTTAGTCTAAAACTGAAAAAAGTGCATCAAATGCCTAAAACATAACCAAAAAAAAGATGAACATTCTGATTGTATTGCTATTACACTTCAAATGACATAAATCAAATCCCTGGGGTCGTCTGCCCCCCCGTGATGTAAATTCATCAAATAAATAACAATAATTACACTACAAAGACTTTTGTAATAGTTTACCTTGATTCATCAATATGATTCTTTTCTTGTGAGATACAACTGTCAAACAAAACTATCAAATCTGACTTATTGAAAGAAGTTTTTTTATTCTTGTATTCTCATAGAAAAAATTCACAAAATTTCTTATTTGCTTTTATATCTGTCCATCACCATTGGCGAGGATATTTGGCTCCAAAAGTGTACAACTTATACTGGGTTGAACTTGGCTTTGCAACCTTTTATGAATTTTAAAGGAATCTCCCAAATTAACTCCGACAGCTCGAGTAAATTCAACTGCCTTTGGTTTAATTCCTTTGTGTTACACACGTTGTGAATGTTTAGTTTTTGAACTGCATGTTTAGAAAATAAGGCTGTAAGGCTATTGATGGTTCCTTGGGAAAACGTCTCCCTGGTAAGCAAAATGTTTGACCAGCGCTGGAATGAGTGACGCGTCGACATGTAAGATGACTCAATGTTACAGAATGCTATTGTCTCTCTGCTGTCTGGTATTGGTTCTGTTGTGCACTGTGGTGACAATTTCCTATGAGGGCTGTGGAGGGGGAGAAATACGGACTCATGGGAAATATGCACTCAGGCAATCCTGAGGGCGACAAAGAGGGGAAATGAACAAGACGTTTGTAATCATAGTGGTAAAAATGTAATTTGTTTTTAATTGGACGTGGCTGGTAAATGGCTTCATTTGCTCTAAGCACCTTTATTTATTCATTTGTTCATTTATTTTTTGTATGACGCGTGTTATTAATTTAGGATGCAACAGATTACCACTGCGGTGATTCATGATAATTCCATGCGGACATCTACAGTATTTGAAAATACTATCAATAGTATCAAAGAGATAGAACACAGTTTTGTTTGCCTCTGCTTGAGTGGTGAAAAGAAAGGTCAAAGGTCAGGTTTGATGTTTTATTCTTTTACTACTTTTACGCTTTTTTTGATGCAATCCAAATCAGTAGCACTCTGGTTTAGGATCGAAGTAGTCGAGGACTGAAAAAAATACAGCTGGGTTATGACTGACCGATAGAGAAATCAATTGAAAGATTAATACATAAAGCCGAATGATCGATTGATCAATGGACCTTCCAATACTATAGACTAGATTTTAGACTGTAGACTAGAGATACTATAGATAGCGGGGTGTCACGATCCGATATTGGTCTGACATCAGTGAAAAAAAAGTATGAGGTTATATCATCATTATGTCGAAAATCTCCAATATTAGCACTCAAACACAATACAAGTAGTTCATTCTGGACTCCGCTCCTGCTCTTCTATTCAGCAGTGTCTTTATTCAAGTGGAGAAGTTCTCATGCTTGAGGTGAAAGTTATATAACCCGAATGTTTGGAATAAATGGGTCATATTTTCTCATACCTATCTGTTGCTTATTGTACTTCGTTTGATAAAATACTAATAAAAGCATGTATCATTTCTGCTGATATTGGATCGTATTGGACTATTCTCTGGGCTGCAATATCGGATTTGTGTTGAAAATAAAAAATAGATTTATTGGGACACCTCTATTAGATAGACATTTTAGATGAATCATGTAGATACCACAGATGTACAGATATTTTAATGATAATTTCGTATGGTAGGTCATAGATAGATAGATAGATAGATAGATAGATAGATAGATAGATAGATAGATAGATAGATACCCTGAACAATATGACTAGTATGTACTCTGTGGTATGTGTGATATTATTATTATTATTATTATTATTATTGCAATTTCAGCAAAGGTCTTGTTAGATTCCAACCCTCCATCAGACCAACTTGCCCCCAGGCATGCCTGGATGGTTTCGATCATATGTACTTCGAGAGCATGACATTAGCATTGTCTTGTTTAAACAGCAATTTTTGCTTGTACTAATGAAATGCGCAGACATTTATTTAAGTAAATAAGGGCTTTTTTTACGCTCCCGTTTCCTCGGCCGGTTGCCATGCCAGCCGAGCATCTTCTGGCTAACATTCGAACTGCCTTGCATGACTCTACTTTATTTTTGAGGCGCTAACCGAGACGCAGTGAACAAAGGAACTGCTGCATACCGACAACTCGACCCTCTCATTTTTTGTTAATGATAATTATAAGAATTCAAATGAAGGTTCGAAAAAGCACAGTGTGATGTTCCTGTTACTGATTGCCTTCTATTCCCGCACATGCTGCTGGATTTCATGTAAACATTAGCGATGAGTGTTGATTTCTCCTAAGTGCGATGTCATCGCATTCCCGTCATTACACCACGAACCCCATGCAGGGTTCAAAGCGTCAACCGGCCTCAACGCCAATTCAATATGTCCCCAGGAGTCCTGCTCAGACCCGAGCCACCGGCGTCCCCGCCAGATCCCGGCAGAGGTCGAGTTCAGCAAATCCACATCCCATTCATCATCCCCCCGCCCAGGCAGCCCAACACGCACACCCCGAGGACGGCCCCCCCGAGCCGGCCGGTCGCCCCCCAGTGGCCCGGGAGCCAAGGCGTCCCCGTGGTGCCCGCCAGGCCCGTGGTGGAGTCAGGCGAGGCGGGACCCCCGGGGTACATGCGAAGGGTCACGGTGAGGAGGGGGTCTGAGGATTCGGCCAGTCCACCCCTGACCGGGTTCGCAGGAGCGCCAGGTGGGATTTTGCAATGTGATGTCTTCACTGATAGGTTGGGAGAAATCGCATGAGTGTAAAATTGTGCTGTAGAAAAACTACAGTATATGTATATAAAAAAATACTAGACTGAAATGATCGACTGCCTGCCTTATACTGATGATGTGCTCTTTTGATATCATAAAAGATAATACAGAACATAACATCCAAAACATTTCTGTTTCAATATAATTTTTTCATTTTCTGATTGGCAAGGACACAAAAAAAAATTTTGCGGCTGTTTTTACTATGAACTAAATTTTAATGTGAAAAAATAAAATGAGACTAAACATTATGTAAATCATTATTTATATTTTTTTCTATTTGCCATTTGAAGGTCCCAAAAATGGTTCCTTGTCTTAAATAATAAAAGTAGGAAAAAAAGTAGATGTAAACAAAAAATCCAACAAATTACATTTTGCGACTTTATCAATGAATTACTTTGTTTTGTATATTGTTTTCTTTTCGGCTAGGAGATGTCGTCGTTCTAGTGACTCCATTTTGGCTGAAGCTAAAGTATTAAATGAAAAATATATGTATTTGTAGATTTTCTTAATGGACATTTTATAAGTCTTTATTTTTTTTATCTATTGATTCTATTAAAGTAATAATGAATTCTAAATTGCATTTACCATAAAGCTTCATTATGTAAGCACTGAGTAAAGGTATACTGTAAAAGCAGTATTATTCTTGAGGGCATTCAAACCTGTTTTTTTTTTTTTTTTTTTTGCTTTGAACATTTTTGTATTTGCTGACAGACGATTGTGTTGTCGTAGGATTTTTCTTTTGGCTCACATTGGCGAATATAGCTCCATTCAACTCAGTTCCTAAATTTGAAAAAAAAATATGTACAAACTGTACATAATTGTTTTGTTTTCATTTGGTGATTAGCTTGACAAAATCTCATTCATTTTTAGATTTCTTTCATTTTTTTGGATGGTTCTATTGGATGGCGTTCTGTTGAAGGTGTCCTTTGTCTTTTGTAGGCTATCCTCCTTTGCAGCGGGTATCTTTCAAGCCTGAGTGGAGCAATCCCACAGGTACTGCATATGCTGCCCCACACACAACTCATCTTATAAACCTTTTTGTCATTTTTCAACGGTTTTTCTTTCTTTCAGGGCTCAAACTTATATAATAACACAGCTTTCCAATGTACAATTCGTATTCCTCCCAAAATCGGCATGTATAAGTCACAGTAGAAGTTCACTGTAAAATGAACGTTAAAGCAAATCAGTTAAAGGGGTACATTACTTATTCCGCCATTTTCAGCAGTAAAAAGGCTGCCTGTAGAGTTCACAAAGCCTCATATTTACTTTTTTTAAACTTTGCAGGACATACAACTGGTGACCAACATTCTGCAGTATAGTTTTAACTTTTAATATGCCAACAAATTTTACATTACAGTTTAAAATGGCTTACTTTAGACTGCTCCACATTTTGGCCATGGGTAGAATCCATTCCATGGTGTTTAGTGCAACTACTGCTGTCATACAAAAGAAATCATCCACACCTGTGGGCCCTAACAGCATTCTGACGTCACTCACTTACTGGGATCAGAATACATAACATAGGGTGCATACCGCCACCTACTGTACAAAAACTGCAAAGCTTTTCCATTTGATCTGGCACTCAAATCTTTTTAAAATCGCTCATCCTGTCAGTTTATAATTGAGTATCCCCTGCGCTCTTATTAAGTATTATTATTTTTAATTACCTACAAAGGTTTAACGTGAGTGAAGTGAGTGAATATAACTATTCAAAGTATCATTTTCTATATATTTATGAGTTTTTTAGACATTTGCCTATGCTTATTGATTAGCAATGATGATTAGCATTAGCACACTAATGTTTAGCATTTAGTTCACACATAAATGATGTTGTATGTACGTTGCGCATTTTATAGTGTCTTTAAAGTCACTTAGAGATAATGTTTCAACAATATTCCATTAGTCAGTTTGAGAGGGGCGCTGCTTGTTAGCTCTAATGCTTTTTGGGAAGTTTTTTTTCTTTATTGTGAGAAGCTCCATGTTGTCTTAAATAAAAGCCAGCTAACTACTAAAAAATAACATCAGCTATTCGGCCATTAGGTGGTGCACCAAGACAATCAAAAAGTATTTGTACTACTGCGGTATGCTTTTTCCATGTGGTAGTAATTGAACACGGAAAATGATGGAACAAACAATCGTTCAGCTGGAGCTTTGAGGCAGAAATTTCAGTCTATCTATTTTTGAAGTTGTATTACCCAACTTGGTCGACTTCTTCACTCAGTCCTAGCTTTCATTTCATCATTGCAGGCCACTGTTATATGTTCAGCTGCCTTTGTAAACAGTGAGAAATGAAGCTGTGAAGAAAGCACAGGCTTCTCAAAGAGTATGAGGAAAAAGGATGTTTAGACTGAAGTAGGCGTGGATGCACCGTGAAAGGAATTGGAACCTATTGCAGATGTTCGACAAAAAGAATTTGATCCCCGGTTGCTTAGTTACACTCTCTTACCATGCATATTTGCGTTTGGCTCATACAAATAAAGCGGAGGCAGACCTTCGCCAAGGCCAAACAAGCCCATTTGTGATCCGCGCCTCCTGCATAGGCCTGAATTGGATCATTAACTTTAGTCATTTAGCCAGTCATGCAATGAAAGGTTAAAATGAGTAAATGAAAAACTTATTTTTTGTTTTATTTTTACTACTACAACTACTGGGTACATCTAATGGCTATAAACTGTTGTATGCAAGTGAGGGGGAGTTGTAATACCTCAGGGTATGAACATGTGGTACTGTTTAATAAAAAATAAGAATCAAAAACTTATTTACCCATCAAAGTTCATCCAACCCATCTAGCTTCGATTTCTCATCCCAGTTGAATATATTTAGTTCTTTTTCGAACTGTACAGTTTCTGATTTCGGAATAACCATTTTGATTGTTTTGATTTCTTCATTTGGTTTACCAAAGTAGTGTAGTCGTTTCTTTGTGAGTTTTCTAACTGTCAACGTGAACTTATGGTCTGAGAGTCCCATTCTTTGATTGTAAGCCCTTATACTTTCTCGTTTATTTAAGCTATATCTATAAGGATTTCGGTTTGCCTTGTTATTCTAACGGCTCTGTAAGCATTTGTTGGTCATTCTTGATTTGAATTTATTTTTACCAATTTTGTCTAACCAATTACCATCAAAATCACTTTACCATAAGGTTTCCCGATGAATCTCAAGTTGTTTAGCCACATCGTAAAAGGAGTTATTATGAGATGTTTTCTTTAAAAGAAAAAGTTTGCCAAAATCATTTATGTGAGGAACGGTGCTCAGCATAATGCTGTGATTAGATACTAATCATAACATCAGAGTTATGTTTGTTCTACAATGCAATGCTACGACAATGCAATTTCCTCATTAAACTACGACTTCTCATATTACTTTTTTTTTAATTGCAACAATAGTCTCTTAATTATATGACTTCATTCACATTCATTCACACAGGGTAGAGGAAGTCATCTAATTTCCGGCAAAATCCTACCAGAAAGCCGTAATATATCTTGATAAATAATGCAAAGCTTTTCATCTGTTATGTTTGTACCTGGCAGATCCGCTAGCAGCTAAAATGCCCTGGAACCCATCCTACCAAGCTCCTCTTGAATCCCTTGGTAAATTTTTACTTGTAAATACTACATGAAGCGCAGTATTGAGGTTGCTTTGCCATATTTTTCATGATTTATCTGTTGTTGTTTAGGTGTTCCAGTCGAGCGCATGGCCTTGGCTGATCCTTTCTCCTTCTCTGCCGGCCTCACTCGCCAGCCTTTCTCTGGGGATTTTGGCATCATTCGCTTCGACAAGGTTCTGCTCAATGAGGGCGGCCACTACAGTCCACACACAGGTACCGCTGTAAACTTGGATATTTTCTGATACTTGAAATTCAACAGATTCACAAAGACTTGCGGTAGCAAACCCTGAAGAATGACACTTATAGTCACACAAGACAAAAGGCATATTTTTTAGTTGTATATAATAGTAAGTTTACAAAAATCATTTTATTTTCAACAAGAATTCATTCTCATGAGAAAGAAGTTATAACTGAGAATACCTCATGGGCTTTGTTTTTGTAAGGGTGAATAGTAGGTTAATGGTGCGTAATCCTATGTGTCATCCATTTTCCCCATTCACAGGTCTGTTCACAGTTCCGCAAGATGGCCGTTACCTGATCTCGGGGCTTCTGACGGCGCAGCCTGGCGATTCGGTGGAGGCGGTCCTGTCCGTGTCCCAGCGCAGCATCCAGAGGCTGCGCAGCTCGGCGGCATCTGGTCAAGACGCGTGCGGCTGCGGTGGCTCGGTGTCCTTCAGCCTCATAGTGCCCCTGAAGCGAGGCGATCGCGTGGGCCTGCTGAGGATGGCGGGCAAGCTGGCCACCAATGAGGCCCGCGAGGTGTTCTCCACCTTTGGTGCCCTCTTCCTGTACGGACCCCCGGCCCACCGCAGATAGCTGAAGCTCAAAGACTGTGGAATGTGAACTGTGTGCATACAAACGAACAAACATCCTTATATAATATATTTGACAATCTTTGTACTGCCCTTTGCGATTGTGATAAGGTTTTCATAGTTTAACTCATAATCTGTGACTTGACACCTATAAATGGTCATATACGAACTTAAGAAGACATCGTCAACGTGCTGACAAAAATGATCTACTCTTGACCTCAGAGGGAAAAAAAAGTTATGTTAGAAATGGGTGGTTGATGGGGCAGTGTTTAGCACGTCTGCCTCACAGTTAAGGGACCAGAGTTCAATTCCAGTTGGCTCCAGCCTTCCTGTGTGGAGTTTGCATGTTCTCCCCAAGCCTGCGTGGGTTCTCTCTGGGCACTCCGGCTTCCTCCCACAATTCAAAAACATGCATGGCAGGTGAATTGGACACTCTAAATTGTCCTTAGGTGTGGTTGGGTGCGTGATTGGTTGTTCTTCTCTGTGTGCCCTGCAATTGGCTGGCAACCAGTTCAGGGTGTCCCCTGCCTACTGCCTAAAGTCAGCTGGAAAGGCACCAGCAAAGCAAAGCAAAGCCCTTGTGAGGAGAAGCAGCTCTAGAAAATGGACGGATGGATATCTTAAAAATAACAACAGAGCAACTCAAACGCAACCCTGAATCAGAAAAAAAAAAAAAATCATCTCCCATTGAAATAAATGGAAATGCCATCACTTCTAACCCCATCCAAAAAAAAGCAGTTTTTAAATCACATAAGTAGCATCCCATAATTCTACTTTATACAGTTATAATGTAAATTTTTGAAGATGCCACTATAGTACACCATTGTGAAAACTTTACTGTGCCAAAGTGTTGCGCCACCATTTGTGTTCCAATATAAATGATGCTGAGTCTAAGAAATTAAACAGTAAAATTGACTGACTGCCTTCCACTACTGTGTGAAACAGATTCTGCTCATGTTGTCAGAACTTACAAGTTCCAAACCGCTTAGAAAAAAAAAAAAAAAAATACATATATATATATATATATATATATATATATATATATATATATATATATATTTATTTATTTTTTTTTTTAAGTGGTTTGGAACTGATGCATTGCATCAAGGGAGATGCTTTGAAATTATCAACAACAAAAAAAAGAAAAAAAAAACTTTCCCCGCATCACAACTTTTAGATACTGTACAGTAATGTAATTTGAGTCTGGACCAAACAAAATGGGACCCAAAAACACAGAAACATTCAGTTAGAAACTTTATTGAATAAAAACAAGACCGTGACAGCCATTATCTGTTCGTGTCAGTAGGCCTATTTTCTTCCATCTTTGAAATGTACTTCCTCTTTGTAATTTGTTCTTTTATAGATACTCTCAACCACATTTGGATCTACATATGAAATCTATGTGGTTGTTTCGCGTCAGTGGAACACACACGTGCCAGAAGCAAGCATCATTCACTTCAAAAATGACCAAAAACAGGCAATAGAGTAATCAGCCCATCTGAAAAACTGGATCTTTTGTTTGTAGGTTTGTAGTGTAATACAACAAAGAAATATGTGATGCAGACGTAATAGTGTGCGCTGTCCACACAAAAAGCTTTACTTTCATAGAAAGAATGAATTTATTTACTTGGTTTCTCGCTAACCAGAGGACACGCCCATGAATCAACCGTTGATGCAATAACGACAACTGATATTGACCATGCAGTTGTTAATGTCATTTGTGCTTGAAGTCCTGCTTTTTTCTCCGATTCGATGCCCCTTTGAATCCTCGCACACGCTAACTAACAGAAGCAAAACACTTCCTGTGCACATCCGCCACAAGCTGTTTTAACAAGATAAGTAAAACAAAACAAAAGAAAAAAAGTGTCTGATAGCGTGTTACCGTCTTGTTACAGTGGCATTTTCCACCATATGGGGGGAGCATCCGAGCCGTAACGGGTTGAAACCACATCCGTGTGTGAAAAGCAATTGTCACCGTCAAGTGTTTCTACATCCAAGCTGCCTTTCTTCCTGGTTGACCAGCAACTTAGCTGTGAACAGACTCACAGGGCAAAGCAACTTGAAACTGTCACACATCAAATGATCTGAATGTTGGAAGCTGCAACAGCTGCTCCTACGGCCTTCCACTTCAGCGTGCTGTGTGGAATAAAGGCAAGTACATGTTGCAATCTTCTATTAGCGCTCTGGTGTGTGTATGTGTGGGGGAGCTTTTTGCAGGCTCTCTGAGTCACAGCAGCAAGTGGTTCTTCAATGCAGCAATTTTGCAACTTATTCTTGTGGGACAAATTGCGGCAAGTTGTCCATGTCGTCTACAATCTGACATATAGCACGTCGTGTGGAGCCAAACACAATAAGACTTAAGGCAAGTTACAAACAAACATATTTGAATAGGCACTAAACATACAGGAGCAGGGGTCACGATTACCTTTTGTCGTAGGAAAAAAAAATACAAATTGCCTAATGCTGGAACCGCTTACGTTGTTTCTACAGGTGCAATATCAATAAAAAATATCAAAGTTCTTGCTATTTTTATTTGTTTGATTTTATGTAAGTTTTCTTAGTCTCAAATATTCGTAAACGTGCAATGGTTAAATTGAACTGCTTTTTCACAGATTTTCAAAAAATGGCATGGCGAATTATCCTATTAGGTAAACAATTAGGTAAACAATTTTTGTGCTTTTTTTTTTACACTTGCTCATGTATTTTGTTTTTTTATAACACAGTCTGTGTCCCACTTGCTCTACAGGTTAGCGTCAATGCTAGTTAGCTTTGCACGTGCTAACTAGCACCCTGACTATACATCATGATTGTATGAAATGTCTTTTACGCTGCTTTACTGTCTAGTGTGAGGTGCAAACTTTAAGACCAAATTTTATATATATATATATATATATATATATATATATATATATATATATATATATATATATATATATATATATATATATATATATATATATATATATATATATATAATCATTTGGTCTTACACATATCTATACATACATACATGCACAATGCATGCAACTTTTCAAGTTGGGGGATCACTAATTGTCTGAACTTTGTCGTGAACACTGTAAATTAGTCACATTAAATTAGTCATAATGTATCTATTAGACCCTACACCTTTGAATTGTATTGCATATATATAAAATGAAGACTCAGCCGCATACTTAACAGTTTTTGCCATACCAGCAATTTTTCATTTGGATCCACATTTCTGTGGATCTACAATTTTTTTGCATTCATCAAAATTGCAGAGGTGTTAATTCTTTCCAGAGTTGTATGCCTAGTTCTAGTGCTATTCTTTCAAAATGTATCTTTTTTTTTTTTAAACGTATAGGCGCCCCCAAACTTTTGAATAGTTGTGTAGTATGTGTACATATGCTGAGGAATGTATAATATCACTGACCTACAACGAAGCAAAGTCAAAAGGCTTACTGTTAGCATTTTGTGCGAACACTGTCCAATGATGTGGCTGTCAAGAACTTCAGAACAAGGAAAAGGCATCACGATCAGCAATAACTTAAACATATCACTTATCATAAATAATAATAATGACTCCGCAGTGGTGATTTTTGAGCATCTTAAATAGAGTTTTTATGCCTATATTGTCCTCTTCATCCTTCAAGTGAAAAGATTCTGTGTGAGGAGTAGCTGCTTCATGTTGAGAGTGGAGGCATGACCTTGAATATTGGGCGTGACTCATTCTCGCTGGACCGCAACCTTGGTGGCCATAAAGCAGGTCCAGAAGTGCAAATAAGGCGGCTTGGTTTGGCAAAAGCGAATGTTTCTTAGTTTTTTTTTTTTTTTTTTTTTTTTGCATTTACAGTGCCAGGTAACTGCCGTTTAAAAAAAAAAAAAAAAAGTCTTCTGATCCACCAGGCCAGCCTTTCAAGTGTGTCGCACATCTTCTCAGTCCTCTCCGTGTTGAAAAAGCCCAAAGGTACCTGAGCGATTTTCAGAGCAGGTCCGCAGGGTCCACAGCAGGAATGGGCTGCCTCCAGAAGCAGAATGAGCTAAATTCAGGCATAGCAAAAGCTTCGTTCTGCTCCTTGCTCAGCAGCGGGAACACGTGCTCCACTAGCTCGCTCAGCCTGGAGTAACTAGACAAACAAAAGTTCAACTTTAAAAGGGGACAGATTATGGAAAATTGCCTTATATATAGAAAGGTATGTAGTTACCCACCCATCGACTGTGAAATTAAACAACCAGGTAGAATGGCACCTTGAGATTAGTTCAATTCATCCTGTGCCCACACTTGCACACTATTTTCTTTTCTTTTTTAAATGAATAAAGGAGAACTGGCTGGTGTACATACGAGGACTTGTTGCCCTTGGTCTGTTCCTGGATGAGCTCCCCCTTTGGGTTAACTGTGAAGATCCGGCAAACGGGAACTCCCACCTCCTTATAGGCAAACACGTCCTACTCATACAACAAAACATGAAGCAAATTTGTAGCTTGTGTTATAATGTGGATGGAAAAACCTAATGTACAAGTCATGATTTTAAAATTGGTAATGTATTAAAAACCGATGTGCGCATCTACCAACAGCTCGAATCTTGTGCCGGGACTTTCATAAACACGCAACAAGTGTAAACATACTTAAAATGAGCTCATACTTGATTATATAACACCCATCATTGTATTAGCAAAAAGTTTCCAGATATCTTTCGCCTAACGCGTGTCATGATGGCTCATCAGGAAGCGATGTTAAGCGAGCGAGAGTCACATTTTCTGGCGAGAGACAGTCATCTGCTTTTGTTGGTGCGGCTGCATTAGATCACACGACGTCGTTGGGTTGCGTCGCGTCTGGTGAAAACTCACGTTGGCTCGGTTGCCAAAGGCGGCGTGGAAGGGCTGCTTGTTGTGCTGAAACAGGTTCTTGATGTCCGTCAGGCATTCGATCTTGAAGATCTCCGGTTTCTTCTCGATGACCTCCCTGAAGAAACACAGAATGGATGATTATAGCCTGACTTGCGTTGGACAGGCATGAGCTGAAACAAGAATTTCCTCATGCCCAGTACAAACACAATGAAGGGCTATTATGGCAGTTGCCGTTGGCGAGACCTTGGATGTTGCTGTGGTTACGAGCGGAGACGACGACGACGACATAGCAACAGCGCAAATTATAGCAGACAACGCCCGCATCCATCCAGTGTAATTAAAGTGAAAATGCTCTATAATACAAAGTTGCGTTTAGCACAACATTCTGTACATTTGGGGAAAATGTCAACAGAGGATGCCAGACGGTTTTGACGGTTCCTGTGTGTAAAACCAAACAGGGCAGTCATCCAAATCTTCTTGCTGCACTGCCGACAAAACAGTTCACAAAAGTCCAGGATGAGCATTTACCAATTTACCAGTTCGGAGTACTGGGAAAAATTGGGGCCCTTCTATTTCAGTTGTAATGTTCTCTGATAAGACCACACACCGAGATTGTTTATAGAAATTATATCTGAATTTATACATACATATCAATTATTGTTTTTAGTGTATGAATCTTCTGTATTAACAACGTATGAGTTGAATATAGAAAACAACAGGTAGGACTAGATAAGTTTTGTAATTCTTCCTACTCCCTTTGAACATGTACACCACACTGAAGAGCAATATCTTTATATAATTTCTTTTTTTTTTCCTTGTGGTTTCTTTCTTACTATTGTGCTCTTGAATTTCACAATGTGTTTATATCCATCCATTTCCTATACAGCCCCTGAATCGTCACTAGGCTCGCTGGTGTCCTGGTGCCTATCCCAGCCATCTTCAGGCAATGGGGGGAGGACAACCTGAATTGGTTTTCTGTGTGCCCTGCGATTGGCTGGCATACAACCACTCACAATCACAATTAAGGGTTATTTTTCATTCCTCTATACACCTTCCATGCATGTTTTGGGGAATATGGGATTTTCTTGAAAAACTCAAACTGGGTCTCATTGAAGCCATCTAGTGGCCTGTACGAATGTTGAAATGCTGAGCTAAAGTCAGGCCATAGCGTTGTGTCATGAAAAGTTTTTTTGCCACTATCTTGCAGGATGTATAAACAATTACAAACCGTTGGGTGTGGGTGTTAATTACATGTGTTTTACTATACGTATCTACATTTTTGGGTGGCATCATTTTGCCTCTATGGAGTTCACTGCATTAGGAAATAATATATTTAAAATTATGTCAATTAAAATCAGACTTTAAAACAAAATCAAATTTAATACAACATGGGTGCACACAACATTGGGGAGCAATCACATATCAAAGTCTACTGGAATGTGAACATCGTCTTGCAATGCTGCTGTTTTGGTTAGCCGCAGAGTTCAAAATCCCAAATTAAACACAATATTGCAATGAGATGAATAGTTACTCCATTCAACATTAAATTAGTCTTTCCTGCATCTATGAAAGGGAGGCATTTATTTGTCCAAGTAAACAAGATGGGTCGCAGGACATGATTTGCCTGAATTGATGTGTTTGGTTTACCTGTGAAACGCCGAGAAGAGGCTGCTGGGGGATAGCATGAGAGGACCGCGTGGCAGGATGGTGCCACCGTCATTGACCCACTGCAGATAGCCCCTCGTCATGTCTGCCATGCCGATGGCGCGAGCTGAGCAGTACAAGAACTTGTAGCCATTCCTGCAATTGGTGGGGGAAGAGAAAACGTGGCAAATCACTAAGAATAGCACTCTAATTAGATCAGCTATATCGTAGCCTTCAGAGAGTGAAACACACAAGAAAGTAATAAAGGTAGAAGGACATCTATGAACAAAGGAAAGAATACATGAAAGTGGGTTTCAGTGAAGACAGAAGAATGCAAGAAAAAAATGTCACTGAGGGAAAAGGGATTTTGTTGTCAAGTGTGGCTTTTTTGACTCACTAATGTGTACTTAAAAGCCCCCAAATCTGCATTTTTTGTATGTCCATGGAACGTCGGGATGTGCTTAAATTGCGAGTGGCGGTTCTGCGCAAGCACAATTCTAACACAGCTCCTTCTCTATTGGGCGTTTCTCAAAGTTTCTAACATCACAAAGGTTTGTTGATTTTGATGTTGACATGTGCTCTGTATTTGCAGGGGAGAGACCCTAACCCCCAAAGTACAGCGATTCAAATCAGATCTTGAAAAGTGGCTATTAAGTGTTCTGTGATTCATTTTCCTTTGTGCATTTTGACACCAAAATGCCAGCAATCCCATTAACACATCTGGGAATCTCTGAATAGTGTGGAAACAAACATATTTATGACGTACGTCTCCATTTAAGCAACGTTGGGGCACGAAAAGGCAATATCTGCAGCATGACAATTGTAATGGAGCCCAGATGCTTTATCCCCTGTGGTCAATTGTCATTGTGCACTTACTCAGCTACTGAGTGATAGAGCTTGGCGATCCCCTGGTGGGTCCAATCCTTCCCAAGCTGCGGCAGGATCTGTCCAAATACATCGGACCTGCAAGAGACAGAAAGTAAGTGAAACGACTATCAGAGAAAGAACACAATGTAATGTTCTGGTATGAAGTAAGATTAGCTGTGCGTGGGAGCTTCTCAAATGTAAATGAGCTCATTATGGAGCTGTGTGAGCGGCGCGCTAACGGCAGCCACATGTCACCAGTCCCCTGCAGGGTCAAGCAGGATAATAAGCTGCAGTCAATCTGGCTCATTTCATGTGTGGGCCACCTGTGTGCCTTTGCCGAGCGGGCTTCAACGGAAATGGAAGTCGGCATCAGTGGCGTGTCGGAGGTGAGCTTTAAGCTAATTAAACAGCAGGTGCGTAAATGAAACTCTTAATAGAATGAGACAAAATGTGCTATTCTGAGAGAAGTAAACATGTCTGGAACAATTAAGTTATTTGAGAAAGTGCATCATAACATCTTGGAAGATAATTACCTTTCTTTAAAAAGGGGACTTGTGTGAAAGCCATATTTTTATGAAGTGTCGGGTCTTGTCTCTATATATATATGACAAAGAGACAAGACCCGACACTTCATAAAAATATGGCTAGCTATATATATATATAATTACACTGAATTCTCACTTAACCAGAAACTTGCTGAGAAAGGCCAATCACAAACCTTAGTAAGTAGGCATAAAAATCTAAATAAAATTGATTGATATATTGATTTACTCCATATGTTAGATACAAAAAAAAACCTCAATTGTACAATGTAATTGTAAACTGTATTGTGGAGTTTATTTGTACATGCATTAATCGGTATCAAAAGATACCGAAAGAAATTTGTCATTTGCAGTCCATCTGTCTTTAGAATCTCCTCGTTGCTCCTGAGTGAATGCCTCAGTTTCTTTTCCTTCGCTAAACACGTCATTTGAGGATCTCCAAATGAACATTGTGTGTGGAGTGTTTGTTATGGAGCCTACTTGGTGATTGTTCCGTCGATGTCAGAGATGATGACTTTGTCATCCCAGTTCCACAAGTAGATGGTGCCCTCGCAACGGCATGTGCCCTGGTACTGCGTAGTGATGCTGAAGGTGACGTCGTTGGGCCCTTCCTTCAATTTCAGACTGGCCTGGCAGCACAAACACAAAATAGGTGAAAAAAATAAAATAAAACATACTAGATCATATTCAAAACTGTTTAGATTAGGGCTGTACAATTTGTAGTGATCATGATAAATTTCAGGTTGTTTCAGTGATCAGCTGTGGAAATAAGCATGACAACAGCTTAATAAGCTAAACTTGTCCTGCT
This sequence comes from Hippichthys cyanospilos, assembly GCF_059441005.1. Lineage (NCBI taxonomy): Eukaryota > Metazoa > Chordata > Actinopteri > Syngnathiformes > Syngnathidae > Hippichthys > Hippichthys cyanospilos. Next base: position 11,998,859 of record NC_142380.1, read on the forward strand.
TTAAGCTTTGTTTGCATATTGAAGATATGAACTGAAGGGAATAGTAAGAATAATTTGAAGAACTACTACCACCACCAATGTGATTACCGGTATGTGGAAAGCATAACAATGCAAGCGGAGTTGGCAAAGCTTGAATCACCACATAGAGAATTAACAGTTTAGCCGCTACTCACAAGCGGGGAAATTAATGGAACAAACCCATTTCAGTAGTGCAATAGTAGCAACAATGTTAATATGGTTATATTAATGTTTAACAGTTATCATAAACAGTGGATACATTATTAATAATAATTAATGTGGCACTGTATTTTAATCATTCTAATGTTATGATTTTAAGGTGTCTTCTTTGCTCTTGAGAAGGGCAAGGGTTTTATTGTAGGTCTTATAAAACTAAACTTGCTAGAAACAATCAGGTTGGTAGAGTAAACTAGTTCACAAGTAAATCCCTTCTCTACATTTACATTGTCCTCTACTATTGTGTAATGTTGACCATTCTATATTCCTGCCTGTAAATGCTATGGAACGAGGCATGAGCCGATATCCTATCAGATTCTAACAGTTTGATAAACTTGAGCAAAATCATCATGACGTCACAGTGTCATGATATTGAAATTCTATCTCTCCCGCTCTCTCAGTCACAGAAGCAAACTGCTGAATACTGAATCCCATGAAGCAGGTAGTGAAAAACAAGCAGCTGCAATGTGATTTTGCAGGCATCAGTCTCCTTATCCCCACCCGGTCCAAGAACAATCTATCGAACAATCAATGTATCAATCCACCTATTGAGCATCCATCCATCAAGCTAGTATTTCCGCATGCTCTATACACATATCCAGCAACTGACGGTTTTAAACTAGAATGGGGCAAGCACAAATTGCAGCCAGTAGATGGAGCTCCAAACTAACAAATGAACTAAAAGAAAGGAACTCATTTTGCACTCCCTTACAGTACAGTTTCCTTTCTTAAACAATGTTGTTTACCAAAAATATAAGTACTATTTCAAAGCATACTCACGATTTGATCAGAGGAGAGGCGTAGAGACTTCCTGTAGGTGTGAGCGCCGAGATGCTGTTGACTGTCAAGATGGTGCCTCTCCTGACAGGACGCTGCGCTAACCTCTTTGCACTCTTCATCGCTCGACGAGTCATTGTTTTTAGTCCTTTAAAGATACATTTGCTTAATTAAATTAACTGCAAAAACATGCAAACTTTACACAATTAATTGTAAGAGAACAGCACTTACAATAAGGTGAGATTTTCCTGCATCATCATGGCAGGTCTTTCCTGCGCCAACTGAGATTCTTCCTTGGTTTCAAGCTTAGTCTCAGACTGCGACAAAATGGAAATACATCTATAATGCTACTAAATTGACACTGTAACCAAAATACTTTCAAACATGATTCAAACCTGCTTGACTGAACTGTCAACCCGTTTTCTCCAGAACCACCAGCGCCCCGACTTCTTTGGCATCTTCTCCTTCACCCAGGCCTCCTCTGTAGCCTGCATCATACAAAAAGGCAATGTTCAAGGTCCCGCCAGTGGCAATTGTACAATGTGAGAAAAATAAGAGTATTATTTGCCTTTGGTAAATTCTTCTGAAATGCTTGTAGACTTAGAATCAAGGGAGCGGCAAGGGTCCAGTTATAGTATCTATGGGAACCAAAAGTTACCAGTGAATAACGCCAGTTGCACTCCTTTCATTGTTGAAACCAAACAAAACTTACCTATTGCCTATCTTAACAACAAGGTTGGGGTTATCTATAATTGCTGGATTTTCAGCAAATTCATGGTAGGTGATGATGTGCTCCATGAACCTTTCTGAAAGGAAAGAAAAAAAATGCAGTTCTAGAACGCTTTATCAGAATTTAAAAAGATAACTTGCATCATTATTAGCATTGACAAATACGTGAAAGGGTCCAATCATCGAATTAAGACCCATCCATTTTTTATAACCGCTAATCCTCACTAGGGTCGCAGGCTTGCTGGTGCCTATCTCAGCTGTTTTTGGGCAGAAGGTGGGGGACACCCCGAAGTAGTTGCCAGTCAATTGCAGGACACACAGGGAGAAACAACCATTCACGCACCGAATCACCCCTAAGGACAATTTAGTGTGTCCAATAGACCTGCCACCAATGTTTTTGGAGCGTGGGATAAAGCCACAGAGCCCGGAGAGAACATGCAAACTCCACACAGGAAGGCCGGCGCAAGCTGGAATTTAACTCAAAACTCCGAGGTGGCCGTGCTAACCACTCTTCCGCTGAGCCGCCCTAAACTAAAATCCAAGAATGTCTTTTGTTACCACAACTAGGGGCAGTTACAGCTAAGGACTTCGACTACCTTTAGATATCTCTGCATTTTCCGTCAGGCCTCCGCACAGTGACAATGTGACATCTGGGAGATCGCTGGCTGAATCCGACAAACACTCTGTGCCGCTGTCGGCCGCAGCACTACCCACAGACTGCGGCGACTGTGAACCCGAGTGAATCTCTGCTTCCATCCAATGCTTGCCGGTTGCCTCTGCCTCGCTGCAGCAAGATAAGAAGAGGTCAGATCATGCCATACTACTTTCTAACCTTGTCAGTGGCCTAACCTCTTAGGAAAGTATCTGGCAGCTACATCTGGCTCAAGTGCATTCAGGTCATCCAGATAGATGTCCTCGGGCCCCTGATGATGGCTCCTCTTTGGGACACCTGCATTAGACAAATAAAAGAGACATCAGGTAGGTGGGTGGTTTGGCCTTTGTTTATTCGACCGAAATTAGGTTTCTGGTTACATTTTTTTCCCTTTATTGATATTAAAACCCAATGACAACAACATTATAAAGAATGCAAACTGTTTTTCTATCCATGTATTTAGTGCAAGCATGTAGGTCATCTACTTTGCACTACAAAATCCCCCAAAATTCCTGAGAGACTATCTCAAATTTAGAGGTGGACAACTTCATCAGCATTGATGGACTGTCTGTCGCTGTCGCATGCCCATTTTGCCAACGGACAGACGAATGACAGAAATGTAAAAAAAAAAAATAAAAAAAAAAAATAAAAAAAATAGTAGAATGACTAATTAAAAATGTCAGAATTGCAATTTTCATCCGTAGTTGTGACCATCGGGGTAGACATTACACCTGATGTCATTCATAAGTACGTCAGCCTGCTACGCCCCTTTTGGCTTACCAAAATATAATTCCACGGGCTAGAATTTTTACCTCCCATAATGCCGAAATCTTTATAGTAGAAACTGCAATCAGCCTGCAGTCAATATGACAATAGACACTTTACAGCACCACCAAGCAGATGAGTCAATGTTCAGTGAATTAACTGGGTTGGTTCAATTCGCTAGTTGTCATTCACAGTTATAACACAGCTGATTTTACTGGATTTATTGGCAGTTGCTCCCTTTCCTAGTCCTGGTTTCAGGCGTCTTGCTGATAAGAGCATTCTGGGAATGCAGAACAATTTTACATCCTTTGTCTGATTGGCTCTTGCCCAGGAAATAGAATAGTACTTCCATCTTCTAGATAGAAGATTTGTAATTCAATAATCAAAGACATTTTTAGTAAATTCAACCTCAACATAACTTTTTCTTGTAGTGTATAGGACAGATGAAATTTAGACAAATGTACAAAAACGTTAATGAAACCGTCTAGTATAGTTGTATAGTTGTAGGGCAGGGAGTTATTAATGAGAACAGACATCCACCAATTGACTGTCATGTAAAGCATAATAATGCCATCCAGTGGACATGATTGTTAATTGCACTCTTGTCATCTGCATTTCATATGGGATAATAAACATAATGGTGTTTTATAGCCTAGGGTTAAACCCCTTAAGGGGCTTTGTTTACATGTTACACTTATATTACTGTGTTGTGTTACAATTGCAGTGTAACTGTAGAAGTACAGACACTTTAACTTTAAGTGTAAGTACATTAACATAAAAAAAAATAGTGGGAGTGCAGACAGAACTAGTCCAGCGCCTGACAAATTGTCAAAAGTTGTCATGTTGCCTTCAAGTGGTGACGGAAGATTGGTTAAAAATATACCAATGGATTGACGATTACAATTTCATCTGGCTTGAAAAAATGACTCTGACGATTTTCGGACCAGCAAAAAAATGTAAGTTAACCGTCTCTGCTCAAATTAAAAAATATATTTGTACACTGAATGAAATGTACCTTTCTTCTTAGAGGGCGAGTCGCCCTGCTGGATGTTGCCGGGGGTGGATGTGACCACACTGTACGGCAGCAAATCCGCAGGCTCCGTGAGAGTAGCGAGACTATCGCAGGTGGTAGTGGTGGTGCTCGTGACTGTGCGCGGCTCAGGCTTGATGATGCCGCATACGGTGCGCTCGTGATCATCCGTGTCGCCGTAATCCTCCATGGCTTCGGAGCTGAGGATAACGCGGAAGTGGGTGCTCTCAGAAGGGGTAATGGTCACTGTTTTAAGCAGCTCCGTTTTGTCTTTTTTGGTCACCTGGACATCGATGAATCAAAAACAGGGAGGAACATTAAACATTAAATGACCAAAGAAAGCATCATTTTGAAGATTGCTTTTTTTTTTTACCTTGGCTGTTTCTGGAAACTCTCCCCAAGTCCACTGCATGTGCGACTCGGCTCGCAGCAAAGTCTCAGAGGGTCTCACCATCAGTTCAGAGTCACTCTTTGGTGAAAAGGGCTGGGATAAGCCATGGCTAAATGTACAAGAAATTCATACATAGGGAAAAGCTTTATTTGCTGCAGGTTTTGTATTTCCTCAAATACTTGCCATTTACTACAGTCATTATTTGTAAAACACTTGCTGCAAGGGTGGAACTACACCTACTGCTACCCAAGGATTGGCCAATGAAGATGCATTACTTCTTTGTTAAAACGGGATACTGATGTGTGCATTGGGAGTTGGGAATGAATCTAATTGTTCATACAAGTGTGACCACTCTGGTCAGGTATCCACTTGCTGCATGGCTACAAGACCATGCATATTTTACTTTACAGACCTCTAATGTTTTTTAATTTTACAATATGAAAAGAAAACACAATAACTATTTGAAATAAATTTAATGATGGCACAATTCATTTAAGGATTTTAAGTAGTCGTCTACTGTACGAACTGCTTACTAAACCATTAATATGATTGCACATAATTCATTCAAAGATTTTAAGTAGTCATCTACTGTACTAACTGCTAGCTAAACCCTAGTGACATGTACCAAATGGAGGTGTACTGTTTGGCGATAAAGGCACTACCTGTCATTAGATGCCCAGTCACCATCAGACAGAGCATAACCATCCAAGTTATGTCTGACCACTGGGAGTCTGGGGTCAACATCTCTTATTGTGGACATTGAAGGTGATCTGGACACGTGAGTCACAGAGGCATCTTCATCGGAGCTCAGGTCCATCTCAAACATCTCCTCGTTGGTTGTAGCAGCAGGTGTGTTAGCAGCAACAGTGGAAGTGGCTGACATTGGGGGAGTAAGTTCTTCTCTGCGGGGGTCTCCTTTGTGCTTCTTCCTTCGTTTTTTCTTCTTTTTTGTAGACATGCTGGCGGGAGCCGGAGGATCAGGTGGGTCTTCCTGGTCGGCTCGGTCATCATCTCCCAAATCTTTTGATGAACGGTGCTCCACCTCTGAGATCCAGAAAAGGTGGGTTTCTGTCGGGATTGGGGATGTGGCCAGGTGGGCGGGGACTATCTGCTGGAATAAGACAAGGCACAGACTTAAAAGAAGACATTATGCATATGAGTCAATGTTCATATCCGCCCCCTCTATTACTGGGGCGAAACCAAGCAAGGGGGTTGCAAGTTGCTACAAATAGACCAGAACGTGAGAAAACGAGTGAGTACCCATAAACACAGAGGCATGAATTGTGTTTTCACTCGTGGAAGCAGCGCTTCATCATCGAACTGTCAAAATCCTATATCAATTTACTCTAGCAGTCTGTAATGGACTAAAGCTGAAAGTTACAACAAAGGATTATTTTAAGTTGTTGATTATCCATCCATCCATCTATCCATTTTCTAGAGCCACTTATCCTCACAAGGGTCACAGGGTTTCTGCTGCCTACCCCAGCTGGCTTCGGGCAGTCAGCGGGAGAACTGGTTGCCAGCCAATTGCAGGGCACACAGAGACGAACAACCATTCACGCATCTATCACGCCTAAGGACAATTTAGTATATTGTTGATTATTCTATTTACCGGTATTAATTGCATTTAAACAACAAAACATAAAATGTTATCATTTCCATACCTCTGCTCAAAAACTTAACTTTTGGTCAAGTTGAATAAATTCATTATAATTCAGTTAGTGAATTGGTCTGAAACATGTCAAATAATGGATAAAATTGGTGAACATTGTTTTCCTAGGTAAAAGCAGATTTTTGTAAACGTCATGAAACCAAATATAATCACTTTTTTATGGAGGTTTTTGAGAATAGTTACTGTTTAAATGCTTAAATTGTAAAGGTTTTGTTCCAATCAAACACAGTAAACAATTCATTATCAAAATAGATCGATTAATTTTATAATCCAGTAGTTTTTGATTATTTATTGTACCTCTTCAACTGACAACACCAAATAAAAGCACCTCTCAAGTAATTAACATCACAAAGTATTCAATACTGTGCTGCTTATTAGGCACCAACTCTCATCTGTGAACCAAAAAACAAAGGTGCGGCTCCACTTGGCTTATGGCTATGAAAAGGCAGACATCTGTCCAGGGTTTCTTCTTGTCTAGCCTTGTTTCTAACTCATGGTGGAGGAACTTTGTGTGGAAGCAGTATAATGTAAATAAGCCCCATTGTTTGTAAAAGCAAGAACTGCTTGCTCACAGACTTTTTTTTCAAAATAGGCAGCTAGCACAAACTTAATCGGTGGGTTTTGGGCAGGCACTCTCAAGACCAGCCTAACTGTTGTGAGGGTTTTTGTTGACCGTTGACCTTGGTGAGATTGTATGTCCCATACTTGTAGGAAAAGGGAAATTTCTGTGTAATTGTTTTTAAAAATTTGAAATACACTGAGTTACTTACATTCTGCTGCTCGGTTTCCTGAACAAAAAAAGCCTCGCCGTTGTCGCCAAGTTTCATTTGTAATTCCACCGGCTCTCCATTCACCTCAATGTCAATCTGCACAAGAAAAATACAACTAAAACAAATGCATATCATGACCATAAAATATCACAAAAATGAGAGACTGCGAAAAGGGCCATTTGGATTTATTTTAGATTGAGTGATACGCTTGGTAGGAATCCTCTGGGCTTCAACTGGATGGAAGCCCACCCATTGGACAGTATTCTTTACTCTCAGAGGAGCCGCTGGTATGCTGGAGGATTTGAAGCCCGCTAACAACACCAATGTGCTGCATTAAAAATGGGCCTTGCTCCGCAATCACAAGATTTAATTTCCCACCCTCTGGGCCTGATGCGGGAATGTATGCAAGGCAAGGGGTGATGGCCCAGTTTAACGGCTAATTAACCGATGAGGCAAGAATAAATGAGGGCCCTCTTTAAACCTGTCAAGCGGGTGACATCTCACATGCATCACAAGTCATCTCTAACAGTCAGCTGGAGGCAGCTCAACAACAGTGGGCTCAATACAAAGAAAGACCAACATAATTTAAAAATATCTATTACAGTACTGCAAGGTTCAATTAGTCTCTTTTATAATCACACATATTTTAGTATTTTTTTGTACAGTAAAGGTTGGGACATAGTAGGCTGGTTGCAAAACAGTCCCTGGCCCCCGTAGGCAACCTTTTCCCCCCTGTAGTTTCCTCTCCTACCCACGCATTCAAGTTGTAGTGCTTGTTGCCATGGGAACACCTCATTCATTCATTCAATCCAACGAGTCCATCAGCATTCTAGAGAGCTAGTGAGAAAGTACCAACCTCTCACTGATCTCTGCGATGACCATTCATTCTAGGCTAAGAAAGAAGCAAAAAATACTACAGAGAGTGAGTCATAAAAAATGTATAAAAAGGCACAACCATGCAAAAGTGATTTTTTTTCCCGCTTTTTTTCTGTGTTGCTACTCTGCACACACATCACCAAAACAGAATTGGCAAAGAGGGTTCCAAGATAACATTTTCATTTTACACAGTAACAGTGTCGGTCTTAACTCAGGATGGGAGTAACAGCTTTGAAAAGATTTCTTTTATTTTTATTGTTGCTTCTGAGATTAGCTACCAAACAAGCTTTAAAAGATTTTTCAACATGAACTTGCATGAGCCCGCCCAACAAAAGAAATATATCAAACTCTATTAGTCTATTAGGTCTATTAGGGCAACACTATACATTGTACAGCGTAGACTCTAAACTCATCACATCAAAGGGAAAGCATTGAAAGAAGACACTAGGGAGATTAAATGTCACCCTGATTGTGACAACATATCAGAGTTCAACATGGCACAAACACCGACCGTATTTCTCCGAGTACAAGTCGACCTCGTTTCTAAGTCACCCCCCTCTTTTTATAACTTCAATTTGGGTCAATTTCACAAAAAAAACGTGATTATAAGTCTACCACTGACTTAAGGGGTTACATAGATCATGACAGTCCAATTATAATACATGGTGTGTGTTATGAAAATGACCAAATTAAGGTACTTTTAGACGCATTTATTCATATTGAATAACATATCGTTGTGGTTATGGGGGAAATAAGACAGGAGGACAAGACAGAAATAAGACAAGTACGAGGCAATGTGTGCGTAGACGCAAATGTTGAAACTAATGTTGCAACAATACAATGATTTCAAATTTCAATGCTTTATTTAGTTATTTATTTATTTTACACAACTGATTATTTGTCGAAAAGCCCTAAAAGTCATCATCACTATCTGACACGTCAAACAGCTCCTCAAATTTAAAACCCGGACATCCTCTCCTATCTCCTCCTCAACAGTTCAAACATTCTTGCTATTCTTCCACGGGTTGTCATCCAATTTGTTTGAAAAGGAGGTCTTCTGAGATGATTTGCTGATCATCTTGCTTGAGATGTTCTTTATCCAAGTGACAACTGTTGTGATAATAGGTGACGTTTGACAAAGTGCATTTTTACGATACACTGTGCAAACGTTCTACAACAGATGTATAATATATCTAATCAGAGGTATATATAATCATTTTAAGTCTTGTAAATGACATATTGCTTATTGTGCATTCGAATTAATGTTATTCAAACACAGATATGTGGAAAAAAATGGTTTATTTTTTTACTTTGAGTTATACGGTTCTAAGTTGCCCCCCTAGTATAGGTGTTGAAAATGGAGGGGGGGAAAAAAGTGGACTTGTACTCAGCGAAACATGGTAGTTATCACACTACCAGGATTGTGCCATCCACTGGCTAAAATACTGGAAAATGATATGGATGAAAATGAAGGGAACTCACCACTTTCTCTTTGGAGCGCAGCACACCCAGCTTGCCAAAACGCACGTGGAAGGGTGAACACTGGAAGGTACCGTCCCGTTGACGGACGACCACGACGTCAATGCATCCAGACAGCGTGGCCTGGTTGATGCCCTTGTACAGCTCCTTCACGGTGACCAGCACCTGCCCGGCCAGCTGACCCACGTAGTTCATTGTGTCAACCTACATGCAAAGCATAACATCTCATCAGTGGAGCAGATTTACAAGTAATAAAATCCCACAGGCAATGCTCCTAAAGTACACACTGGCTCTGGCAATTTGATGTTTTTGCAAAAGAAAAACAGATGGCAAAACAGGCAAGGGTCCAGTTCATTTGGGTTTGTGAACCTACTGCCTTTGTTGACATAACCTGAAAGGTTGACATCTCATGCTGCCTTTTAGATCAGACAGAAACTAACCATGAGAACAGGGAGACAAATATCATGTGTGCAAAAGCTGCATCTCACATCGTATAACAACATGAGGAAATAAAAGGTTTTTTTCCCCTTCCACATTATGATTTTGTGAAATGATGTTTTCAAGGTTCACAATTTTTTTTCCGACAAACACAAGCAATTTATTCATCTATATTACTCTACACAATATGAGATTTATAAAACAGTACATATTTCTTTTTTTTATATTTAGCCTTTTACTAAGAAAGTCGAATGGAACATGAATTAATCAGATGGTTTATCTAAAAGTATTTCAACTTCAGTTGTAAAATTAGTATTGATAAGTATTTTGCTTGCAGTTTCATAATTGTTTTATTGTCTGCAAAAAATATTAATTAAAAATAATTGTCTGCAAAAACAGTGACAGAAATACAAGCATATTAACACACAAGATAAAGTACAAATCAGAAGAAAAATGCAAACAAATACTTCACCTTCGTCTGCACCTCTTTTGAGCGGTTCCACAGAGTGTGTATCCGCCGCACTGCATCGCAGCTGCGTTGTTGCACTATGGCTCAATACCTTAACGTACTTAACTTAATTGCAGTAAATAATTGTTTTAATAATAAATTAATCTATCAATTTACCAATAAATTAGATGGTAAAAACATTTAAATTTGCAACCTTTATTCAAACTTTCGCAAAAAGTGCAGAAAATGCACTGACTTATTTGATTTTGAAAAAAATTAAAATCCAAGTTCCCAGGTAAATTTCCTACAGTAGACAGGGGCCATCAAGCAACTCACCAAAGACCAAGAGGACTTGAGAGGTGCTAAGTCATCCAACTCACTACTGTCAGTGTTGTCCTCTGTGCTGGTGGTTCCTGAGGATCTTTGTCTTTTCATCGTGTCCACGAGGTCTCATGACACGCCAACATAACCCCCACACGTTTGTTGTTTTAGTAAAATCAATCACCCTCAACATGTTCTTTATTCATAACCCTGACTTATCACCACGTTGGCTCACCATGCTGTTGTGAAATGCTGTCATAAACCGTATAATTCACGAAGTGTTTTTTTTTTTCCTTAGCCAGCAGACAGGATCCTCAGAGTTGGGCCAATTAGATGACAGCTTTAAGGTGCTGACGCTTGATAAGGTGACACTTGCTACACCGTGTTTTTCCCTCTGATAACAAGGCTCACTGTATGGTGTGGCATTCACACACACACAAACAGGCACGCACACACACACAGTCACATGAGCGATATGATCATTACTGCGTCCGCTTGTTATTGTAACTTAACAGGAAAGTTTGTGGCCATGGACTTGGACTAAGAGGATCATTTGGTACAATGGCTGGGAGTTGCCATTAATTAATCTACATCCAAAACATGTGACGGCAAATACGGGACGATGAGTGTACAGTAAGAAGGTGTAATCCCAGAGGGCTTATTCCATTTAGATACAAAGTATAGCAGCCTAAAATGATCCCAACTGTTCATTGTAAATTAAGTTAAAGCAGAAAAGATGCAGTGGAATCTCTAGGGAGGAACAGAGTCTGTTACAGGACCGCTGATTTATTGTTTCAGTCTCTTTTTTTTTTAAATCCTCACAAGGGTCGCAGGTCTGCTGGTGCCTATCCCAGCTGGCTTTGGGCAGTAGGCGGGGGACACCCTGAATTGGTTTCCAGCGAATTGCAGGGCACACAGAGACCTAAGGACAATTTAGGACAACCAATACACCTGCCATGCATTCCATCGCTTTTGTTCCAGCAATGTCCCTCAATTTCATATACTGAAGAAATCTGAGAGTAATTGTTGAAAGACATTTTCAGCAATAAAAACGTAATGTTTTTGCTATAACTAATGAATGCCTTTATAACATTTTTCCTCTTGCTGTTGACTGCAAAATGACATCACATGCTCAAGGCTCAAGTAATAATCAACAGCTCAACTTGTGAACATCGCTTGACCACATTCAGAAAACAGGTGACAGTCTATACTGTATGTGTTGCTGCACTATTTGTATCCAATCCATTGTTTAAAGCAAAGGTTTAAACAAACCATTTATTTTTTGGCCAAAGTAGCTTTTTTTTTTTTTTTTTTTTTTTTTGATTTGGAAAAATCTCGAGGCATACCACCAGCTGATAATATTTTTGACAGTAAACTTCATCTTCAAGAAACTAACATCTGGAAATATTTTTCAAGAATTGTTCACTGATTTGATTGCCACCATACGGCACGAATATCTCAAGTCTGAGCAAGTAAGGCGAAGTAAAAAACAAAAACAAAAACAAAAAAGGCCAAACAATGGCTCATGTCTTGGAAAAACTCACGTCACTGGTCTCTCACGTCACTAATAAGTACACCTAACACAACCAACCTTCCATACAGACTCATTTTATGCCTAAATCAGAAAACATTAGAATAATACACCACATAGCGTATATAGTATATCCCAACAGTATTACCATTGTTGGTGCTGGCTTGTCCCACAACAAAATTGGTTGATGATAGAAGGACAGCAACAATCTGTCCTAGCAGACTGACAATGGAGCCCCAAGCAAAAAACACAAGGATCACGTTGCACTCATTTGAGCTTGAGGTTACACCATCAACAAGTGAGCTGAGTGGAAATATTGAGTGACACTGACAGACAACACCACTTCTCAAATCATTGACAGCAACAATTTAAACATAGTGGAAGTTCCCTTTGTGTACATTAATGGTCGCACAAATATACATGAAATCAACCATTGACACTGGAAAATGGCTGGTTATCAAACTAACACAAAACAAAAAACAGGAAGAAGAAACCTACCAAAAGAAAGCCTGAAGAAGCACAAAGAGTTGGATTGAGATGCTGAATGCCTGTCGAAAAAATCTAAACTGAAGTGATTTATTGGCACACTGGATAGGAAGCAAGAGTCTTTTTGAACAAACAGGAATGTGAAGCAATTCACACAGGAAGTACTACAATTAAATCAGACCCCAAATTTATGCACAGACTCACTCGCCATAACAACAAAAGTGAATGGACGCCAATACCGTCTGTTTTGCTGTAAATTACGCCGCTTACCTCGGGGTAACTTTAGAGTTGGCTGAAATGAGGTCGAGTAGGGTGTGCAAATGTGACAGAACTATCTTCAACACACTTGCGAATGTTGGTTAATACATGCTGACTAAGACATTTTGACTGGCCTTAGTCTTGTGTAACTAACTGATTAGGAAAGTGTAATGCTCATGTGACACATTTGCATGAAATGCCTGAGGGAGGACTGTCGTCGTAGAGCTTGAACTTTAAGACCTCCGTGTTAGTCAGAATTTTTTTTTTACCAATAACAGACACTAACCTTGATGGATACCAGCGTATTGAGAAAGATACTTTCCGTTTCAAAAAAGGTGAATATTTCATTCAACTCAGCCTTTGGATGGGTTCTTTGTAAACAATGAACACAAGAGGATACCTTTCTTTTGCGAACCTTTTTTTTTAATACCTACCTCATTCAGTTAAATACATAATGTCCTTTTATTCTGTTGTTTTAAAATATAAAGAGACATATTTATGTTAATGTGCATTTTGTGCTTGGAGTTTTTGTTTAGCAGGAAAATATTTTTCTGAAATAGATAAAATTGAGATACGTATTTTCTCTTATTCCTCAATGTTTAGTGTAAAATTCTGGAGTAAAAACCTTTTTATGATTCCCGAATAATGTATTTAATAACGAAATCTTAAGTAATTGCTAAAATTTTGTAATTGTGGTTGGAAAGGATTACAGGCATCAATGGCCCTTCTGTGACCAATAATCTCTCAGGCTGTTAGCTTGCAAATCAGAAACAGGAAGCGACAAACGTAAACAAACAGCAACAACTAAGGCATTATAAAGATAGCTTAGGTAAATGTTGCTAATCACTTTGATTTTCTGCTTGTCATATGAGTGTCTTAGGGAAGACTGGGACGTCTGCATTTTATTTCAAAACACAATGACTGCATCTGATTTGTTATAAAATGGCCAATGCAACTGAATGATTTAGGGTACAAAATGAATACATTTGACCCCCCTCCTCATTTGTGTCATTGAGATTCAATTTGTGTTTGTTTTCAAGGTCATCCTCCCATATTTTTTTTAATAAGCAATATCTGATTTATTATAAATTGTTCTTATATTATAGGGTTGGCTTAAGCGAAAATAAAGTCGAATGACAGCTGTTATGGAGAAAAACTTGTAGGTTGTGTCATAAGTATTTCAAAGCACCACTCAATTTGTATTTTTGGCCAGAGTTGTGTACATCGGCAGCTCAGTGGGATACTAAATATATCTGCCTCAGATAAGAAGCCCTGGGGTCAAATCTAAGTCATCCAGGACCTGCCATGTGTTCCTCTTGTTTGTGTTGCTTTAATAAACGTACTCTTATGCCCTATTTGCACCCATCTACATATTTTTGTGCTTTGTCTGTCACATCTTAACATTGAAACCCAAATGTGCTGCTTTTTTTTAACAAAGGCACCATATTAACAGAGATTAGTATTCACTAAATGTAGATGTTCAAAAGGCAGGTAAGGAGAAATCTGAGAGGCATCCTTCTTAAAATGATCCACATAACAGACATAATCTGAAAAAACTGTAAATGTTGAGAAAATGTAAAGTACAAATGAGAAGTTTTATAAGTTGCAAAAGAGCTACTGCGGTTTCTGAGCATTACTTAATAATCAAATGATCTGCCAAACATTTTTGTTTATCGGTAATGTAAAATGAGTTGGAAGGCGACAGTAACTCATCTGTAAGGAGTAGTTGATCTTTAAAACTGGAAGTGTCATGGTTAATGTCTTGCTATAACTAGTTGTTGGAGAAATATTAGTCTGTATTCTATGTACTGTTATGCTTCTCTTAAGCAAGGCACCTGTTCCTGGGATGTATGGTGAGCACAATTAATATTTCAAGGTTTTTGGATACCAATGCTGGCGCTATATCTACTTGGTATTGTTTCCATAACAAATTACAGTGAGTGTTTACTAGTCTGACAGCACATACTCGTAAAATTTGGGAAATTCAAAATAAATTCCAAAAGCCCCTAAAATTGAACCAGACTTTTTAAAAGTTGCAACTTACTGTTATGAGAAGCTTCTTTTGAAGTTTCTGATTCCTCCAACTGACTCACAATCACAACCCAGAAGGGCCTCATATTGTAAAATAAAATGTGAAGAGATAAAAATAACAATCGTGGCAAATACAGCCAGTATGTGTACATATTAAAGCTAAAATGACACACGAAATGTCATTGCGGTATTTGAACGTCACGGATGGATTTGTGGGGTAAAACAACAGTGAACCAAGGTGGGGGGAAAAAAATGTCTCTTGCTGTGGCTAATGGTGGACGCTAGAGACACGAGTCAAGCAAGTTGAAATGGAAGAAGCCTCAATGAATGAGCGTCCGTCGGTAAGCCGCTGTTGACTTCATCGTCAAATGACAACCAGTAAAACCGGCCGACATTCGCCCTTTGTTCACTCCCGAAAACAAACGCTGTTCATCTTCATTTTACAACATGTATTCCGAGAAATGAATGACACGAAATAAATCATTCGTAGCTGGGAAAAATATCAGCTAGCTTCGATGCTAACTACCGCTAGCTGCCTCGGCGATGTGACAAGATGACAAACGTCGCCTTAAAAAGACACTTTCCCTCCCAAAAAATAAACAGAAAAAAAAACAAATCCATATTAATTTCAATTTACCTTCTGTTGTCTTCAGTTGAGCCTTGTTTATCTAAGTGAATTTGTGCCCTCCATGTCTTCCGTCCTAGCTCCTGTGTGTAGAACTATTACTACTACTACTCTACCGCCTCCTTCGGGCTCTCGAATCTCCCCGACTGACTGACGCGTCCGCGGCCTGGACCACCAGCTCGGATGCGGTGACTGGGGGAGGAGACGTGCCGCTGTTGTGTGCAGCCTGGAGAAGATGACGACGATAGCTGTGGAACTGTGGAAAACACGCACGCACGCTCACACGCACGCGCGTCAACAGACAACAAAAATGTTCAGTTTAAACATGTCATCCGCTTGTGAAAATTCTTGCAAATTCTCAATGTAATAAAACAAAATTAGGAGCATGATTGTCTTGGTTCCATTTATTTTTTCTCCAATATTAAAATACTATCATTTGCATATTTTTTCACGCAAAACCTCTCGGTATTTCTAGGTATCCTCTACTCAAGTATTTTTTTTCCCCACAAATCTTGTTGTGTTCGTAACAACTGTGTTTGTTGAAATGTTCTCAATATGTTTGTATTTTTGCATATATTCCAGTTATTGCCATCTAATATTAATGTATTCTCTTCGTTTTCTAGTACTGTAGTGTTCAAATCCATCCATCATCACAGGGTCACTGGCGTGCTGGAGCCTATCCCAGCTGTCTTCTGGCAGTAAGTGGGATACACCTTGAACTGGATGCCAGCCAGTTGCAGAAAGACAAACAAGCATTGATACAGACAAACACCCCCGACAATCTAGTGATCAATATACGTACCTACCATGCATGTTTCTTGGAATGTGGGTGGAAACTGGCATACCTGGAAAAAAGCCACACAGGCCTGAGGAGAAGATGCAAATTCCACACATGAAGGCCGGAGGTGGAAGCATTGTGCCGTGTGTTCAAATGTATATTTAAATATTTTTGTTTTTGCATTATCTTCTAACATGTATTCTCCAGCTGTTATTTTCATATTTTTATTGTAGTTTTTAATATTTTTTCTGACAGTGAGCACGTCCAAGATGTTTGAATCTTTGAATTTACCTCAGTCAAAAGGTTCGGGCTAATGCGTGTTTTTATGTGCTTTTGTGCTCTCAAATATTCATGGTTTTCATTTGTTTTTATTTCATATTTCCTGAGAGTCAAGCAATTCTGGGTTTCAGTCCAAGCCTTCTAAATTTTTATGTTGAACCCATACTTGCATGGGTTTTCTCTAAGTACTCTCTAATCCAAAAACATGCATCATGCATCAGAAGTAGTCAAATTTACCTTTGATTTCAAGCAAACTGAATCTCTCATCTCAGAATAATTTAAATCTTATATTATGAAAAGCGCCTTGACTTTTACTGGATACGAAGAGCATCTTGACTTGAACTGGATGGCTGTGAGTAAACACTTAAGAAAAGGTGATCAGTCTTCTTGACTTGCACTGGAAAAACAACATTCCCCTGTCTGCACTATTGTTGAGGTTCTTATCTGTTGAATTTGTACTCAACAACAACCTCTTCACATTGTTAAGGCCCCTGTGTTTATTCTTTTTCCTGCACTTCAATCTCCTTTTGGCAGAGGACATCAGCATCAGCATGTTTTCTTTTTTCCAACATTAGTGCTCCCCAATTTCAGCATTGTTTCAGACTCTCTGTTCTCTCTGTTTATGTAAGACATAGGATCCGAGATCATATTGAAACTGCAATAAGCTTTGTTTTTGCAAGTCAGGAGCCATTGCTATTTGTCAACAACCGTATTTCAAGTACAGTAAGTGTTTTGCTTAAAAAATAAAGTGCTTATAAAATAAACTGGAAAGTGAGAAACAAAGTTTACCACGCACAAAAATATTACATGAAAAAATCAGATTTTTTAAAATATCCAATTAGGAGGGAAAAACTAAAATGTTGGGAATTTACAGTACATATAAAAGTATTTGATGATGATTTGATTTTTTTTTTCTTTTTTGCATAGATTAGTTTATCCAATGACACAGAAAAGTTTTGGTGCACAATTTGAAGGTTGCCCACCCATGATGTACATGCCACAGTTTCTCATTGACAAAAACACTGTGGATGAAGGTATCAGAATTTCTTTTATTGCTTTTCTTTCTTCACAGTATTGACCTGCTTCAAATGTTACTTAAAATACTGAAACGTCAGGAAAACACTGCTTTGCTTGCCTTTGCATTGCTCATTGTTCACTCGTCCACTTTCTAGCCCGAGTCCTACTTCTTCTCCTCCTCAACGTCGTCATCCTCCGGATTGTAGATGCTGACCGTAAACTGGCCGGCCTCTGTTCCGTACTTGTTGCGCACTACCAACGCGTACTTGCCCGAGTCGGCGCGGGTGACAGAGGCGATGGCGATGCTGGCGAACTTGCCGTGCTCGAACTTAAGTACGTAGCGGTCGTCGGCCACTAGCTCCCGCTCGTTCTTGGTCCAGCTCACCTCCGGCGTGGGCTCGCCCCACACGTTGCCGGTCAAGTTAAGAGACTGGAGAACAAAATACATTGTGAAGATGGAAGTCACGTGCAATGAAAGAAGCTAGATTAGTTTACCTTGCCCTCTTGGATAGCAACTACATCTGGCAGGCCTCCGATGACACGAGCACGATCTAAACACAACAAGATGGTACAATTTGTCTGGTATTTGTTTACATAAGTGCTTGTTGGAGTGACAGTCCTCGTAATGATACAGTATAGTATTTCTAGTTGTCTCATAGCTGACGCCATGCTCCCAATTACTGTAATTCTCCAAATATAGGACGCAACCTTAAGTTTAAGGTCAAATTCTGGTATTTTCTATGTTACCGTGTATAAAACACACCAACAGTTTGACGACAATGTAAAAACTACATCAGAACAGAGTAAATCTCATCTTTGTAAATTCTTCACATTTTTCTGCGTTCATATCCGTCAGCTATGTATATGTTGCAGGTTAAGTTAAGCGTTTTTCAGATTTCCCACATTGTGAGCGGTCAGTAAATGCAGCACCAACGCAATGTTGACAACGCTCGGAAGTTAATTTTCCTTTTTCTTGCGACGTAGGATGGACTCGGATGTTGAGTCAGACTGCTCGCTTCTTTTATTGAAAATAATGCTCTAACGTCTTCAGCTAATACAAGCTGCTGTTAGCTGCAACAGGCACTAGCTGCTAACAGCCAACTGACTTCCAACTTCTAGCTCGTGCTTTTCCAGTAAATATGTAAGTAAGAATACACGGCCGATATAAAAATGTGCATCTGTGCGTCAAAACTCGACTGATGTGGCTGATGCATTGTTTCCTCAAATGCTGTCAAAGAAAAAAAAATCTTTAAGTTACAATTTATACAACGCACACATACTTTTGGCCTTCATTTTTGGGGAGAAAAAAAACGTGTATGATATTTGGGGAATTACGGTAATTGTAAAAATAAAATGCCATTACCTGAATGGACAAGAGTAAACAAATGGTGTTTCAAGGGGGAAAATGATATTCACTAGAAGGTGAATACATAATGTTTCCCCATTGAAATGAATTGAAATGCTGGTAATCCATCCAATTATTCCTGGTGTGTTTAACTAAACAAGGAAAAAATTCATACCAAGTTGTGATAAGATCATAATTTCAGTATCTATACTTTTTTGATAAGACAAGCTCAACTTACTTCTCTCTGCGATGGCTGCCGCCCTACACAAGAAAAGAGTTACAGTGTCAGAAGCATCTCGAAAGAATACAAAAATGTTAGAAGCAGCAGGGGATGTACTCTGAAAGCACTCAGAGGAAGTTACTCTCAGTTCAGGCCACCTGGAAGAATTTATTTGCTCTCAAATCACATGTGTTTGTTTACTCACTTGAGCCTTTGGAATTCCTCAAACGCTTCCTCCCATACTGCATGAGGAAATCACATGCACACATAAGTGATATTTAATAACAAATAAACAGGATTGAAATAGAAACCAGAAAAAAACATCACCTTGTCCAGACAGTTCAACCACACGCTTGACACCGTCCTTGCCATCAAAGAGGTCGATTGTGTATTTTCCCTTGTCCTTCTCGGTGGGGTCGTTGATCCTGAGCCACAGCTGCTCACCTGTCACTCCCGCCTTTACGCGCTCTGAAGCGGCAATCTTGGCGTCCCTTGGTAGTGCAGGAACAGAATGAATGAACCCAGAGGACATTCGCAGACACTCGCCAGCGTTCGGCTCTCAGTGGGACAGTAGCTTTAGTAAACACATTTGAAGTCTAAATGAAGGATTTGCTCAAATGCTAAATCACTACGGCCATACTTGTGCAGCCAGTTGATACGCTGGTCCTCGTGGTAGTACGTGACATTGGAGGAGAGGATGATACCGTGTTCCGTGCTGACGACTTGGATTTGAGAGGAGGAGTTGGCTGGACAGAAAAACAAAACAAAAATCAAACAATACAGAACTAGTACATTTCTCAAAGTTGATACTAAGAATAAGACTCACCAATCACCCTGAACAATTCGTTCATTACAGCCTGGTAACCTTGAGAGAAAGACAAGATAACAAATTTTTAGCATGCATTATTATATAGGTTATATATTATACAAGGTGGTCTGAGTTTATGCATATGTAGGCTAGTCACTCGTATGCACATAGACAGAAAATACACTATATGAGTGTATACAAGTGTTGTGAGTGGCATGCAGAGTTCACTCACCTTCACTCGTCATATCGAACCTGCTCTTGTCTTGGCCTCTCTCATCCTTCACGTACACTTCGTAAATGCCCACGTCATCCTTGGAAATCTGAGGGGCAAATGCATTCAAGTTAAGGCGACAATAGTGGCGTCCACCGACGGAGCGTCTTCCATAACACAGTCGGCTTAACAGACAAGTCAATGCTGCAGACGTAAACATGACAAACAATAAAATGGGAGCATGGAGTGAATGGAAAAACAAAAGCCTCAATAGCTAAATGGTCCAGACTTTGGGTCTTGGCAGCGGCGATTCATCCTCAGCAGGAAGCTCTAGCTCTTCACTTTGTTCCTGCGTGTCTTGCTTAATAACCCACTGCGAATTAAGACACATGAGCACATTAATGGCAACAGACAGTAGCACATGATGAACATGATGGGTGTTAATGTGACAGGCACCGGCGCTTGCATTGAATGTAGTGTTAACAATGAAATGAAGCAAACAAAAACACACTGCTTTGGTGAACTTCCATTATAAAATGCATGGTGGACAAAGATATTGGGACATCTAGCTACTTACGTCAAGAACTTATCGTGATGAAACAGTAAGAAGGCTACAAGTCTATCAGTGTCATTACGCTTTAGCTGCATTACAAGTCATTTCTAATGAGAGCTTAAGTAGTAATGCTGAATCCGTTAAGAAAAAAAAAAAAGGTAATCTGCATATTAAAATTAGATAACCATGTAAGAAAAACTGAAATCACAATTATATAATTACAATAAACAATTATAATAATTATAACCATTAATATATAAATAATAATTAAAAGAAAAATACAAAAAATGTTGGAGAAAATTGTTAAAATATATTACACTGAAAAAAAATGCAAGCTACAAAAAAAAATATCCAAGAACAGAAGCTGGTAAATTATAAACTGGGGAGGGGCAGGAGAAAAGTATATGAATTATTTAAAAACGTATGTGAAAAATCCATAACTGTTAGAGAATAGTTTTGAAAAATACAAAACTATAGGAAAATACACAAAAATGATAGGTAAAAATACATACAGTAATAGCAAAAAAAAAAAAAGCACACCTTTTCAATGTTATTTCTACTGTATAATCTTTTTCTCAGTTGTAGATTAAAGCATACCTGTGGCGCTCAGAAGGAAAATTATGTTGGGTTTATCAAGAAAAAATGCATCCAGACACATTTTTTGTTTAACTGACTGTATAGACGGTAGCTTATAATAGCTTGAGGAAGCTATTTGTTGAGACACCATATGTGCACCCATACCTGCTTGCAGGGGGTTAAAAGCAAAGTAAGAATTTCATTGTCAGGAGAAACTTGTTTCTACACTGTGCACATTACAATAAATACTTTGATCTTTGAATGAATCTTGGAAAAGTGATGTGTAGAAGTCAATAGTGCAGAGGTTATATCCCTCCCATTCAACATGCACATTTTCTTGGTCAAATTTGACTCAAACTTGCAAATTTTCAGAGTCAATATTGATGGACTGAAGGTCATTTCATTAGTGTAGACTTCGTCCGCGTTACGTCTCTGCCCCTGCAGGCAAGCATGGCTGCGCACATTAGCTGTCATAATGGCATCTCAACAAATAGTTTCCTCAAGCTATTACTTGTTTTAATAAATCAACCAGTGAAGCAAAAATGAATTTAAATGTGTTTTTTCTTTTTCTTCTTGCTTTCTTGCTCACTCATATTATGAAGAAATGTAAATGGAATATTTTCATAACCAAAAAATGTTGGTCAAAACAGTTTGTTTTATAACTTAGGTTTGCCTGAATAAAAGTTAAAAAGGCACAGCTACAGTTTTTTCACAGTTAGCATTATAATGGTGATGGTACTTTCAGTTCCGTGGCTATTAATTTTCAAGAATGAATAGTTTGAATTTCTTGATCTTGTAATGCTTGAGACCATGTCAATTTGAAGGTGTTGCTAAACTTTTGACTGGTTATGTGTATGATGTAAAAATAGAAAAAAAAAGAATGAGTGAAAAATACTAGTTAAAAAATAAATATTAGGACAAAAATATGAAAACATTAGCGTTAGCAGAACAAAAACACTATTAGAAATGTAAAAAACAAATACTGTATTAGAATATTAGCGGAATCACAGACTTCAGTGTTAGTGAAGTCTGTGGCAGAATAATATAACAATTCCAAAAATACACAAATATTAGACAGAAAGACACATTAGTAGAAAACAACTAAATATTAGAAATAAAACACAAAAAAGCCCTCATCACCTAAAATGGAAACCTGATTGGACAGAAAATAGACACAAATATTCGAAACCCATGGATTCTCTAAACACCCCCCCACTTTAGGGAAATGAGTGCATAGAATGATGACTTTCACTAAAAGCAGTTTGGGTTATTGATGCTGTGTGTTAGCCAATTATGAAAAATAGTAGATGAACAAAAGCATAATGCCCTCCGCTGGCTGACCTTTCCAATGTTAAAGGTCAGCAAGTCGTCTTTCTTCTCCAGCTTCTTGGCGGCTTCATCATGCTGGCCAATGGAGAGGCTGTCCTTGTACCAGATGATCTCTGTGTCTGCCTTCATGTTTCCTACCTGCAGACAGATATGTGGATGTGTTCACACAAAATGATTTGTTCAATTGTTCCTCATTTTTGTCTTTACCGTGCATTGCAGCAGCACGTCGCAGTGTGAGGTGACAGTGAAGTCCAGATACTTGATAAAGTGAGGACCTTTGGATGAAAGCGTGTCAGACAAACACACATGCCTACATATGATGGAAAATGACAGGAAGTGCCTGATACCTTGTTTCCTGATCCATTCTGCTCGTTCAAACTGGGACTTCTTCTGCAGTGCCCTGAACTCTGCACATAGGAGCAGAAAAGTTTCAAAAAACAAGTAAATATGTTCTTCTGCTACCCCTCTACAGGCAATGTATCAATTAGAGAAAAAAGCCAGCACACAGACATGACCTGCAGTTGTGTTTATTTCTATTTGGTAAGTTGGAAAGGTTTATGAGTGGTCTCTCTCTCACACACACACTTACACACACACACACACACACACACAGAACACACAATACAAAGAACAGTTTGTGCATTTGCTGCCATTTTTTTAAATTGTGCTGTTTGTATGTGCCCGATTCGGCCACTAGGAGGCAGTAAAATATGATAAAGTTGTGCAGACAAAAATAAATCGTAGTAGTATGAGTTCTACTACTATTACTACTTAAACTACTACAGTATTACTATTACTACTTTCATAGAGGAAACATATATGCTTTTTCTACTGATATTATCAGTCCACGTGTCCACCATTTGTGTTCAGATGACAGGTGCTTCTCAAACTGCTACTATCATTTCTAATCCTTAGCATGTCAATGGTGTTTTGTATTGTTTGTTACCATTAAGCTAAGCAGACACATCCACAGCAAAGCTATACTATGAGTTTAAAAAACACATTGTGCAATTCTTTTAGTGTAATGTTCAGTTACCAGCAACTAGTGAGGATATGCGACTATGGAAAATGGATGAATGGATGTTAAGTTAAAATGTTGAGACAAAAAAATACCTAGAGAGTATAATTTGCCATTGCTTTGTGTGGTACCTTCTCCAATGAGCACTAGGCTGGTGGCGCCCTTTGCCTTGCCGTCCACCAAATTGAAGGTGAATGTCCCCTCATCTGTGACTTCCAGGGAGTCCATGAACATTTCAATAATCCCGGTGGTCTTGTCAAAGTTCATTGTATATTTCTGGAGACAAGCAGAGAAAAAGTGACTGTTTTAGTTTGTGAAAGAAAAGGACAAAAAACATTGGTAGGGTTGGTGCTTACGTCTCCTTGATGAATGATGTTGTCATTAAAAACGTACTCTACTTGACAGTCCTTGCTGAACTTCTCCACCTGTGTCCAGAAGCGCACACGGCCCTTCTCCTGCAACTCCATGGCCATTTCATTCTTAAAGGGAATTACTGAGGACAAACAAATGTTGAGGACCTATTAGCAGACATTCTTTATTCACTTGCATCTTGTCAGGTTTTTTTTTTTTGGTAGCTTTCCACTTTGAGTTTGGATTGCACTTTGAGTTTGAATTGCGTAAGTTGATTCCGTTAGTGCTCCCACGCATTTAAATGCACTCATTTTGAACAAGATACATATTGGAAGAAGAGTTATTACTGTATTATAGTCAGGTTTTTATGTTGTGTTCTGTTTTATTATTGTTACTCAGTTTTTTCTGTTATATGTTCTGTAAAGCACTTTGTTATAACTGAACTTGTTATGTTTCACATTTCACACCCTTAGTGTTTCACGTTTCTTTTTTTTCCCTCTTAAGGACTGTCACCTCATAGCAACATGATGCACTGCAAGACTCCCATGCTCAGCCCTAACACTGAGTCTGAAGCAATCAAACAACCCTAATTCACAATTTTCTTCAAATAAAGCACTTCACAGGTGGTGGTAGGATACTTTGTGTAATTAACTTTTCGCTGTGGTTTTCCAGTCCCCATTAACCGCAAAAAAAGAGGGAACATGTATAATTAAAATATATTATATTCATTTTGTATAAATGAGATTTGAAAATAACAAAATCAATGAAATATATGAAGGATAAATGACAAATTAATACATGCAAGGTCAGATTTAAAAAGGCAAAACTAACAGATAAAAAATAGACACAAATAAAAAATGTACTATGTTTAGCCTAATGTCATGGAATGGACTGTGGTGTCATTTCACTCTGGTGACAAAGTGATGAGTGAAAAGAAATGCATGCTGTGTCATTGATGGTGCGGCATATTCACCAGGGAACTTGTGGTCATGGCTGATGTCCAGCAGACGCATCAGACCTGTCAACAACAACAGGAGCAGAACAAAGGGAGGATTGTCACGACCTCAGCATTTTCCTCATAGCGCAGAGTGCCACTTTCCATTTGTCATGCAGCTGTGAATCATGTGTATCAGTTACAAAGCATCTCTCCCCACGCCCAACAAAGCACAAGTGCATATGGGGACACCACTCACCTTCCTCTGTGAGTTGATAGCTAGACGAGACACCCTCCATGTTGGTAACCACACACGAGAAAATGCCTAGATCATCCAGGGAGGGGTTGTTAAAGATTGCTCTGGACCTTGAAAAGTTGAATACACAAAAAAGGAGCTGATGTAGAAGATAATGAAGTAGAGATTGGCCAGCTTCAGCTACGTTCACACCACATGAGCTACATTCATACATTGATGGGCCTAGTATAGAGCCATGTTGCAAGAAGTTGAAATTGATTCCATACCTGCCCTTCTCATTGACGATGGTTAGTCTGGAAGTGTCTGTGATGGCCTCGTAGTTCTTAGACCAAACAAACTCGCAGCCCGCAGTCATCTCAGGACACTCGAAAACCATGGAGATCACGCCGTCATCATCAACATCCACGTAGATCTCCTTGGTGCCTGAGAGGAGCGTGAATGAAAAGACTTTTGAACTGTAATGCCATTTTTTTAAAAACAATTCTCCTTTTTAGTGACATCAACTTTGCACGGAATTCTTAAATCAATTACATTTACAAAATTGTAAGTAAGATTTTCTTACTTTTCTTTTCTGCAGACATAACAATCATGTTTGCATTATTTTTAAATTACCGGTAAATACATTTTTAATTTACTATGTTTTGTATGTAATTTGTAATGTTTGACACTGACAAAAAATTGTTTTTTTTTTTCATTTTTCAATTAATGCCTTTGTTTTCTCCATTATAATTCAAAATATCGGTGTAATTTGGTGTGTTTTTTAAAATTATGTTTTATATTAATGTTCTCGTTTTAGTATCTTTTTAAATATAATTTTGTCTTCTTATTTACATTTTTAGCACAGTTTTTAACTACAGTAGGTAAATGTGACATGACATTTTTAATTTACAAAGTTGTGTAAGTTTTCATTTGAAACAAGAAAGCATTGTTCAGTCGCAGAGTGAATTTTAGTGTGTTATTTTTATTAGACTACATGTTTTATTTATTTCTATGTCATATTTATTGCATTTTTTTATTTGATTACACATTCACTTTAATTTCGATTTGGGGCCTTTTTTTTCTTATTTTGAAAATGCATTTTTAATTTAAACTAATTCCATTAAAATGCTTCCCTTTTTTTTTTACTTTTTGATCTATTGTTGTACATATTTTTAGGGTTGAATAGCTTTGACTTTTCTGTGATTTTGTGAGAATAACAATTCCCCTCACCGGGGCGACTTTCAGCCAAGATGGGACCCAGGACCGTGGAGGGATTCCCCACCCCTGCAAGGTTTTGAGCACGCACGCGGAAGACGTAGGATGTGGCAGCCTGTAGCCCGCTCACCTGGAGCAACAACAACAGTCATACGGAGATTCCCTCTTTGCACTTCAAATGCATCTAAGTGCTCCTTACTTTCATGAACGTGGACTTGTTGGCTTTTTCGTGGGCAGCCGTCCAGCCTTCCTCTCCAGCTGATGCCTCCTTAAAGTCCAAATAGTAGCCGTTGACAGGAGAGCGTCCATCGAATGAAGGTGGCTCCCACAGGATGACCATAGAGGAATCCCGGATCTCCAGAACATGGAGACCAAAGGGTGCACCTTG
Organism: Hippichthys cyanospilos; assembly: GCF_059441005.1. Taxonomy (NCBI): domain Eukaryota; kingdom Metazoa; phylum Chordata; class Actinopteri; order Syngnathiformes; family Syngnathidae; genus Hippichthys; species Hippichthys cyanospilos. The sequence goes on from NC_142380.1 coordinate 12,025,629, forward strand.
GGAAGAAAAAGTGGTGAGCATTTTGGGGACATTTTGCAGTGATGCAGCCATCCATAGCTGAGAATATTTCAAAGACAATTTAAAGAAAAAAAAGCATGCATTTTGAAAAATGAAAAAGTTACATGAATAAGTAATACTTGATGTTCATAATGTTTTATACTTTCTTCTTGAAAAAATATAACTTTTTTGTGATATTAAAATACCAAAATAAAATTAATCTCACGATTGTTGGTTTTATTCATTTTAAATTATGATTATATTTATATGAATAAATACAAAATAATCTACATAACTGTGACTTTTTGTTTTTGTTTTCCATGTGATGTTACAATTGATTTTCTTTTAAAATAAAATCATGATATCAATTTGATTTTTTTCTTGTGGGGAATAAAACAAAATAATGAAAGTATGAAACCATGTTCCAATGTTGATTTCTCACCCTAAACACTCCCAAAGAAATATATTCCTTCATTAATGCAGTTCCACGCTATTATGCACTGAAACCAATTGTGAATAGAATTTGAATTCTCTTGCTCGCTTGGTGCACGCTTCCAAAGTACAGTCTGTCCCTGACGCTGCAGTGCGCTTGCTGCGTTCACGAGTAACCAGTAACCAGCTAATCTAAATAATCCACAATGATTCTTTGAAGCTCTTAATCACCTTTTTGTAAACAATTTTAAGTCTTAATGTGTTTTTTTTTCTAACCATCAGAAAATATTTAACCGTCAAAGAACGTACGTGTTTTCACAAAAACAAGAAAACAAATCTCATCCATTATATACCCACTAACACTCATGGGAAAGTGTGTGCATATGTTGTGCATCGGAGGATACCTGGTACAGTGAGGGTCCACTCTTGGCACTTCAGAGGTGTACTGGGCACTGAGCCATCGCTCACACCAGCCATGTTCATGGCGCGCACCTGAAACTCGTAAACTACATTCTCCTTCAGGTTCTCCACCTGAGCAGAAACAGATGCAGACGAGTTCAGCGCAGGCAAACAGGGAACGTTTTTGGAATCGGGGTCACCTTATAGGATGTGGTTGTCAATGCGTGGAGGTTGAGCTCATGCCACTTGCTGAACACACGCCCCTTCACGGTTCTGTAGTCCACAAAGTACCCTCTGATGTCAGCTCCTCCTGTGTTGGTCGGCTCGTTCCAGCCCAGCACCATAGTGTCCCTGTGCGCCTCCAGCAGATGCACACCAGTTGGCTTTGCAGGGACGGCTGAGACACGATACAGATGTATAGGAATAGGATACTCTTGTTGATTTATGAGAAATGGAAGCTCGTAAATGATCCCGGATGGACGAGACAGTGGATCTCACTTCCATGCAGTTCAGATTTGTTTTAGTTGTTTTAGTTAGAGAAATGTCTGTTTTTGGCCCTGTTATTCATGCTGTTGGAGTAGTCTTAATCATCAGCATTCAGACATTCCACATCATTCCACAATTCAAATTTTTTCAGTTTTTCAACTTTGTATTATTCACATTTCTTCACATATTCACACCATTCAAACATTCCACATTTCCACCATTCAACATCACACCCTTCAGCGGTTTCACCTTCACACGCAATTTCTTCAGGAATTACACATTTTCTAGTTCTTATTAATTTTTGAAGTGACCCTATTATTCCTTCACAACATAGATGACCTATGATCTCAAATCCTCAAATGTTCCAGAGGGTGGCTTCTACTGATGTTTGCTAAATAAATTGATAGGTCAATTATATCAATGCATAATGTGGTAAATAGTTTTAAAAAAATTACAGAGTTTTATATTGACTAAGTCAACAAGCACACACACACATCTTTTAGGGAGCTATTATAATGGATAAAGTACTCACAGAGAACCTTGACTCATTAGCTTCATGCTCTTTAAGTATGTATTTAGCCTTTTTCACGTTGTCCATGCACCAACCAGGCCTCCTGAAGAATTACCACACAGCTATGTCAACATCTACACCACACAGAAATGGCCAAAGAAAAAAAGACAAGTTTTAGTAATGCACATGCACATAATATTAGTCAGAAGACACTATTTTTCAAGGAGACATATTGAGCATTTCCTTTATTTAGAATAGCTCCTAGGTGTGCTAGTTAAATGCCTGTAGCATATTTTGTCAAATAACCCAGTTTGTAAAGTACCAGTTCATACTTTTTTGTTTGAAAATTAGAGCTAATTCTAATCAAATTCTACATTTTTTTTTGTGAATTTCCTACGGTTTTTCCATAAAAGTACCAACCCTGTTATAATCACAGAATTGTAGTTTTTTTTTTACTCCTAAAAATGAAGCTCTATTCCGAGAAAATGCAGCCCTATTCTGCTTGTACACAAGTTTTTTTCTTCAAAAATACATTTTCACTCACATTTTTACATATTAGAGTTGTTGTTTTTTTCTCTAAAGGTGTGTTTTTTCCATTACTATTACTGCAATTGTGCCTTGATGCCAGTTTAATGTATTTTTTGAACAAGTGCATATCTCAAAACACATGCATATTTCGAATTACATTTCTACACTGAAATTAATTGAAACACCATTAATCTATTCCGCCAATGGTCCTAAACAATCCTAAATTATTGTGTTTAGTATTATTGTGTATCATGTTTAGTAGTAACAAATTATTGTGTTTAGTAATCCCAAAGTATTATTATCAAAATGTTATTATTATTATTATTATTATTATTTTATCATTATTAATAACATAGCATATAATTGTGAATTTTATAAAAACGGAATACAGTATTATTAGCATATCAATAGTGTTACCTATTATATGTTTACATTAAGCTGTGAGTGGGTGGGCAGGAAGACACCCTTCTTTTCAGATACAGTACAAGCAATTAAAGTGATTTAAAATGTCTCATTAGAGAGAAGAAGCAAGCAGAACATGCCATAGCAACCATTATAAGTAGACGGCAGTAGAAAATGACAAGTGTTGTTGAAAACTACAAGAAGCTTTCCATACAGTGATGAAAAACAAAATGTCAAGGAGGACATTTCCAAGCAAATGAAATTAAGAGAATGTGGTCTCTGCAGCATGATAAAATGTGATGAAGTTGGAGTGCGGATGGTGAGAAAGGCCAACGGCTTTTTGTAAATATGAATAATGTCAAGTCGACTCACAAATGGCCGCCCGCACCAGCTCTGGCTGCGAAGTCGTGGAGCTCAAGCTGTAGCCGGCGGCGTTGACTGCCTTCACTCGAAACACGCATGTCGTCTCGCTGGTGAGGTCATGACACACGAACCTGAACGCCAGCCACAAAAGAAAAAAATCAAAAAGGGGCTGTGTTTTCATAACATTATACATTTCAAGCTGCAATTCTAAGGTGAGACACATTGTTGCTACATGGCCTTTTTGAAAAATAAAACTCATTATGTCACAATTTAGTTCGTTTTTTTTTTTCTAATTATAAATCCATCTTGTATTAAGATAATGTCCTTAAAGTTACCACTTCATTCTCTACTTTTTGTTCAAAACCACCACATTGCATAGAAAAGTAACAAATTACCATGTTATTTTCCCTGTATTACAACTTTGTTCCTCAACTCTTTTTCTGGAAAAATGTGAATTTATGTCTTGAATCTTGTAAAGTTGCAACGTTATCCCCCCATAAAATTACAACTTTATTCTGGCAATATTATGTATTTTAGTTTCACAAAAATAGCATAGAAAAAAAAAACATTATCCTAAACTTACCTCCTTTTTAGATTTTTAGTTAATAAAGAAAAACTGACTTTATTTTCATATTAACTTTATTGTTTAAAAAAACAAGTTTATTCACTGATAATTTTTTTCCAAAGAAAAAATTTGACTTTTCTCACAAGAACATAACATTTTTTAAATTCAGTTTTAGTAGAATTAATACATGTCCTCTTAAAATAACAATAAAGGCATATTTGTTAATTAAGGAAATGTTTTTCTTACAAATATTTTTGACTAATAAACTCATCATCATGAAAGTCATTCATCAATCATGAAATTGTTTTTTCTGTAACAATGCATTTGCTTGGAAACTTTAATCTAGCATTTAATCAAAAATTATAAAATTACAAGTCTGAGTGTTCTCAAAAGGCAAATACTTTGACTTTGTTTTTGCTATATTTGACAGAGGTTACCTTCACAATAATAAATTACTTGTATTATATATTATATTATATATATTATATAAGTATTGTACAGATTTTGGCTTCCATGTTTAGTACAGGATCTACTAAATAAAGGGCAGTTGTCCTAATACCTTTGTACATATCACAAAAAGCTTAACTTACATTTCTTTTTGCAAAAGGGTTTTACCTCGTCTCCGTGACAGGCTTGTTGTTGCACGGGACCCATACGTCGGTGCCCACCACACTGTATTCAATGTAGTATCCCACCAGGTTCTTGACATCCTTGGAGGCCCCCCAAGTGACTACCATGGAGGTGCTGGTGTTCCTGATCGCCACAGGTGTGCCCGGAGAAGCAGGCAAGTCTGTCAAAAAGCACGGCGATAACGATGATGATGATGATTTGAGTAATCATAAAAAGTTTACGTAATGTCCAGCACACTCACCGAGAACGTCTCCCACGGTGATGTCGCCGGTGGCCTCCGAGGCCTCGCCCACACCCGCGGAGTTGCAGCAGCGCACGCGGAACCTATACGATTTTCCTTCGGCCAGATCGAACAGGGCGAAGCGAGGGGACTTGACGGGCATGCTTGTGTTCACCCTTTGCCAAGTGTCAGAGCCTGAAACGCACTGAAGCAACAGCTATTTTTTAATACAATTTTGAATCAAGGATGTAAAATTGCAAATTACACAATGCAGCTCAGGTACACTTAGAAATATACAATTATAAACAATTTTGAGTTCAGAGCACGATCATAAAACTAATTCAACTTGTGTCTCCTGGCACCACCGTGTTAGGTAAAAATAGATAAGCAAACAAACCAAATAAACAGAAGCTATTTCATCTGTCTATTTTTCCTTTTTTTCCCCCTCATTTTTGCTTGGAGTATTCAAACTTTTACTTATCAATTTTTTAACAGCAACTTTATATTCATAAAATTACAGCTTCATCCTCAAAAGATTTTAATTTCATTTCATAAAACTGCACTTACATTTGTGAAAAATAATCAATTCAATCCCATGAGATTACAACTTTTTCCTAGAAAATTACAATTCTTTCTTAAAAAACACTTCATTCTCTTAATTTTACTAATTTATTCCTGTAAGATGGCAAATATTGCAGTAATATTACACTATTTATTGCACTATTTGATTGACTACTGACTATTTGATAGCTGTAGAACTAAAACTTTGTTCTTGTAAAATACTATTCTTAAAAAAAAAACTTTAAAAAAAATATATATATATTTTACTTATTTTTTATTATTTCCAACAAAATCCTTGTTTTTTTCTTCTAATGATTAAATGGTGGTAACATTTTAATCTTAATGAAATTGTAACTAATGATGTGACAAAAATGTTGCATGGCATGTCCCACCTTCTCAATGTAATACATGACTCCTTCGTGACCCCTTTGAACTGGGGGCTTCCAAGCAAGCACCACATAGCTCTTGGTCGCCTCAGTAACCACGACTTCAGTTGGTTCTCCAGGGACAACTCCAGCTGGGGGCACAAACATGACGACGATGATGATGATACAAGACACTTTGATAAGCTATATTAAAGAAATAAGTCTTTTATACAGTGCCTCTGTAAAGTCTTGGTTCAATTTGTTCTCTGTTTCATAATATGGGAAGGCAAAGACTGGGAAAATTAACGTAAGCTATTACCAGTGTGATCCTCCTCGGTAACCTTGATGATGCCAGTCCAAGGAGCAGAAGGTCCTGCATGGGTGGGGAAAAAAAGAGCACTAATTGTTTGAAAAGTTCACTTTGTTATTCTACTTTTATAACCTATATTGTTCCTCACCAAGTAGGCGGGCCCTGTCAAAGGGATCCATGGCGACCACGGTCTCGGAGACGCGTGAGGCCCGGCTCACCCCGGCCTTGTTGAGAGCAGTCACCCTGAACACGTAAGAGCGACCCTCCACCAGGCCCGTGACGGGGAAACGGGCGTACTTGACTGGTGTGTCATTACACTGCGCCCAGTGGTGAGTTCCCACTTCACACCTACCAAAACACAACTCGGTTTTGATACCTTGACATACAATTAATTCGCTCTAAGTAGCACAGTCTATACTTACGGGTGGTGTTTTCTGATTTTTTTTCAAGTTTCAGGAACTTTGATGCACTTGGTAGCTTTTTTTTTCTGTTTTAGACTAAGCTGTAACCCGTATAAACACTGTAAAAATAATTAACAGTTGTTGAAAGTTAACTTATTATGCTTTTTTTCTTTTGTTAATGTTAAAAAGGATACAGGTTTAGGTATACTTATACAATTTTTTTATAGATAATAATCTTATTTATAGTCAGCACATTGAGTGGGGGGGGCATGAAAAGTTTTCTTTTTCCGAGGGGTGCTTGGCAAAATATCATTGAAAAGCACTGTTGTAAAGTAGGTGCATTGAGTTCAATGTCACTAAATAGTACTTGTCCTTCACATTTGTGCTCGTAAATGAAAACATAAAACAATTGAACTAAAAAAAATTGCCAAATGATGGCTTGTATCTTAAAAATCGTGTAAGTCAGGTCACTCCTGTCTCAAGGCACCACAGTATTTGACATTTTTACTAAGAGTTCTTGGGTTGGGGAGGGCCGACCTACCTGTCGATGTAATAGCCCAGGATGGGGCTGCTGCCCTCCACGGCAGGCTGCTTCCAGGTCACCACCACGTAGTCTTTGTTAACATCATGGCATTGCACATCAAGGGGGGCTACAGGGACTCCCTCCACTTCCCTGTCAGCATCTGGCATAGCAAAAACACACACACACATATGTGAGCAGTCATGTTTCTAAATCTGTCTGGTTTACATTACCCACTCAGTATTGGCAATATGACCTACTTCTTCAATGTTAGTGTACGCTGGCCTATGCTTTTTGGACAAAGGTTTTGGGACATAATCCCTAATCTGTGAACCAGGGTGCAGGCAATCTTCTTTGATAATTCAGGCGTTTAATATTTCTTGTGAAAGAGCCTGACTGACCTGACCTCAACCCAAACAAACACTTTTGGAATGATGGTAGATGCATAAATGGTCATAAACAATACAGAAACACTCAAATTTTTTCCTCTGTCCTTCGCACTTCCTGTAAATACTCCTTAATTTAGATGGTAGTCCCTAATTCATTCTAAACACAAGAAAATTAACACTTCCCTCAAATAAACACTCCCTTTTTCCTTCATGAATTTGTGCAAAATAGATCTTTTACAGGTGTTCAATTTGATGTACAGTTAATTAAGATGTATTGCTGTTGTTTGTTTGTATTATCCAGGTGGAAAAAAATAGCTCCTCCTCCTGATAAACAGACATACCTCTGACAAACACATAGGCAGAGTAAGTGTCATAACCAGACTTGGTGATGACTCGCATGGTATACATGCCCTCATCTTCCTTGTTGAGGTGGACAAGTGTCAGGGTGGCACGCTGTCCGGCCCACTGCGTGTGGACCCATTGCGAAGCCTTCAGGGGCAGACCTGTGGATGGCGGAAGTCAAAAGATGTCAGTTTTAAAGCTCATAAAAGATCGATAAAACTGTCCTGAACGTGGGTCAACTCACCGTTTCTGTACCACACCACTTCAGGCTTGTAGTTTTTGACAGTGGGATACACGACAACGGTGCAACCCAGGCTCAACGTCTCTCCCTCGCGACCAAATGCCACATTGAATTTGTCTAGGATGGTGGTTTCGAACGTGACCCCATGCTCGGAGCTGAAGCCGCCTGTGACACAGAAGACACAGAAGACACTTCACAAATGCCACCCAACCCTTGCAACATCTTGACAATGTTGATTTTTCTTTTCTTTTCTGGAATAAACTGCTATTTGATTCTAGGCAGTGTTGTCTCTAAGAGTTAAGTTAGAATGATAATAATTTTTAAGGTGTTACTCAAAATGACTCACGAGGTTGGGTCACAGTCACTTCCCTGTCCTCGTCCTGGAAGCCTGTGGAGAAAAAAAAACAAAACATCTTTAATTAAAAGTCAAGCCCTACACAGGAGGGGCAAGCAAATTCTCATATGGACATGTTTGATTTTTGAACTGGAATGGGCAAGTTCATTTGTAGATGAAGAAAATGATAATAATACCAAACAAATGTGTTGATAATACATAAGGTATACCGTATGTAAAGTTTATTACTATCATTTTTTTTATTTTCATTTTTAAATGTCACTATGTTATGAGTTTATTTTACTTATCAATTACCTAACTATTCAATGAAATGCATTTTTAAATCCTTTAAAAATGTTAAAAGGCTGATGTAAAATATTTAAATATTTATTAAATATAGTCATAGAAAAAACTGGGTAAGCAAATTAGCTAGAATTGTTAAAATATGTTTTTGAATGCTAAACATACATACATGTAAAATTGTTTATTTTAAAAATATTTTAAATGAGTCAGAAATAAAATATTTCATAATAGTAAAAACATTTTAACATTATAGAATAAATATATATGAAAGAAATAATTGAGCTTTGAAAGAAAATTTCCTTACGTTTGACAACCACAGTGGCCACGCAGGACATTTCTCCTTTCACATTGAGTGCAGACACCCGATATGCGGCCGTGTCAAGGAAGTCACAACTGGGGGTGGTAGTTAAAAAAAAAAAAAAAAATCAGCTTTATCTAACACAAATAAATTTGGGGGGTGTCAACAAATCTTAGTGATTACCTACTTCTTGATCTCCAGATAGTGCATGTTGTAATTACTCTCCACAGTGTACTTCTCGGGGCGTGCCTTGGCGTCGATCAGCACATTGTTTTTGTACCTTTAATACAACAACAACACACAGCAACACACACAAATCTTTTTTAACTTTTCAGCAGCAGAACTTTCAAATTTTGATCATTTCCAGGAAAAGATGGGCCAATAAAAAAAAGTTGGTTCTTCGGTGAGATATGTAATGCCATTAAGTGACAGGATGGCTCTGCAATGATCTTCCTTTCAGACTGAGAGTTTGACTCCATTCTAGATTTAAGTAGTACCAATATCAGACATCTGTGCCAATGTCCCCATCAGCCTTATTCCAAGGTATTGAGTACTTATCTAAGTATAGCCATTGATACTTACAGGCAAAACGTGTAACGTCATGTTGAGGAAAAGAGGGAAAAAGGTCTTTGCTCACAATCTGTCATTGTGTTTATTGACATTTTCTATAGTCGAACTTTAGGTGGTATCGGCACTCGGTATCAGTGGCACACAAAACTGAATAGTAGTACTAATATCGGTCTGAAAAAATAGGTGGTAAACTTCAATTTTAATACAAAGTGGTTAATCCGCTTTACACTTATATAATGACAACTGAAAATATTTCTATTACCATGCAATCCTTGGTCTGGGCCACCCTGCCACGGTGCAGTGCAACCTGATAGTCTCGCCCTCCCACACGGTCTGTGCCCGGGGCTTGGTGGTCATATCCGGGGGGTGTGTCAGGCTATCCGGATTCATTTTCTTGCGGAACTCTGTCCACTCATCCAACTATGGCCACATATCGAGAGACTAGCGTTAGGATATTGAATGCAATAATTAGGATATTGGATGCAATAAAACAAACCAAAATAGATTACTCACAGTCCTACACAGTTGCACACGCTCAGCGAACTCTCGGATCTGCGTGCTCCTGCTCTTTTTCTCCACCCTGACCTCCATTGCCTCCCTGGCCTCACGAACAAACAAGTTCCTCATGGCCACGTAGTTGATGCCCTCCTCGGTCACATCGTCCTCGCGGGCCTCCATCAAACCGCGCACCTCTTCATGGCTTCACAATGGAAAAATCATTAACAGAAAAGAAAAATAGAACAAATGTGCATTCAAAAGTTCAGAAGCAATTTCACCTCTAAGGATTTCAGCACATTTTATCGATATATCCTGGAATTTCTCTTAAATAGCCCAATACATTATCTCAAACTTCTAGTGAGTAGTATATAATGATAGCCACTCACTTGGCTCTGAAGATCGGAATCACATAGCCGATAACTTCCTTGTCCAAATCGGTGGCCAGGTAGGTGCGCTTGGCTCGCTTGGGTAACGGACTCAGCGACTTGACTACTTGCTCCAGACCCTTCTTCTCAGTCTTCACAGTGGTTTTCACACTTGAAAGTAACAGAGAAAACATCACGCAATGGCGCCTTGACATGCAAGTTCTGTATTCTGTGAACATGCTTTTATCGCAAAACATATAACACACATATAACACATATAACTCACTGAAATGAATGTAAACACTGTTAATTTCTTACACCCCCCCCCCCCCCCCCCCCCCCCATAAAACCAAAATGTCAAACTAAGCAAGGGGTAGGACTCAATAACTTTTTGTACTTCTTCCTACCCATTAGGTGTGTTGAACTGTTGAACTGCCTTCAATCTGGCTGCTCACAACGGGCCAGCGTCATGAACCCCCCCACCTGAACCGCCACCCTCCAAGCCATTTATGTTGTTTGAGATGTGTGGTATTTATATTTTTTTGGTCGTGCATGTGCAAGGATTTTGTTTTCCAGGCTTATGCTATGCCCTTATTGGGGCATGCCTAACCCTGACGCTAACCCTAACTGGCCGTGTTGTTCTGTATATCTTGTTAGTCTATGTCTTTTGATGTTTCTTGGATTGCTTGAGACAGTTACGTCAATTTTGTTGCCCTGTACTTGTGCAGTGTAATGACAAAAAAGTGAATCTTGAATGTTGACTCTTCTTTCAATTTTATTTATTTTTTAATTATTTTATTCATTTACTTTTGCTATGTGTTTATATGTTCAATAAATCGAATCAAATCAAATCAATACTCAGGTTCTGGATTCGCAGGGATAAACCTCAGTTCACCTGTGCTGTATGGAAAATGGATGGATTCGACCTTAGGCAGCCATACATAGCTGTCCTTTTATTATGATGGCTGAAAAATGTGCGTGTTTATTTTAGGGGGTCTGGCATGCCTGTTGTGTATCTTTTGGCGCTGAATGTAAAAGTGAAAGATGTATTTCCGTCCACATAAACCTGACCCCAGACACCATTTAATTATAGGTTTATAAATACTGTAACTAAGACAATAACTCAATGAAATATACTTCTTCTAATAGCGGATGGGACTTTACCTGACTTCTTTTAGGGGCAGGATACTTTTTTGTTTTCATGTTTACTGTTTATTCAATACTGCAATCATTCATATTATTTGGTCAGATTCTACACGTGAATTCATCCATGTGAATATTTATGTACTGCTGTTTTGGTTAGTAAGAGAGGGGAAGCAATACGTTTAAATTTAAACAATATCATCTAATTCAATGTTTAGCAACTTTTCTGCCATAACACAGCACTTTCTCTTTAAAGTCCCAATGAATATCAGCTTCATAGATGCCAAGTCTGCTGTGAGGTAGTGTGAGTCGTGATCATGAAGTCTCCGACCACAATAGAAGGTGATGTTAATGCATCTGCTGGCGCCACTTGTTATTTATTTTTGTCGCATGCGTTGTGATTTGGCACTTTATAAATAAAACTATTTTGAACTATCAAACTTCATGGAAGTTCCCTTCAGTGCCATACAGTAAGATGTCCTAGTCAGCCTTCACAAATAGCCCAGCTGGTCATGAATGTATCTGGCAGCGCTTGAGTGCAACTCAAATGTCTTCCCTGACCTCTTTACAGAGACTGTGACACAGTTGCTCCATCAAGGACGTTCATGTCGACTTGTGTTGTACTGAATTATTTTCACATGTGCTTTGACACTACCGACAATTTTGCCGCAGATTTAATGATAGAGATTTTTGCCAGGAGAAGCATTTTTTTATTATTATTGCCTCTGAGGCGTTTACCATTGTAAAATATGTTAGTATTCAGGTAGCGGAGGCTATGTGGTGACTTTAACCATTATGTTCTCCGTGTTATGTTTAGCTTGACAGTGACCTTCACATGAGAGGGTAATAAATAGCTTGAGGCCTATTTTTTTAAGAATATTTACTCATTTATGACTAAGGTTTTCCTATTTCAGTGAATAAAGTATCATATAAATGGAAATTAATATGAAGTGTAGAAGTATAAAACATGAGGGGTCAAAAAAAGTGATTTTGGTATTTCTATACAGCATATAGATCATATACATCAAATACAGCATAATGTTAACTTCCAGCATGAAACTGAACAGAAGATTGGCATACCGACAGGCTCGTTGTTTACAAAATTGTTGTCTTGGGGTCCACACACTTGTGAATGTTTGTAATCATCCATCATCTGAACCGTTTTATCTTCACAAAATAATGTTAATTGTCAGTTCCAGGATCTCTTTCTGCAACAAGTCTATTCCTACTTTTAATGTATTCATGCATGCATTAAAGCAAGTTATGTCACAAGCACGAGGGCATTATAAAATCCTTTGTTTACTGTAAATACAAGCACCTCCTACTCTCATGGAGACCGACAGTGTAGCAAGCAAGGATTTAGTGAAAAACTTTTGAAAATCCTTGTATGTCAGTAATAATGTCATACGTGTAGCAATTTTAGGTAAATGATGTAAAGTTTCGATCACTTCTTTACACCTACGTCATAATTTTATGCAATGTTTACGAACGATGACATGACCACGTCCCATTAGGAAATGCTTAGTTGAAGTGACTTGTAATCACTTCACAGTATGTGTAAAGTCTTGATGTGCATCTTGTGTATTTCTTTGAAAAAGGAAAAACTACATAGTGTTGAAACCTGAAAACAGTGTCATTTTCTTTATGTGTCCAAGTGCAATTTAGATATAATATCTTTGATAAACTAGCTCGAAACTCTTTAGTCACAGGTCACATAAAATGTCAAGCAATTCTGTGACATAAAATGTTTAAACTAAATTTCGCTTCTGGGTAATATGGCATCATTAAAAACATAGACACGCTTACACACACGCATACATACACAAGCAGCAATCACAAAATGAGCAAAACTTAGCAAATGATGATTGATGGGATGTAATTTAAAAAGTTGTTTTGGGGTTGAGGCCAAAATCAGCAATCTTGCCCTATTTCATCTAATGATGTAGTTCATCAAAATTCCTCAGTTTTAAAAGGCTTATAATATCAAATGATGTCCCTGCCTGGTTTTGGAATTTACTTTTCCACTGATATTTCAACGATCCCCAAAGGTTTGAGGTCAATATTTTTTTCTTAAATGAATGGTTGCTAAGAAAATTAAAACACATTCTTCTTAAACTAGGGATTGTAACCTGGCAACATTCCAACAGCTGTAAAGTTTCTCAATTTTTGAGGTGCCTCCATGTATTTGACATCATTACAAAGGAAATGAAGTGTGGAAAGAGAAAAAAGCAATAACTCAATTTTTCATTTTCGACACTAGGACTCTTTTGCCCAGAGCCAGTCTCATTTAAAATGCCAAAGTCTTGCTTGTTTAGAGAGTTTAGTCAACTGCCATCATAATACCCAAATGAAAAACATGCATTCCTCATAAAACCCCAACAAAAACAGTCTCGGGTCCCTGCCAAAATGAATACTTTGAGACCCTCTTACCGGTGAGTGCTGGTCTTGTAAGTGGAAAAAGACTGTTTGCTGAAAGAGGACTTGCTGCTCAAGTGACTGCTGCTCTCATAGTGATGCTGCTGCAGCTGCTGCTGCTGTCGATGATGATGGTGACGGTGATGAAGCTCCGTCTGGTGTTGCTCCTTGCGATGCTGCAGCTTCTGCTCCTTCTGTGACATTTCCACCGATCCTGACATCTTGGGGGCTGCTCCGCAACGTCGCACACTTTATGCCTGGACCAGCTCTAGAAAAAAACATTGTTACCACCATACATTGATTTATGATCATTATAGATTGGAATATGACCCTCATTTATTGATGTATTACCACAGGGGCTGTTTTGTTGGTTTATTGAAGACATAATACGCTGTTTTTAATCCATACATCGATCCATTTTCTAGCGTCGCCTATCCTCACAAAGGTCACAGGCTTGCTAGTGCCTATCCCAGCTGGCTTCGGGCAGTAGGCGGGGGACACCCTGAACTGGTTGCCAGCCAATTGTAGGGCACACATAGATCACAATCACACCTATGGACAATTTAGTATAGCCAATCTAAATCCAATCCAACCCAATCCGTGTTGTTTTTAATAGATCAATTAATTCATGATTAAATTATATTTGTACCTGTATTTGTATTTGTAACGTCAGTATGTTGTCTTGTAAGTGTTGGAAGGTATGACATTGACCAGTACTTATTACATAATGGTATGAGTAATAAAAAATGTGTTTAGTAATAGAAAGTTCTTTTTCAAAAAAAAAAAAAGGGGGTGGATACAACCTAAAAGAAATTAACAAAATTATTTAAAAAAAAAAAACACTTTGTTGTTACCAAGAACTAATTAAGTATTTTGAGAATGATTTTCACAGTAAAGATAATACAACTAATATAATTAACATACAACTAAACCTAATATATGCAAAAATGTGTACATGTATAAGAACAAAAACAAAAAAAATAATTTGAGATTTATTTTTTTTTAAATACAGGTAAAATTAAGATGATGCTGCCTGTTGTATGGAAATACTGTTGTCAACTACACAAATAATTTGCTGATTCAGTTCTTTAATTTGTATGTTATTTCAAACAAAGGACACAGGTAGCCTCTGCCAACAGGTAACCAACGTGGTGCCCGCGGTTGATCCCTGGAACCTATGAATTGCCTGAGGATCTGTTCTAAATTTATTCACCAGTGATGGACGCTGCAATTTTCTGGGACGGTTGAAAAAAAGTGATCATAAACACAGGCACAGTTTTCTAGAAATATTGTACTGTATAGTGTTGTATAGTATGCAACGCCAATTGCAAATTATACCATAATAAGAATATTGTCCATGTTAATTTGAGCAAATTTGTTATTTCAGAAGCGTGCATTAAATCGTTGCATTCATACAAATCGTTGCATGTACCCAAAAAGTAGCTCACAGTTTCAAAAAGGTTGGTGACCCCTCTCTACAACAAGAACAGTTTTACCTGTTAACCGTCCCAAAACATAACGTGAGTGACCAACAAAGGGAGTCTTAAATTCTAATTCATATTTTACACAACCTAGTACGCACATTGAAAAAACAAGGCATATACAGGACTTACCACAACCAAGAAACTGGGTATCCAACAATGGATAAAAATGCGGTGTTAAAATGACAAATCAAGCAAATCCAGAACGAGAGGAGGCAAGCAGGGGTGAGGGCCAGTGGACAAGAGAGTAGTCCACAGACCAAAAATAATGCTGCCACTCTGCAGATCGCACAAGACACCCTCAGGACCTTTTAAGGTTGGGACACGTTTAAATTTAGATCACAAGGAGAACGAGAAGGAGCTCCTTGGCTTACCCCACCACCCTAAAACTTTATAGAGGAAATTGAGGCTCGTTGCAACTTTTGTGTTTTTGACATGATTTTACACCTTGTTGCCTTTTTTAACAATTAAAAAATAAAATAAAAAATAAACTCGAAATTGAGTTTGGGAACAGCTGTGGTGATTTACTTGAAATATTTGCAGTGTTAGGTCAAGTCGCTTTTCAAGCATGGAGTCACTCGTTCTATCTAATTATAACATTTGTTATTTATTCAAGATTACACTGCTCGACCGTGACTAACCGGCCATGTTTTGCACTAACGCCGCTTCTGGAAGTGAAATTGGTGCGACAACTTCTTCGTTCTCAATAGGCGGTGTCCAATACAATGATAAATGTTGCTATGACGCCATCTACCGCACTGGAATACGTCACGGGATTACTGTAAATCAAGGAGAAATGTGACAAACTATATATATATATATATATATATATATATATATATATATATATATATATATATATATATATATATATATATATATATATATATATATATATATATATATATGTGTGTGTGTGTGTGTGTGTGTGTGTGTGTGTGTGTGTGTGTGTGTGTGTATTCTTTTGACATACTACACAGTTTATGATCATTTTAATTTGTTTTGGTAGATACTTCCGGCTTCAGTTGATTGGTCCATTTAGTAAATAGGAAGTAAAACCCGCTAGCCGCGTTTGTGATTGGTCCGTTTTGTAAAGAGCAATTGCACCATCAGTGGTTCCGCCCTCTGCATATTAGCAGGAGGATTGCACGCTGACATCTGCGAGACGCGTATTTATAAATTATTATTACCAGGTGCGTAGCTTTCTTTGCAAACATTACTCATTTAACCCATGTAATCGAAACTCTACGTGTGCGCGTTTGTACTAGTTCCTTCGTTGGTTTAAATAGGTCAGCGTTACTTAGCTAACGAGATGATTGATAATTCTAACAGTCTTAGGTTCAATCTACGTTCAGAACTATATTTTTGCAATAGTTCTGAGGTGTTCAAAGAGTGACGCAATTGCAAGAAGCATCAAAGAATTCCAGTGTACACGTGTATTTATTGGTGTTACTGAATGTTGATGTAGTGAATGTGTTATACATATGGATATGTGCGTTCTAGTTGGAGGAGGGGACTTTTGAGTCGTAAACATGTCGAGCAAAAGGGCCAAGGGCAAGAACACCAAGAAGCGCCCCCAGCGAGCCACCTCCAACGTGTTTGCCATGTTCGACCAGTCCCAGATCCAGGAGTTCAAAGAGGCCTTTAACATGATTGACCAAAACAGAGACGGCTTCATTGACAAGGAGGACCTACACGACATGTTGGCCTCTCTAGGTAGAACGTCAACACAAAAACAACTGGACTTTATGACTAGTTAAAGCATTGTTGCTTTTCTACAGGTAAAAATCCCACTGAAGACTATCTTGAGGCCATGATGAACGAAGCCCCGGGTCCAATCAACTTCACCATGTTCCTCACCATGTTTGGGGAGAAGCTGAACGGCACCGACCCGGAGGACGTCATCCGCAATGCCTTTGCTTGCTTTGACGAGGAAGGCACAGGTAAGTGTCTTCCAATACCACATTATGTAAAGCTCTGAGTAGCCCCCTAGTGGAGACTTGAGAGGGTTGCAAAAAAAGGGGGTCAGTGCTGATCACGTAAAGGGCAACTCATTTCTTTAGCGGCAACCCACCAGAAATCACATAAATGAGAATTCGATTAGGTAACCTTGTAAACCTGATGCTATCGTAAAACCTTGATTATATGGAGGTGATGAGTATCATCTCAGTATTCCTAACAGTTCTACTAGTGTAAAATATATTTAATACAGTAGGTATTTTAAAAGTTATACTGTCATCTAGTGGTGTTGACAATGTATTGCTGCCCTTAATAAGCTTTGTGATGTGTTTAAGTTCATAGTAATAGAGCTTATATTATGTCCCTCCACATATGGCCAAAGACAGACAAGGTCGCCGGTCACTTTCAAACAATTTATTGGACAAAATAACAAAACACAAGCATATATTCTCACATGACAAGAAATTGCTTTGTGTAACCAGTATGAAGTACCTGAAACAGCAACCTGGCTAAAAGATCAAGAGAACATTTATTGTAGGAGGGGGGGAAAAAATATCAACACTGTAGAATATCAGCAAAATTTAAAGTCTTAAAGGTATCTAATATTTGCTGTTAAAAAATATTTTTGATTTACATAGGGCACTCAAGTATCTCAGGTGTAAGGTATTTTTTTTTTAGAACAAGCATCTATGTTTTATATTTATTTAAACTCGATTTTAGTTCCTATACAGTAATGTTATCTTTTGGTTGTCATCTGCTGGTGGAAATGTTGCCTGTCTTGAACAAACAACTTCTTGTGATTAACAAAGGTGGTTAGTTGTAAATGTATGGTATAACACTACAGTGGTGCTTTGCTATACAAGTGACCCAATTTAATAGATTTTTTTGGGATACAAACCGGCACTAGAAACATTTCTTTGTCTCAATTTGAGCACAAACTTGAGATACGATCAGCATATGATGGCAGTGATTTCAACTCAGTTTATAATAAACCACACTGGCAAAAATTGAACAAAAACAGATTTTTTTAAACTGTTCAATGTATCTATCAATTTTAGTTTATCGTCAAACTAAACATAAAAATAAATTAAACATAAAAAAAAAATCACAACGTGTTGCTGTAAGAACGTTTGTTTAGGTTAATGTAAGAACCATGCAAAGCACCAGACATGCTAACTGTAAGCAACAATGCTCAGTTTTGGTTATGTGTATCTGAAAACAAACGGTGGAGCAAAACATTTGGACAAATTATACAAAAGGTAAATGTTCTTTACACTGTATGAAGAATGACTAATGTCTAATTTTACAATGTCGTACGAGTCACTGTAAAATTTAGGATTTCTGGAATTTCCATTTATTTCAATGGGTAAACATCATTTGAGCTACAAGTGTTTTAAGTTATGCCTGAACAAATTAAACATGTATAAAGGTACCAATGAATTAATTCTATAGAGGTGGAAATGTAGTAGAGTAAAAATGAAAGTTCCCAGAATTATCAAGAAAGAAGTACAGATACAAGAAAGTCATGCTGAACAACAGAAAAAAAAAAAAGAATGTTCCAGTTGTAACAAGGTGTTTTCTTATGGCTAATGCAGGTATGATCCAGGAGGAACAGCTGCGTGAGCTGCTGACCACCATGGGTGACAGGTTCACAGACGAGGAGGTGGACGAGCTCTTCCGAGAGGCGCCCATCGACAAGAAAGGCAACTTTAACTACATGGCGTTCACTCGTATCCTCAAACACGGCGCCAAGGAAAAGGACGATTAACTCCTGACTGACCAACCAACCACTGAAAGAGTTCTTCTGTGTATCGTTATGTGTTTGTTTTGTATAGCCCACTAGTAGGTTGTGTTGCAGCTGCTTCCTGCTCATTTGCACATCATTAAAAAGCTGTATAAACTTGAACATATGCACTATGTTAAAAACGGCACATTGCTTTGACTGATTATTAGTAGTGAGTGATCGCTTCTTGATACAAGAAGCCTTTAGACTCAACACAGAATGTAATATTGCCACACTGAAACAAACAAGATTTTTTTTCTCTTTCAGGGCTTAAACTGTCACAATAATACAACAATTAATTTATACATGGCATGTTTTCGGTTTCATTTCATGTATTTATTTTTTTATTTATTTTCACTGCTGAATTTAACACCCGAATTTTCCATTAAAATAAAGGGTTAGGATTATTGACTTATTTTTGTCCAGCTGCAAACTTTTGCCCTTTCAAGTGATACTGTAGACCGTTTTTCATTAAAAATGAATAAATTATATTATAAATTTCAAAAACGTGCAAATAAATGTGTTCTTAATGACCAGCAGTACGTTTTACATATAATTGTAGATCTAGTTATCATTAAATGATATTACATGATGGGTGGAATTCCTCCGGAGGTTGCCATGTCAGAGACAGGCAGCAGGAGGAGTGTGTTTTGCTGCATTACCATTATGCCTCTAAAGCTCCCACAGGTACATGCGGAAAATTACAGTAAATGTTTTTAAGTATAGGTAAATTACTAGGCATTTAGCTTCTCCAAAAGAAAAAGCAGTGTTTTTTTACTTATTCCCCCCCACAATTGCAGGGGCCTCATCTATGCCGAATTTATGTCATATGAACCATAGTATCTTCACACATGACTTAAACAAGACGTTTTCACATATTTGCAACAATTTGGGTGATTAATTAACATATGATCATATTTAGTGTTATCTCAAGCTTTTGAATCATTTTAGGACTGAATCTAAAAAAGTTTAGCGGTGTATTAAACTGAGCATTTCTCGCACCCATTTCCCTACCCGCCTAAATATTTACTGCTCAGAGGCTGAAATTCTGATGATGAAAAATAAAGTGAATGATCAATTGAAAGTCAAAAAATAACTATTGACTAATTTTATCAATTGATTAATCATTGCATCTTGGACATAATTTAACAGAATTAACGGGCAAATGTCATATTTTTTTTGCCTCAAATGAATGAACATTGTATTGTCCTTCTGCCGCCTTAGCAGACGTGTATGCACATAGACAATTAGACAGCTCAGCTCCTCGCAGAGGATAAATAATGTATAACTGCGAATAATATTAAACTGAATGTCTAAATGTTTTTATTCATTGTTGTAGGTTTGTTATTATATTAGCATTAGATTTAAGCCAGCAAAGTAAAGGTTAAGCGTGAATGTTTTTGTAATTTTAGTAGAGTAAGATGAGTTTGTTGCCACTATATAGCATGTGTTATAGCAAGGTTGCGCTTACAAGTCAAAGCATAAAAATCATCTTAATGTCGGCTCATACTGTATCTCAAACAACTCGAAAGCCGGGTCACTTGTATCTCAAGTCACTGCAGTAATAAATAAAGATAATGGAGGTTCTCTCTGTACATACAGTAGCATAATAATTGCTCACAGAGCTGTAACTATAAATATTTCTTCAATCCGCCAGGGCCAGATTTTTAGACTGGACCTTTGTCAGGTGGTCAGATATGCAGGCCTCTAGCTTGTCACACTGGGCCAAGAAGTCCTGATGTGAGAACATCTTGTGAGTAACAAGACAACCCCCCCTGCGGTTCATTGACTAGCAGAGAGACAACCACTCACCTGCACAGTTTTCACAAGGCCCTTTTTTTTCTGACGACAGTCGTTGAAGTTCTCTGGAACGCTCTGAGAGGACAAATAGGCACACTTACAACACTTTAGACACAATTCAAAATTGGACACACATTTTGAAGAAGTTGTGGTAGCTTAGATGACAGCAAATGTCCAAATAAGAATCATTGTGGCAAATAGTAAGCAAGCCAATCAAAATGATTACTCAAAACAACTAGAATAACATATTGCACACTAAACCAAACTACTTTAGCTTTGCCTAACAAATGACTGTGACCGTAATGCTATAACATAATACAACATACCATAGATTGGTTAACAAAACTAGCATTGACAGTAATTATAAATCTATATTCAGTATGCCAAAAAATATTATAAGCTTGGAGCGCTGCCATACTTTTCCTGCCCTTCTGCCAGGCTAAGCCTCTCCCAACATTTGACGATTAAGATTGCACTCAATTGTAACTCTGCACCACCACACTCTGCTTGTCTTTTGCCCCCCCAACAAACATGCTGCAGATTGAGGTTTTCTTAATACAAAACACTTCACAAAAATGTTGTTGTGCTGGGTAAACACTAACACATTAAAATTATTTCCATTCATTTCACGGAGGTAAAATGGTTTGAGATAAAAGTGAAGACTTAACAATGCTTTAACTGCCCGAATTAAACTGACAAGGCAATACAGTACTCTTTTTTTCATGGCTCCTAGAGTAAGGATGAAAAAGATTACCAGAGCATCAATTTGTTCCAGGATCTTCATAAACTGTTCTGCTGCGACTTTCACCCTGTGGTCCAGTTTGCCCAGTGCATCAGCCTGAAGGTCTTTGGCCAGGAAGCCCTGATTACATCCCCAAAATTAAAGTACAACAAAAAACATATTTTGCAGTAAATGAGCAAACGGGATCAAAGAAAAGACAAATGAACGTACATTCTTGAGTCCAGTCAGCTCCCCATCAACCTTCTCTAGCTTTTTTGCCGTCTGCTCCATTGATTTCTCAATGTCTTTCAGCTTTTTCAGCTCAGCTTCCTCCTCTGGACTGTTCTGTTGGAAGAATCTGCTTTTGTTCAATTCAAATAATACACACACTCATGCACAAAGTTTGAAGGACTCACCCTCTTTCCAATCATCATAAGCTTGCATCCATCCTTTATCCCATAGCTGGACAGTGTCTGCTCCATGTCCTTTAGCGACTTCCCTAGCAAGGCAGCAGAATTCCAATGAGAGGAAACAATCAAACCAACAGCCTCCCACAAGCGACTCTTACCCTTGAATATGAGCTTTTGTGAGGCTGGGGGGACTCCGGTGACCTGACTGAGACATTCTGACAAGTCTTTGACAGTGGGATTCTTGCCATCCTCGTGACTGGTCACCGTGATGCTGTGCTTCGCAGAACCTGAAGTGGTGAATTGAAAATAATGATATAAGCCTATCAGTGCATTCTTTCATAAGCGTGTGTCCATGTTTGGAGGAGCCGGGAGTTGAACGCGAACCAATCACAAGAATTATACAGCATTTCTATAAGATTTAATTTGCAAAAGGCGGGCTTCGTGCTTGGGAGTTGATGGCAGACAATTTTAGGCCACATACAGGCAAATCAGTCACATTCAATCCTCTGAACAATTTTGAGTCTCCAATGAAATTGCACGTTTTTCTTATGCGGGAGGTAGCTGGAGTACTCGCAAAAGAACAACGTAGGCACGGAGAGAACATGCAAACTCCACACAGGAAAACCAGAACCAAACATGACCAACCAGAATCACTCACTGCACGAAAGCATAGAGCAAAAGTTTCATTCCTATTCGCATTTATGCCCTTTAAATGGTTGCCATTGCAAACACGCTAGCACAGCATTTATTTCCACCGACTGTTATTCACCCTCAACATTGAGAAATTATTTCTTTTGAATACGTTATAATAATTTTAATGATATAATATTACCGTAAGCGACTATCACGGCGATCCCTGGTGCTGACATTCTCAAATATTGTGTTCTACATGAATCGCGTCATGAATAACTTTACTAAAAGCTAATAGCAACCTAACTACTTCCGGGGTAACGCCAGAAGTAGTTTATTACTGTAAATCGCAATTGAAGATAGCGTGATCGTATTTAAACGACATCTATAGCATCTATTTAATCAATATTATGCTTATAAAACGTAATCATTGAATAATAAATACAACTGATAAAAAATAATGAATAATCACAAAAATACAGTCTCATAGCTAACATTTGTGAAATATCGCGAGAATACCATTGACCGTACCCATGCTTTTTCTTTTCTTTTCAAAACCTTCTTCATTCATTCATTCATTCATTCATTCATTCATTCACCGGCTAAGTCTCCCATGGCATTTGGAAGGCAGAACACAATCGTGGTCATATGCAAATCAGCCGTGATCGTATAGTGGTTAGTACTCTGCGTTGTGGCCGCAGCAACCCCGGTTCAAGTCCGGGTCACGGCAGGATGATCTCTTCCATTTATTTTTAAATTAAATCACCCCGTACTAATGCAATGTGACTAGCATTTATTTTAACATTGTCTCACATTCGCCCCATCAAAGAAATCTGTAGGCTTGTTTTATTTCCACAGTGTAGTCTGGCTATTACGGAGCCGTACCTGCATTTTCTTTGTTTTTTTTTCTTCAAAATTCAGCATATGAATATAGGAGAAGTAATAAAAAATAGTAAGAAAAACAGCATATTGAAAACGTTAATATTGGACTGTGCAGTACAGCAATTGTCGACATTATCACTGCCGCTGCGCTAGGAGGCGGTAGCTTCAATACTCTGAGCAGACAAATCATCGAAGAACAAAGATTATGTTGTGTATCCAGAAGTAGGCTTGTCCTCCTTGTGCGTTGCACGTGGGTATGTATTTTCTTTTGAATTTCGCTACCCATTTTACATTGTTTTACACCATACATTTCAAAACTATAGATTTGTTGTGGTTTTGTGTTCGGCCAGCGTGCAATCCTTAAATTTCTTTCATTAGGTTGCAATGTCATACATGACCACACGAGTGGTTCGAGTGAGCACTATTCTCAAGGATTCTGTATTTTTAGGTTAGAAAACGTATCCACTCTTGTGTAAACGACAACAGTCCTATTCCTTTGTTTCCTCCTGTTTTGTTCGAGTTGTGCATGTTGCTGCTCGTTTGCTTCAAACGGCCACTGTAGTACAAGACCAACGTTGACTGAAATCGATTTCACATCGCTTCAAAAAGGTTTTAGACTGGCAAGATGAGCTTATGAGTTTCAGGCTTTAATTGATATGGTTACACGCCTGGTCTTTGACTGCGTTAGTCATTGTGGAGCTCAAATTCACATTTTGAACTAACTGTGCACTTAAAATGAATATAATTACCATGTTGACTGCTGCATTCAACAATATTAACGTGTTTGTCATTGAAGTGTAGTTAAGGTGGACACTCCTTGACATCCCAAGGTGACGCCGTCAGGCTTCAACTGTCATCTAATTTGACCAAATGATTTTATAAGGTAAATAGATTTTCTAATGATATTGTTGTCAGTTATCACAGAACTAAGATGGATGGTGTACTCATTTAAAGGATGCTGGAAAAGACCAATGTCAAAAACCCCCATAAAGGAGGTAATAATAAGAGAGGCCAGAAAGTAAGCTTTGGAGGTGAGAGGAAGAGGAAAAAAACTGAAGCTCAATCAAGGCCAGTAGGAGATGGTGGAAAAAAGCGCCTCGATGCACTGAGTGTTGGTTATTTTCGGCGAGTTGCGGAGAGATTAAACGAAGAGTTTGAAGATGCTGAGGAGAGAGGTAAGATTGAAGTGATGCTAATGATTAAAAAGTGAATGTACTGTTTAAAAATTGTCTGATTTCTATGGTTAACGCTGTTTGCTGTTGCTGTTTTTTTCTGCAGATATGTTTGTGGAAAATGTCCTGAGTGAAGTCAAAGGTAACGCAATCATGGTGGCAATGGATCGCACTGCAAGCATCACACTGCAGCGCCTGCTCCCACTGTCAAGTCTTGATCAGGTGGCAAAAGTCATGGCTGAGCTAGGTGGAGAATCAGGGTTAGACTTTAAGGCCGTCTCTTGTGATCGTTGTGGTGGCCATGTCTTGGAGAGCGCCGTCAGACAGGTGTCCAGGTTGACAGGTATGTTCAATTGTTTTATTTAAGCGGATCTTATCATTGTATAATGCGATGGTTCCACAAGGTCCATGCATATATAATTTTTTAGGACATCTTACAAAAAAGTTCCCACAAACAAGTCTGTGAGTGATTGCCACTCACTCCATAAAATGGTTGATGATTGTGCAAAAAATTACATGTCAACTCACTTCAGCATGGTACTTAGCACATGGTGGGGCCAATGTAATACTCTCATAAATCATATGGAAGATTCATAAATAACAGTTATGACCTGAGCACAAAAACAATCCATAAACGATTTCTTTTGGTGAAAATAACATTGTACTTACAAAAAAAATCAACATATATGTGAATTTTGAATGTCAAACCTTAATTCCTTCATGTGCTAACCTCTTTTTTGTGAAAGTATGGACGATGCATTTAGCAGTTCGATTCCTAGTATTTACTGGAGTGAAGGCCACCCAATGAAGAAATATGGTAATAATAATTAAACATGTAGAGTGCTAACCTTTAATTATGTTGATTCTTCTGCTCTTTATAAAAAGATGATGATAATGATGACCAGAATGAAGTTCTGGAGGTCCAGGTATTGTCATTAAGTCGAGTTGTGAGAGAAAACTGCGCAGAGCTCATCAAACATGTTTATGGCTCTCACGTCGTGCGCACACTTTTGCATGTGCTGGTCGGCTGTGTGGGACCTCCCCGCACTGAGTCACGTCCAGGTAAACACACACACACACACACACACACACACACCCACACACACTCTCATGCACCTTTCATTTGTGTTGATATAATGTTTGCCACCTGTTGTTTGTTTTACAAGGTGCAAAAGACCGCAATATTTCTCCTCAGCTGACTGACTTTGAAATTCCCACGTCTTTTTGGTATGAGCTGAAAAGCCTCACTGACACGTTAATGGACAATGTTAAACGTAAGTCTTCTATACATGCTTCCCTGATATTTGCTTTATCAAAGAGTCTCTGACTGTATTTCTCTCCGCATGTAAACGTTGGTCTGAGCGCACTGGCATTTAAGCTATATTAGGTAAATAAACCTTATGATCTAAAAAATAAAAAAGTCAATTTCTTTCACACACAAGCTGCACCTATTAAACAGTTTGCATATTCTACTCGTGGGGAAAACTTCAGCCTGGCGTTGGCAATAGTGTAAACCTAGGATGTCAGGAGGAAACACAGTCAACCAACTAAATTTGACTCCAGCGGTTCCATACAGCAGAGGGAATCAATCTGCTGTATAGATCCATAATGCTGTAAAAGTTTTTTGAATTCATTCACTCAAAATATTTGGCTTGACACAGGATCACTCAGGCTCTACTTGAACTATTATCTATCCAACAAACGAAACACTAGACTTTCAAAGTAGGCAAACTGCATACAAGTACAAGAAAAAAAGGAACTGCACATCTCACTGCAGGTGATGTGGAAACAGCACAAAGTAGTTAGTGTCACAACAACTTATGCAGACAAATTACATGATTTGTTTTTTCCATGATGGGGTGGGCAATTGTCCTGAGCAGAATTATGAATACTTGACATTTCAGCATGGGAGCTCATCAATCAACTGGATTCTATCTATCTTTTTTAATTATTATTATTCTTTTTCTTCTTCCAATGCTGTATGTCTTTCTAGTAAGCATCACAGACACAGTTGCCAGTGCAGTGTTCCAGACCATGTTGACTGTGTGTCACAGGAAACGGCCCAAACTTTGTAAACAGCTCATCAAGCGCATCATGCAATACTTGACAAGTTGCCCCGCTGCACCAGGAGTGAGGTTGATCTTGAATTTTATCCTTATAGCCACAGAATGAAAGGGAAGCATTTTCTTACTTTGTGTGTGAGTGTGTGTTTTTTTTCCCCCCAATGTTTTGTAGTCCGCTTCTGGTTTTCCTCAAAGACCAGGCTGCCAGCCGGCTTATTGAGACCATTATTCGACTCTCATCCAAATGTCTACTCCGAGACCTTTACAAGAATCACCTCAAGGGTCACCTTGTTGACCTTGCGCTTCATCCAATCGCTAACTTCCCCATACAGAGGCTGACAGCGGTCTCAGCGAAATACAAACTGGTGGGCTGCAAATGAAAATCCAAATTGTGTAACTGAAAGCATGACTGAGGCCTTTCTCTGTCTCTGATTGAAGTTCTTGAAGTTGTTCGATGAGTTAGTCCAAGGCGCGGAGGCCATCTTGGGTGCAGAGCACATGGGTGTAATTGTGCAGTTGGCGGAAAGCTGTGCAGAAGGTGAAGCGCGGCAAGGAGAATTGATGCAGTGTCTACTCAGTGTGAGTTTGAACATTTTGCTTTCTGCCTAAGCATTCTATCAGCAGGTGAATAGTACAGCCAATTTGTTTTTGCAAATGGAACTGTTGTGTGTTGTCTCAGGCATTCCACTGTGCAGAGCCTGGCTCCCGGCAGGCTCACTGCCTCCCTCTCTTCATGTCTCTCCAAACTTACGAAGTGTACTACCACTGTGACACAGCAGAGGGCAGTGCGCTAACAGAGGTGAGCAGCCATGTTTCAGAGGAGCCATTCAGGTCACCAGTGTAAACCTGCGCCACAAATGAATGACAGAATTAGCCTTTGGGCATTTTTACTTTGAATACATGTCAGACGCGCAGAAGGTTCCAATATGGCTTGTGTTCTAGGTTCCTCTGTCATCCATCTGTTACCACGGCTCCCGGCTGGTGCAGGCACTAGCCAGGTTCCAGGAGCGCCACATTCTCCTCAGCAGTCTGCGCACGCTGACCTCAGCAGACCTCTTGACTCTGGCGTCTGACCCCGCTGGCAGCCACGTCCTTCAGACTCTCATCACCACATCCAGCGATAAGGGAAGAGGCAAGATCCTCAAGAGACTGGAGGTACATACAGTTAAAGCACTTTACCATTCTTCACTTAATACATTCTGTGCATAATATTTTTTTACAGCTCCAAACATTCTGAACGATCATTTTACTTATTCAAGGATTTATTTATTTCCACCCAGGGTCAGTACGTTCAAGTGGCATGCTCCAAATTGGGTAGTCGAGTACTAGAGGCCATATGGAACAGCGCATCCGTCAGTCAGAAGCAAACCATTGCACAAGAGCTTGGTAATATAATTGTGGCATATTTTGGGGATTTTTTCACTTTTCCTTGTACAGTACGTCATGAGCTTCTCTCTTCTCACTTTCAGTGCCAAGTGAAAGCCAGCTGAGGTCAGACCAGTATGCTCGCCATGTATGGGCCAAATTTGCTCTTTCCCAGTTTGTCAACAGGCGAGCCAACTGGCAGGAGTTTCAAACTGGCGAGTCAAAGAAGCGCAAGCTTTTTAGTGATATTCTTTAGTCTATGTTTTGGTATTTGTCCTTTTTTATTGTTTGAGTCAAGCGTTTGAAAAATGACTGCATCAATATTGTTCCTTTTTTCATGTTTAAATTCAAATACAAACAAATGAAGATCAATGTTGTTATCATTTGAAATGACATTCTCGAATAGGCTGATGTTTTTTGTTTGTTTTAAATTTCTTTGTCTTCTGAAACAAACACTAATATTACCACTGATAATATATTAACAATGTTTAAAATGTACCTCCATTGCTTAGAAGAAAAAATAAATATGATTTATCTAGAAAACTGCATCTAAATGCAATTTTACTTTCACTGGTTGTAAAACTTATAGCTAGGTAAAAAATGTTTTGCAGGCCAGACCCAAACCTGATTTCCACCACTTTTTTTGAATCAAGGACTCACTTAAATTGAATCTTTTAGGCAATATGTCGTAGGCTACAAAATCCAAAGAACAAACCAAATGCAACATGCTACGATCCAAATAAATTTCACACACAAAAAAAAAAGAGAAGAAATAGTATCAGGTTACAATGCCATTTGGAGGGTTATGGGTCAGCTAGATAGGTGGTGCTCAATCATTCGCAGGGGTCTATAAGTAGACGGGAGGAATATGGTTATGACCATGACTATTAATGACTTTAAAAAGCTTAAAAATATTTTGTAGCTTTGGTTCCACTTGGACACTTGACGTTTGTAAATAAAAATGCTTGAACGCATCTACTAAGCACTTATTATTCCACCAAATGCGAGGAAAACGTCAAACGACTTCCCTCCATGGTCAAACGTACCTGGAGCCACTGCAGTCTTTTAATTCTGGGCCTTGCACATAGCGTACTATATTGTTGTGGAAAATTGATTAATTTGAGCTCAGGGTCAAATTGTTCAGTAAAACATGACATGAACACAATAAGTGGAATTATCTCATTGAAATGGGTTATGGAATTAATCATTTAATCTAATTAGATGATTCACCTTGCCTTGATGATTCCCACGGTTTGGATAAGCATGAATAACTCACCTAGAAGTCAGAATGAGCAGCGTTCTGCATTTGTGAAAGTCAACTTCTCTATACAGTACAGACACACTGTTGTTT
Source organism: Hippichthys cyanospilos (assembly GCF_059441005.1). NCBI lineage: Eukaryota > Metazoa > Chordata > Actinopteri > Syngnathiformes > Syngnathidae > Hippichthys > Hippichthys cyanospilos. The sequence goes on from NC_142380.1 coordinate 12,054,834, forward strand.
ATTCCACATGAATTATATGAATTAAACGAGTGATGCGCTTTGAAGCCTCAGTGAAACCTCAATGTGTTTTTATCTGAAGTGTGATGCAGTTGAGCCCAGTTCAAAATGACATGAGGCAGTTGGGCTTCATTTATTTACTAGATTCATTTGTTAGCTGTGCTTTATACCGGTGTTTACACCATTTTTTTTGTACTGCGAGGCTAGCACATTCTATTTGCAGACCAGCTACACATTGTAGCTTTTATTATTATTGCTTATAGTATTGATTTCATTATCATTGCTTTTAAATTGTCATTTTTAAAACATTGGTACTACAAACAAAGCTACATTTAACATTTTAACAATTAAATGCATTTTATTAATATAGACAGTAAATGTAAAAAAAAAAAAAAATCTTTGGGCATTTGCTTCCTCGGTTCAATCATGTTTGATTTCATATAAACTAAGGATTTCTACAGGTTATCTGATTCTTTTGATGATATTATTGACTATAGATTACGTTGAGGAATGTTGTCCTTAAACCTTTCTCTCACCGTTGTTTACAAAGAGGTCAACCTTGCACCATCTTTGCTTGGGAATGAGTGATTCGATGAAGGTCTTTATTTATTTTTTTACCCAATCAAGCTACAGTAGTCTGTTCACTTGGAGGATATTCCAAGCAAATGTTTGATGAGCATTCCTCAACTTTCTTAGTCTTTTTTGCAGCAAATTCTAAGTCAAACAATAAAGTTGATCAGTTGAATATTATTAATCCTATACTGCATATCATATAACTTCAATGAAATTGGGTTTGTAGCACAGTAACTGTATTTTCCTTAAAAAAACAAAACAAAAACAAAAAAACAGGCAGAAAGTCAAGCAACCACGAAGCAGGGGACTTTTGTTATGTTATATTATGTCGTGATAATTGAACTTAAACCTGATACTTTCTTAGCAACCGTCATTGTTGATTTTTGTTTTTGCTTATGATATCAACCGTGCCTAATAAATAGCTTCCTCTGCCTCAACTTTGGGGCTTGTTTGTTTCCCGTACTTGTTTGAATGATAGGAAACCATTATCTTTGACCAAACACCAAAATCGAATGACCGAATCGAATTGCCTTCATTAGGCTGAGACTTTTTCTTTCCCCCAGTGTGACACCATATATTTCTTTTATCTCAACCGTTCCTATTCATGCCCAATTTTCAGTAGTGGTGTATTATAGTCAGTAGTCACCAACGCTCCTACACCCACTCCTCAGTGAAATCCCTCCTTGATTTTGCATAAAGATCACTGAAAATAATCCATCTTTGGTTGCAAGTCAGAAATAATTCAAAATGCATTCACTGGCAAACAATTGACACCTTTTGTCTTCAGAGCGGTCTGTCTTTCTTCCCTTGAAGTCATTTTCATCCCCACCAGAAAAATTACAGCATTGCCCACTGAATGAGTCAGAGACAAAGACAGCGTCGAGGAGGAGTTCTGTCACAGCATGGGAGTTATCTGGTGTCACAAAATGAAATTGTATCATATTGTTTATGAAATCAAATCCAACTTTTTTTTTCCTTAATAGAACTAATAGAACCATCCTTTTTTCTCGCCTCCCGGTTATGTAGTATTCATCTATTGGTTGAAAAAGTAAAACAGCAGAAGATCAACATTAATATATAGGACAATCAAGATACCAGAGGACTTAGGGACTCATGGTCTCCTAGACAACAGTCTCCAAGCAACCATTACTCCTCAAAGCATTTCTCTAACCTCTTCTCTCTCTCTTTTCAAACCCCTGTCTCTCTGCCAGTTTTTCTTCCTCTCAAGAGTCCTTCCATGGATCCCCTTGATAGTTGATAGATACGTGATCTTTACACTTGCGGTGCTATAAACTCAAACCAGGAGCTTGTTGTAGATGTGGCAGACTGAGCTTTTGCTACGCAAACCAACACTTCTTACCTTTCAGGATGCAGTAGAGAGATTAAAAAAAAAAATCTTTTAAGTAGGAGGTGGTGGTGTCAGGGAGAGCTCGAGTACACCTTTGCTAGCACTGCTGCCCTGGGTGGGTTGACTTCTTTTTAAATCTAATCCCAAAGTAATTCTCAGTAATCGCTAATAGCTGTGCAGTCACATTATGGCGCTGTAGAAGATTGCAAATTTGACTCCTGAGCCTCTACTTGCTCACAATTGTCTATTTATCGTACTATCTCCAAAGATTGACACAAATGGCAAAGCCTTTTCTAAGCCTTGACCAAAAGTTGAAAGCTTCTCTACAATTTATATAATAGGATTTCTGTTTTATTTTCTTGAACCAAGCAAGGTTTTATGGCAGGCTGTGAATTTCTATGGGGTCAAAATAAGTTCACTGCCGGGAGAATTTACTGGAGCGTTTTCAATGGAATGATGGCAACTGCATATAATAACTCCCACATTACATTCATTCTTCTTCTAAGCAGTCATTGGAACAATTAAATTACAATTTTGCAGGAGCAGTTTTGGGAAGACCCCTTCTGTGCCACCATTACTCTGCCTTAGTCTACAGTACATATTAAGTTACAGCACATGCGGAATTCCATCTAATTCAAAATTGATTTGATGGTCTTTTGGGATGTTAACTACTGTACAGAGGCAAGACAAGTCCCATACTCAGCAATGTTTCTCATTTTGTAAATGTAATCAAATTCTTTGTGGCACTACACAAAAGATAGGAAGTCTCAACTGGTTGAGAAGAGGCCACAAAACAAAATAAAAACTGCTATAGTCAAAAGAGCCTGTTACAACTGTGAAATTGGCATAAAAAATCCGACTACTGCTCCTCAAATATTTACCATGATATATTTTTGATGACTAGGATAATGAGAACAATTTTCATTGCATAATTAGTTTAGTGGATACGATAAGTTTGACACTCAAAGAGCAAATGCAATGCAAACATTAGACTGCAATAAAAAGATGCAATCTACACTGTTGCTACTAAAAGGGAAGTGTTTATTGCTATTGATTGTGTCTGTGTGTGTAGGCGTGTGTGTGTGTTTAATCAAATGTAGCTGGAATTACACTGAACATTTCTGAAATGGCTTTCATTAGCTCTATTTCACAGTTAAACGTTTTATCAAGTTCAATGAGATTTTAAATGAATGATGGACAAAGCGGCTGATTGCATAAAACAGTTAAGAGTATCCCTGGCAAAATGTCATTATACCATGAGTTGTTGCATGATTACCTGCCCTGTGCTCATGCAATCAATAAATATCACAGCAATGCATTTCACTCTTGATAGATAAAAACGGCATTTTTAAATGATGTACGTGGGTCATCTACATGTTTCATCACCGCCACACAGTATTGGAATTTCCCCAAATGTGATATTTTGTTATGTTGTCAGAAATGAAATGTGTCAATAAGAATAATTTAATAAAGAAACACACAGTACCAGCATTGGGGTATCAAACAAAAGTTTAATCTCAGTGGAAAGACGTGTGCGTGCTTAGCAGATTGTGACAAACAAGTGGGGCTGTGTCGGTGACAGCACCTCTCTTGAGATATATCGTTTCCAGAACGTCCTCATCTGAGTCACCTGAGTGGCTCCCCCCACACTATCCAGTTTGAGAATACACAATATAATGCGGGTGGATGAGAGCGGGTGGATGAGAGAGAAACACAAAAACATCAAAGGTCCACGGGTAGTTTTCCACAATGTCCGTGATCGAGCTGAGCCTTCCGAGTCACCTTTGTCCCAAGTTCGGTGTTATTTATCCCGTAAACCCTTTTTGACTCCATTTGTGACTCTGATTCTGGTAATAAAGGGTTCTCTGTGCTGATTGCTTATGGTGTATTCAGCAATCATATGGCTTGGGCAACAAGAGGGATGACCATAACTTTATGCCACTGATGATGAGAAACACTTTTTCAACTCAAAAAGGAACAGAAACAGGATGAAGAGAGAGATTCAAACGCATCGATGGGTTATTATGTGAAATAAAGGGTCTTGCGTTTGCGATGGTTTTGCTAGCTAGATTGTGCGTTACCTATTGGCCAGTGAGGTACAGTAAATTTATTAACCTACAGGGCCAGCTGTCTACTGAGCATGCTATAAAACAGGATCCACAAAATCTTTATATTAGGTTGCTATCAGTCTACATAAACAGTGCGTGCTACTTTGAGTGTGTTCATTTGTGACATCCACCCCTTCCGTCTATCCATCTTCATGTCGTTTGTGAATCCTTCTGACTGACTCTCCCATCAGGTTAAACATCATGTGGCATGCGGAGGTTGATACTTTCATTCTAACGTTCAAATTAGAAAAAGTTGGGACAATTTTTTTTTTTTTAATAGACTGACGTTATATCATATTTTGTAAATACTGAAAAGACCCAGTATGGCTGCACTCCTGAAGAAAAACAAAACAAAGCAAAGTAATCCCAACCTAAAATACTTCACCAGTTGTCTTCAATTCCTGAACATTTGCAACGTAATACTACATGCTCATATAGGCTATTGCAGTAATTTGAATAAAAAGAGAAAATATAACATTAAAAACTAGGCCTCCGGAGGTGAAACATGACATGTGCTATTTTATTGATTCCTATGTAATAAAGTCAAAGTGAAAACCTATTATTTTTTGGACACTAACAAATTACTTTATACTGTTGCAACCTTTTCTGATTTGGGTTTTGTATGAGGATTCAAGGTTCTGTTCTTCCATAGAATCTTTCCAGCCGGTTTTGTACTGATTTGAGATTTTTTTTTCATCGACGCCTCCTTACATCAAATGCTTTATCTGCGTATGGCGATATGAGGGACTCGCAGCACGTGGGGTCCCAAAGCTTCAGCCTGAGAGCATGTGCATCTATTTGTGCCCTGTCATTCCCTCTCCTATTTATCTTCTTCCATTTGACGTTTCACACCTCCCCCTCCTGCATGTCTGGTGTGTGTACATGTGTTGGATTGTGTCTTGAGCCTGTATGCATGTATGCATGTCACAGTGCGCTGAGGTCATGGCAGGAGCGAGACTTCTGGCGAAGGATTTTGCTGCCCCGGTGACGACTCATTTCCCGGTAGCGTCCCCTGTCACGTTCTCGTCCATAAGAGCGTGGCACCAGCCCCGCCAGAAAGCGTTTGGCCCGGCTGGTCAAGCTTTCCCTGCGGCCTGAACCGGGGTCCCCGTCCGTCCAGTTGGGCCCCAGACAGTCGCCCCTTGCAGCCCGAACGGCCGCCTCTAGCAGCTCATTGGTGCCGTGTTCAAGGGAGGCTGAGAGCTCCAGGTAGTGGCAGTCGAACATCATGGCGCTGGATTGGGCCTCTGGTGCAAAAAGAGATTCAAGTGACTGATTGTGATTAGAGAAAGCGAGAAGTTAGAACCGACTGGGTCAGTGACAGGAGAGTGGCTTAATGTTCTTTTTGTCTGAGCTAGTGTGATGCATACAGTTCACTCAAAATGAGGAAGCTGTGCATGCTCTGTGAAAATGTCAGCATCTTACCTGAGCTAAGAGAATTTGTTTTAGACTCGTAATTTGTTTTTAAAAAAGATATTGCTTAAAATAAAAGAGCAAAATGCAAAAAGCACTGCTGTGTTGGACTCAGCATGAGGACAGGTTTTCCCTTCTGGCAAAGTTGTGCAAATGCCACAAAAGGGATGACAAGGAGTAATTAACTGAAGATGGAGAAGCCATGCTAATTGCTGAGCTACCGTGACATCTGTCCATTCATTCTCTGTACATCTTACATGTAACGACACCAGAATTAAGGGCTTTTGTGATCAAGCACTCTTATCACAGAAGTCTGTTTGGAACAGCATTAAAGTGGACAGTATAGATCTTTGGGCAGCAAAACAGCAGGCAAATAAATCAGTCGCTGAAGGAAAAATTATACACAATAATGCTACAGAGTTTACCAGGACTGGGACCAAAACGGGACATGAGTTACGTTACGTTGCGTTATGCTAAATTTTCAAAGTGTACATCAGCCAGAAAGAGTGATCTATAAGGTCAATAGCGTATTAAAATAGTATATTGCATATTTATAATGGTACCAGTTTGATCTGCACATGAAGATTGCATCTTAAAAGATCTTAAATCCAAATTAGCTTTGTTAAAGGACCATACATACCAAGTTTAATATTAAATTCATATATTTTTGTTTGAAATTATACCACTAAAAATGTTATTAAACAAGCAAATCAAGTATAGTTTGCTGCGGTTCGAAATGTGAAGTCAAGATTTAAAAAAAAAATGTTGATTAAGCTTTATAAAGTCTTATTCTTCTTTTGGCTTTTCTCTCCATCGAAGCCTGTCTCGTGCATCCTCTTCCCTCACTCCAACTTCTTTTATGTCCTCTTTCACTATATCTATAAAACTCCTCTTTGGTCTTCCTCTTGACCTTCTGCCTGTTAATTCAAAATTCAGCATCCTTCTGCCTATATATTCACTATTTCATCTCTGTATATGTCTGGACCATCTCAGTCTGGCTTCTCTGACTTTACCTCCCTAAACTACAGCATGTCCTGTCCCACCTGAAGAGAACCTCAGCATCTTCTTCTCTGCTACCTCCAGCTCTGCCTCCTGTCATTCCTCAATTGCACTCAATTGCATCAAACAACATAGTTGGTCTCACCACAGTCATGTACACCTTTCCTTTCATTTTATCTGAAACTCTTCTATCACACATCACACTTGACACTTTTCTCCACTCGTTCCAGCCTGGCTTCACACACTTCTTCACCTCTTTTCCACACTCTCCACTGTTCTGGATTGTTGATCCTAAGTACTTAAAATGCTCCACCTTTTTATCTCTTCTCCCTGTATCTTCACCTTTCCATTTGGGTCCATCTCATTCACACACACACATAGTGCATTGCTGTGGCTAACCTTCATTTCTCTCTTTTCCAGGGCCAATCTCCACCACTTTAGTTTTCTCCACACACACACATACACACACATATATATATATATATATATATATATATATATATATATATATATATATATATATATATGTATATATATACTATACAATATACTATTTAATATATATATATATATATATATATATATATATATATATATATATGTATATATATACTATACAATATACTATTTAATATATATATATATATATATATATATATATATATATATATATATATATATATATATATATATATATATATATATATATATATATATATATATATATATATATATATATGTGTGTGTGTGTGTGTGTGTGTGTATATATATATAGTTCAGATAGCTTTGTTTCTGTTGTTCTATGCAGGCGTACGTGCACTGACTGTGAACGCAAACATTTATAAAGATAGCAGGCACAACAGCACCCTGTAAAAGGGGGATAATCCAAAGTATAACCATCTGGAAAAAAAAAGAAAACACAAATCAAAACCTAGGAGAATGAGGTAGCCAGGGAAACGGATTCCCTCCAGAGAGGACTGGATAGGGATAAGAGATATTGTTGCACCTGCAGAGAGGTGTTTACATTCCTCATGGATATGAAACAAAAGTGGCAGGCGCATTCTGATATAGTACATATCCAGGTCTAACTTCATTTCTGGGTTTTCATTAGAGAAGAATAAAAAACACATTCGGTTTGAATTATTTGTGAATTTCTGACGAAGAGATGCCTTGCCATGAACACTGCAGCCAAATAATTACCAGCAGGGATCTTTGTTTATTCAATTACTTAACCCTTTAGGCACCAGAGTTTTTTCAATAAAATATATCGTTTTATATCACGATTTCAAAAGGGTGTAGCTTGAAAACGGTTAGCGACAAAGGGATACTGTAAAAGTTGCTCAGTGCAATATTGCTACTTGGCCGCTTAAACAGTTAATGGGTATCAGTTCCGTAAAAAAAACAAAAAAAAACAAAAACCTGCTGCTATTGCTTTTTTATCATAGTAAAGTGTTTGATACCATAAAAGCATATCTGCCTTTTACAGTATATGAACCTTCTTGATAGTTTTTGTTTTAATGTTGCTATTACTACTATTTTGAATATTAATGCTCAACCAACTATGAGGGGATTCAAACCATACACATACTAATACTGCACAGTTTTTATTTATTACAGGCCATGTAATCATAGCCAGGAAGACAGTTGATGTGTTTCTGCTAAAAAGATGGTTTTAGGTTATCCACAGTGGTGTTTGTTCTACTGATTGTCAACAGCATTAGTGTGCCAATACGATATCAACATTTCAACTGAAAAGAGACACATTTAATAGAGGAATGTTGTAATGAATACAACTTTTCTCTACCTTTTTTATGCAGTTCTTTCTAATTCTTTGAAATCTCTGCACACTAATTTGCCAAGTGGGCGTAGAGAGGGATGGTTCACATTTTTACAGATCAAATGTATGTCCACTCCAACAGCTAATCGAATTGTGTTGCCATGAATTAAACGACTGGGATTTGTCTTGTAAACAGAAACTAATTGATTTAGTTGATCCACGCTAAATCCCAGAGGAGTCTCCCTAATGTTGCCTTGGAGGGATATTTATGATTTTCTGGTACACAACTATCAGGCCAGGCCAGGCCGACAGCATCACAGCAACGCATCACTCCTCTGCCCCCAATCAAGAGACCATTGATGCATGAGGTTTTTTCAGGAATGAAGTCATTGAATATTTTATGGACTCTCTTTTCTGTCTTCAATCTGTTGTAGCGATCCATCAGAGTGCATCGAAATTGTCTGGCGTAGTTATTCAAATATAGATAGGTGTATTCCAAAATGACATCTATTTCTATACAAAACTTACCAACGTAACATAAAACACATAATACAAATAACAAATGGCAATTTATATTTAAATTACAATTGCATTGTTCTCATTCTGGTGACTGTAAGTTTACTGGTACATTTCATGAGTAACCAGCTGACATCTTTATTGTTTCATTTTAAAATGAAATAAAGATCCATTAAGGACATCTCAGAAGTGCACTTTATAGCATCATTTAATTTAGTTAAAGGGTATAGGACGTAATTGTGTTATACTGATAGAGGAGGCACAATGACAGCTCGGACAGACTGTCGGTCCTTTTTTCTTTGGCACGAACTGTGGCAGGGAAATTGTCTCCAAGGTTTATTTTTTGTCAAGCAGGATGAAAAAATGGACTTTGTAAGTTCGTTGATGTTTTATGTTTTTAATCAGAGCACATAGCTGGATGGGTTTGTGTGCTTGCATGTAGGTGTGTAGGAGATTCCCTTTACTGTACCTACCCTCAGCGCTGATTTCACGGGAGCGAACAAGGTCGCTCTTGTTGCCTACTAGGATGATTGGCGTGTGAGGCTGGGACTCCCTGAGGAGTAGGCGGAGCTGTGCGGTGCGATGGAAACTTCGCCTGTCAGTCACGGAGAAGACCAGGATGCACACATCACACTGTAGAGTGGACAGGTCCTGTGAATATGCACCCGGGCACGATTAAAACAGCTCAGCAGAAAGGACGATTAGCATGACGTACGATATAAAGGGCAAGAGGCTGATATCCAGCGGGAGGTGGATATGGGTGGAATATTACTTGGCTTTGGACACAGTGCAAGATCTTGTGAGAGCAATCATCATAATTATCAGTTTGTCCTTGACTAAGTCTCCTTGCTCTGTTGGAACTTGGCCACCGAAAGGTGTTAGGTGGGTGGTTCTGAAATGTATATTGCTGTCCTATGACAATAGGCGGAAGACGCTTTGTTTAACTAGACTTCATGCATGTCACGCTTCATTTTGAATCTCCTGACCCTTTTAGCAGAGAACACTAACATCCCGATGGGCTTTCCTGTCACAGAGGTTCAATTAGCCAGAGTGGTTGGAGCAGAAGTAGCAACTTAGACTTGCCTGGGACCATTTCTCTTGCTTTCTGGCCCTGAATCGATCAGCTACTGAACGGCGACGCATTTCAGCGGGCTGCCTTTATAAAATGGCTCATGTTGTACTTTGTGTATGGAAGCAGCAACTCAAGATGGACCTGTGCATAGGCTCACACGAGCATAGCGCTTTCCTACCTACAAAGTACTCATAGCGCTTTAAACTGACTCCTTATTTACTTTCAGGTGACACAGCATTGGAAGCAACTTAATAGTTCAGGAACAATTCCACATGACGACAAGGGCTGGGGATGGAACCTACAACCTCTGGGGTGGGAGATGACCATTCGACCACTTTGGCCTCAGAGGGTCATTTTTGTTATCGTAAGTGGGGTAAAACATGGATTTTTAACAACTGATTTCTTAAAATATGAGTGACAACATATGACAAGGGGAAAAAAACTGCTCATTTGTGCTTGCTGCTTTTCATGTGTAGTTTTTACATCACATGACACACATTATGTATATGTAGAGTCTACTTTAATGGCCGATGAAAGTCAGACCTCGTCTTTTTGCTGATGCATTCAGTTTCATGCAGTTAAAAAGAGACATTTTGCATTGTTGTAAGGTGTAAACACAGCTGACTTGATTCACCGTCAAACAAAGCGGGTCCTCTGATTCGATTTAAAATCGGCACACGACAGGCACACTGACAACCCTTGATTTGGCGGAAGCAGAAATGATTTGCTGGAGTCCATAGAGGAGGTTGAAGAGTGCATTTATAAGGAACTAAATGACTTCCAAGGGCAGATGATATAGAGTTGGGCTGTGAGATCACACTAGGTGACAATGAATGTTTGCGTTCGTGTGTGATATTTTATGTTTTCAAACCTGTTTTTGGACAATTCATGTTATGTTGATTTTTCACTTCTGTAAAAGTGACTCACAACTAGCGGTGGGTAGGTTACTTCCTAAATGTACTATACTGTACTTCATATTTAGTTCTTTACATTGGAAAGTAATATGTTCCTTTAAGGAATTACTCTCTGGGTAGACTAATGAATTATTCAGGTTTATTTTTTTTTTTCTTTAGTGGAACAATTGAATTAAAAATGATTTAGACATTTTAAATACAAATTGCAAAATTCTCAAACATAGCTGTAAAGTTAACATATAATGAGGATCTTTAACTACTGTTTTATTTTACTTTCAATTTTAACAAACATAACAATAATGTTGAAGATTAAAAGCTTCTAAATACGAAATAAAGCTGCTAAATACATAATATTTTGCACAATCATTCTCATATGTATAAAGTTTCTTCCACTCAATCTACTTCATAATATGCTTAGAATGTACGTAAGTCTATTCATGTAACACTAGTTCATTGTTACTGCCCTTATTGCTCTATTACTGTTTGTTTGTTTGATTTCCTACTTCATTTGGAACCAATTTTGGGTCAAATAAATAATGAGTAAGTCCGTCATAAATAAAATAATCAATTAATTCAAATTGATTTACTCATATGCAAAATATACATTTATATGACCAATATTTGTTTATATGGTCAATAACACAATGTTTTACTACGTACTGAAGTAGACCATTGTTTTTAAAAAACTGATAGATGAAGTATAATATCTAACTTGTCCAACAAAACATACACGATTATCACCTATCTGAATGATAGATAGATAGCTAGCTAGCTAGCTAGCTAGCTAGCTAGCTAGATAGATAGATAGATAGATAGATAGATAGATAGATAGATAGATAGATAGATAGATAGATAGATAGATAGATAGATAGATAGATAGATAGATAGATTGGTCCAAACAAAAGCTTGGTAGGTGTGCATCGCCTTTTCTGAGTAGAACATATTGGAGCAGTCCCAGAATAGATTGACATTGTGGAGAACTACTTTGCGTGTTTCACATTATCAATCTGGGTCCTGCCAAGATAGCAAGACACAGGACCGTATTTGAGGTCACCCAAACAGTCTTATGCACAAACACAGAGAAAAAATAGCTTTTGAAATTGAATTTTGGAGGTGCATTATGCATGGATAGATTTCAAACACAGGATCTTGTGCAATAAATTGACAAAATATGAAATCCAGCCCTAATGTGTATTCATGATTATGTCTATCCATCCACACATTTTCTATAGCCACTTATACCCGATAGGGTCGCAGGTTGCTGGTGCCTATCCCAGATGTTTACGGGCAGAAAGCGGGAGACACCCTGAGCTGGTTGCCAGTCAATTGCAGAACATGATTATGTCTATATGAGCAATATTTAGCCAAAACAGCACACCTTTTCTCATTATGCTAAATATCCTCATAACCGAAAGGTACATCTACATTCTATTTACACTTGCATATAAAATGAGTAATCACGTGAAGCCATTACTGTACGTGATGTTCCCATACACGATTATCACCTATCTGAATGAATGACACGCATTACATGACTCATTCTCACTTTTGCAGGTAGGAAATGTAATGTATTGAGTATTTTGCAAGGGGTACTATTTCTCTTTCCCCGAATGGAAAATTAACACGTGACTTGAAATGTTTCTCAAAGCATCTCAAGCACAGCTTTTTCACACTGCAACTAGCTAAATCTGGTTGGTCGATGCAAACACATTTCCTCCCATTGATAGAAACATGAGAGCAAGACTCCATGATGTAATGCCAGGCACAAAAACAACCGGTTTAAAGTTATATTCTACCATAGACATGTTTGTACAGTATCTTAAATGGTACAAATGAAGTAGACTCATACACATGTGGAAAGATACATTCATAACTGAAAGTTTGGAAGTTGGCCAAGACCGAACAACCCTAATTTGGGTCAGCACTGCCTCATACACCTTCCAGAAAGCCATCCAGCCATCTGTTTTCCACACTTGTCCTCATTAGGGTCACGGTTGACCTGGAGCATCTCCCAGCTGACCTGGGGGTTGAGACAAGGTACTTGGGACTGGTCTAAAGACCTTAGTGGAAAATATAGAATCCTCCACTAATCTTTGGACTGCATCTTGACCGAATATGTCCGCAAGTGTGTACGTGCCCTTGCCCTACATCAATGATCCCCAAGGTAAATTCTTGCCCTCAAGAGAGCTCCCGACGTCTGAAAAATTCAACACCTCCCAAATGGCCCGATTGTATCAGATCATGCCCCGGAGCAGGATATTTGTGAGGAGTGTCTTGGCAATCTGTTTGGTGGCGTACAAGAAAGGACAACAGGAGCAAATGGGAGGGAGGGAGCCACCAGCCACAGCCACCTGTCACGGTCTCAAAGAGGGATGAAGAAGAGTAAAAACAAGCAAAGGGAAGCACACAGAGATGAAAAACAGTGTCATTTTTTTTTCCCCCATGCAAAGGTGTACAAATGCAAAGAGGGATGTAATGCTCCATAGGAGACCGAGTACATGCAATCATAAGCCCAGTAACTCAAAACAGTGCCAACCCTTGGCATTTTTTCCCTCTTAATAAAGCAGCTTCTCTCTGTTCACCAAGAGCAGGCCATCTGTTATTGATGACTCCCCCATGCAGACCCAGCTTACAGACAGTAAAATGCACCAGCGCTACATTAAAAAGCACAAACACAATAGGCTGAATCATACAATAGACATTTATTTCAAAGGTTTTGTGCTTAGACACAAAAACAAACAAACCAAAACTGAGGTCTTTGAGATTGTGCTGAACATTACTCAAGGTCCAGAATGTAAAAAAGCTTTTGGACTTGAAATTCCGATTTCTGCAAGAAATCAATTGGATAGGACTTTTACTGATACACAGTAAAGTGTATGACTGTTTGTTTTAAATTGATCTATTGTAATTTTTTGTCAATTTAATATTTTATTTAGAATTTTTATTTATTGCCAATACATTCTAAAATAAAACTTTAGAACCAAATTGGCAAATCTCAGTTTGTATATCAGCTTGTGATGAATAATAATTAAATATTATTTTTGTTGAAAATTGTTGTTACATGGCTTAGTGTCTGTCCAACTATCAAACACGTCTTACCAGATTTGTATCCATTGGATTTTGATTTATGACATACAGCATTGTTCTCATGTATTTTGGTTTTAATTTTACAGATGAAACTGGGATAGGTTCTAGCTCAGCCGCAACCTTTTTGAGGGTAAGCGGTCAAGAAAATAGATGGATGCTTCATATTTTATTGGTTTAATGTGTGCTATTAACTGACTGTTTTCTTTGTGTCTCTTATTGCATTACTGTTTTTACCACATGCACATCACTTTTGTAAGTTGTTTTTAAATGCTATATGAATACAGCTGAGTTGATGGGGATTATGTTATTGAAAAGCTCATTTCTGCCGATTGATTCATGTTTTAAAAATTAATGCATCGATTTCCAGCCGTGTCCAATACGCACTCTGCAGTTTAGTTAAATCTTTTTGCATTTTTTTTTAATTCACTCACTGCAGTGATGTGCACAATACCAACACACATATTATAGTTGTTAGATGCATAGCTAGATAGCCTAACAGATTAATGATGTTGATGTAATGAAAAAAAATATATATATCTTTTTTTCATTCGCTTTGTAGATTTTAGTGAAAAAAATTGTACTGGCCTTCTAAAGCAGAGATAAATGTTCTTTTAATGAAAGGCTCACTGTGGAGTCAGACAGGCCAAAACGGTTCAAAGAATGGGTTTGTTGTCTGCTGCAGACATAGATAAGAAAACATTAAGTAGGATTTATTTCAACTCTATTTATATTCTATTATACAGTATATGGTTGGGCTATCTTTTAAAGTCATATTCTGTCATTTAAATTCAGACAGTTGCCAAGGCTAGTATCACTGATGTCATTGATGTGATTGTGGATAAAAGCAGCCTCTTTAAGCTGGAGGTTACTCAAATGTTTACATTTTTCAAGCTTGAATAAAGAAAATCTTGTGACTGCTACACTGCCTTGGCTCCTTGTCTCAAAGAGGACAGTCCAACACGGGAGAATCATTGTTTCTAATCAAGGACAAATACTGGATTTTTTTTTTTTTTCCTTTCTTGGAAACAATCAACCAATCTTCTTGCAGGTCACAAGCACTCGTAATCTATCCAGTGACGCACAAACTTGAAATGAGGACAATGAATCAATTATCACTTGTCCTTTACCGTACATTTTACTCCTCCACCAATAAGCATTATTTAGCTATTTTTAGTGTGCATACTTGCACAATGGTACACAAAATTCTCCATTTTTAAAACACAAAGCCGATGAGGTGAGTTAAGTTTACAAGGTGGTAAGCAGAAAAAAGAAGATAGTAAGAGAGAAGAAGCCCAACTTTGAGGAAAAACAGATGATGCTCTTGCTCAATTCACACAGCTAAGGTCTCATAATAGGATGACAACACTTAGAGTAGATGGGAGTGCTGGCTTCATTTGTTCTTGTTTTTTTTCTCCTCCTTGTTTACTGCCGCAGAAAAAATAAAAACCCTTAGGGAGTATAATACTAGAGGCCATCTGGCCTGCACTGACTCACCCCCTCCCCCCATATGCCAACAGTGTTAGTAAACCCCTACCACTTTCAGAAATGGTGATTGACCTTCGACGTGTTGTGGATGGAGGTTAAAGTGGATTTCAATTCATTTATCGTACTCCATGTCCTCAATGGGGTCACGCGTCAGCTGTAGCCTATGCCGGCTTGCATCTGGACAGAGGGCAGGGTTCACCCTAGACTGGCTGCTAGTCATTTGCATGCATATACGACATAGCTAGGCATTGCGAGTGAGCTACGAGATAGAAGTAAGCGAGCGAGCATTATGGCAATTGGAAAAGATCGCTAATTCGCATTTGTTTTGAGTTACATCGTATGTGTTTAGAAGGCCGTTTTTGATGCTGTATTTCTCCCCCTGGTGGCATCGCTGACAGCGTCGAGAACGCTGTTCAGATAGCTATCAGCGACCAATGTTTATTTTGAAAAACGCCAGACGGCTTTTGAAACATTAACATTAACCAACAGCATTAGGAACATCAATCGGCGAATTCATGTATAAATTAATTGATGTAAACACACGTACTGATTTTATTGACATATTTTTATTAATTTAGCATGGTCATTGTTATTCCAACAAATGCTGTATTATATATTTTGTTAAAAAACAAACTGTAATTCAATACAACACAGATCCTAATTCTTATGAGCTTATGATTAGGCGTGCGGCGCAAGAAAATTATGCAAAGAATTGAACTGAATGTCATTACAACAAATTAGGGCTGACATGGTCAGTCGACTATTCATTAAAAACACCTATGACTATTTACAATAGTCAAGAAATAAAATATTGGCGATGTGTTTGTCCTCACTAAACTGCAAATCTCCTGCTTCTCCCACTGCCTTGTCTGTGACACACATACACAGTAAGAGTAATCCGTGATTTTGTGATGCAAACAGAAGCATTATGTGTAAAGTGGTATCATAGCTTAAGCTAACGTGTGTTAGCAACAGAGTTTGGGTGCATTTCACCCAAAATACTCAATAAGATGCAAACCTCACTTTTACGGTAGTATGCTGCCGACAAGCATCGGAAAAGAAAGTGCATTGTGGTTGTGTCGTTTTATTTTGTGTGTCTGTGTCTTCCGTGTCTGTAAGCTAGCTAAGATTGCAACTAAGATTTTGATGTTTTAATCTTTTGAGTATACCCATCACATCTTGGTTCACACAGAGCACACAAATGGAAAACTTCAATAATGCAGTTGAGACTAAAACAAAGTGATGAAGTGTAATAATTTCCGTGGACAAGGCAAGGAACTTGGAACTGAAAATAGTCCAGAACATATGCCCAAAGGCTGTACTCCAAAAATGCACATTTTGTCCATGCCTTGAGTGGTAAAGCAGTTTAGTGCCGCCCCCAAATCAACAAAAATGTGGTAATGAACTCCCTCCTGACTTTTTCTACTTGTAATTATCTTAAAAAAAAGAACAGTCTGGTCCTCAAGAGTAGAAAACTGTTTATATATCTTGTCACTCTTTGCTGCAAGTCAGCATCACTGTCCTACATTTTTGAGTTGTACATTTTAATTAGTAGTTGGCATGAATAAATGTTGCGATTTGATTCCATCAAATCATAATGGCCACATGTTTAAATTGTACTGAAATAACTGCAGAACTATTAATGCATGATTCAAATGAGACAAATGCAAACTAAACAAAGGCGAGAACCCTTCTGGTCTTCAGTGACCTCAATTTCTCTCATGGTCCTTTACATAATTGACTGTGAATGTTCTCTATTAATGAACTACATACAATGCATCCGGAAAGTATTCACAATGCTTCACTTTTTCCACATTTTGTTGTATTACAGCCTATTATTATTCCAAACTGTATCTAGGCAATTTGGCCCATTCTTTGCAGTAATTCCCAAGCTCCATCAAGTTGGATCAGAAACATCAGTGTACAGCCTTTTTGAGGTTTCTCCAGAGATGATCAATCGGTTTCAAGTCTGGGCTCTGGCTGGGCCACTCTAGGACATTCACAGAGTGGTTCTGAAGTAAATCTTTTGAAATTTTGGCTGTATGCTTCAGGTTGTTGTCCTGCTTAAAAATGAAGCGTTGGCCCAGTCCTAGGACAATAGCGCTCTGGAGCAGGTTTTTATCCAGGATATTTCGGTATATTTCTGCTGTCATTTTTCCTTCCATCCTGATTACAATGCCAGTTCATGCTGCTGTAAAACATCTCCATAGCTGATGCTGCCAACACGCTTTGTGTTTGTTTATGACACTCACGGTCAACTGTCTGACCTTGTATAGTCAGGTGTGTGATTTCACAATCATGTACAATCAACTGAATTTACTGCAAGTAGACTCTAATTAAGATCATAAACATCTCAAGGATGATCAGTGGAAGAAGGATGGACCTGCGCTAATTTTTTAGCTTCATGGCAAAGGCTGTGAATACATACGTAAGTGTGATTTCTTAGTTTTCTTTTTTAAATTCATTTGAAAATAAACAAAAAAATGTTTTTACATTTTTATAATGGTGTATTTTATGTATAATTTTGAGGTAAGATTGAAAGAGGCTGTAAAATGACAAAATGTGGAAAAATGAATCCTTTCCAGATGCACTCTACATCACATAAGTAAAGTTAATTTATATGCAAAGAACATTATTGGCTGGGTCAAAGCCAGGCTTCTGTGTTTCTATTTTAGTATTGTGGATGACTTATTTAAACCATTTCAGCCTTGTGACGTCAACAACACTCAAAGCGGCCCACCGTCTGCCTGACCTCCATTCATGTGTACACTGATGTCTTACACATGACAATGTCGCTCATACATTCACACACATTATGGGCACAGTGCTGTTAAGTATTTAGCGGTGTTATCTCGGAAACTAAGCTCGTAATGGCGGTGGCGACGATGCCGTCCTCTCGTGTGTCAATCAGCAAAATCCATGAAAGCGCTTGAAGGGACAATCTAACAGCTTTCCATCTCTGTTCGCAGTTTGCATGGCAGGAAAAGGTGCTGCTCACACTGGTCTTGGAGAGAATGACGGCATACAGTCAAGAGTTGGATGATGAGAATGGTCTTACGCATGATTGAGTTGAATCAGTGCTGTACGTGTTTGTCTAAACATGAGCAAATGCGTGTGTGTGTGTGTGTGTGTATGTGGCTATGTGTTGTTATGGTGACTCCAGTATAGGTGAGAGTGCCCCACAGAGCACACATGGAGCTCGCTCCAAGGCCACGAAGCCTGCCACTAGGGACTTGGAGGCATGGGGGTCAAAACCATGTCATTTGAAATGCAGCTGTGCTGTATTCGCCTGCACATACTCACTTTGTGATTTGGGATTATGCATGATGAATAAAGGGAAGGAATATGAGCATGCATTGGTGGATTATTTAGGACACCATCCGTCCCTTTGCAGCCCTCCCCAACTGATGACGCCCCTGGAGTTTGTCCATGCGTCCTGCTGGCCCGCGTCTGTTGCTTCAGCCTTAATACCCTTGCCTTGTATCAACACGCACAGGATAACCAATGTAATTGACACTCATTGAGGGTTAACAGCAGAAAAAAGACAGCGGCATGGAGCTGCAAAGCTGCAGGACTTGAACAGTTGTTTCGCATAGGATAGCGACGACGCGAAGGAAAGTCAAAATAATTAGGGAGAAGCGAGACAAGGCGGCAATGCTCAAAGGCGAAGCATGCGTGCTTTCAGTGGAGTTCCCAAAGCTGAGCATGAATCATTTCAGCTGAAGGGGAGAGCCCCTGAAGGGTAGAGTGGACATCTGCAATTATCCATACACTACTTGATCATTATTTTATTGAAACGCAGAAATAATGACATGCTTTTTTTAAATTTTCCTAGGTATCACAACCATCTTTTTGACAAATTGTTCAACATATTTTGCATTGATTTTTTTTTTGTATCTGCACACCAAAGCTATGTGTTTCTATGAATCCAGGCATTCACACACTTCTAATGAGAATTTCTAAACTAACTTGAGGCCTGAGGCCACTGCGCAAACTGCATATAAACTCTAACAAATTACTAGCCATTGTAATGTATGATTACAATGCTAAATGCTAATGCTAATGCTACAATGCTAAAGCATAAGGCATGTACGGTACTTGTACTATGAAACACTATGTTGCGTCAAGCTAAGTAGAGGTCCAAAAAATAATTGAGAAGCACTGATTTACAGTAAGATACTAGCAGTCCTGCCATGAACGCTATTGAATCTGCATCAGAACATGTACTGCAGCAAAATATATCGTATCTTGAATTTTTATGTGTTATGAATGCAAATGAGCAATTTTGCTCACTTTTCCACCCTTTATGCTACCATTAATTTTATACTGCCGTCTCTGAGAAGGCCTAAGGTGTTTTGATGAAACGTGAATGCCATGTTAAGCTGAAAACGGATGACTCACTTGTTTCCAGTTGTCAAAAATGATGATTTTGCTGTCCTCGTCATCAACTGTGACTGTGGATTCGTAACCCTCACCTGCAAGCAAGGATTTAAACAAACACTGTAAATAATCACTGCATATGCCACTATAGAAAATAAAATGCAGCAAAACAAAGAGCTGGATGAAGGCATCTATCTGAGTGAAATGTCAACTGTCTCATCTGCTCATCTGCTATGTAAAAAAAAAAAATATTCATCTGCTATCTAAAAAAAAAGGCTGTAATGTAGCAAACTAAGGGCTCCATGATTATGAATTTAAAAATATCATGTATGCTCAAGCCACTGAAAAGGCTGTGAAATCCTCGGGAGACACATCTATTTTGGGTTCAAACCTGGTGTTAACCACAGCCGCCTGGCAGCCGTACTGGCAATTACTTGGTCCAGGCCACATTTTAATTGCCATAAAGTGTTAAT
Organism: Hippichthys cyanospilos; assembly: GCF_059441005.1. Classification (NCBI taxonomy): domain Eukaryota; kingdom Metazoa; phylum Chordata; class Actinopteri; order Syngnathiformes; family Syngnathidae; genus Hippichthys; species Hippichthys cyanospilos. Next base: position 12,074,976 of record NC_142380.1, read on the forward strand.
CCACGCGGTGCACCAATCGCCACAAAGTGCTAATTAAGTACGAGTTGCTTCATTTTTTTTTTTTTGTGGAATATACAGAGGGTGGCCATAAGTACTCCAACACAGATTTGCAGATGGCAAGTCAAATGACAAGCCGGTGACACGACATGTGTCAATTTATCAAGCTAAAAGTAACAGTGAGAAATTCTGAATGCTGCAGTACCGAAAATATTGCAATGGGGTAGAGACAGTGATGGAGGGGTTTAATGAATGGCTGGTTGAAGACTAATGATAAACATTACATTTTGACAGACACTTCTATTGACTAACTGAGGTCACATGAGAAGATGGGGGTTCAGCATGTGCACCAGAAGGGAAATTGAACACTGAATAATTTAGGTCGTGATGTCTCTAACCTACATGTGCTATAGAATACATGTATAAAATGTTTTTCAAGGCTTCATTGTTACAGGGTACAAAACAGTTGAACGACGTGATGTCGTCGGAGAAACTAAAACACAATTTCTTAGTGGGAAATTCAAGCCGCGAGTGACGGGAAAACTCCCATGCAATAGGTGCAAACCTAGCAAAACATAGAAGCCATTACCACATGCTTGGGTCTCAGAGTCTACAGAGAGGGATCTGTCTGACTGGCCAGCCAGAGACAAGGCCAGTGATGACTTCCCCACGCCATTCTGTCCCAGGAGCACAATCTTCAGAGCCCCTCCATGACCGTGGTAGGTTGACTGGGCTGTTGACGTCTGACTGAAGGATTCATCACGAGGCAATGTTGTATTGCTGATAGGCAATGTGGCAGGTTCCTCCAATCCTGGGATCCAATCGCAATCCTCGGACACGGCTTCTTCTCTCCGCAGCTGGTGCTTCAAAGGAAGGGGGGTGCTTCCTCGTCGAAGGGGGGGCGCCGTGGTGAGAAACATACTGTACTAGACAGAAAAAAAGAAATACGCGTAAGATGCTTTGCTCATTTTAAATTAGGGAGCTACGTTTGACACTTAAGTGTTTTCTCTTGAGTGGGGGAAGGAAGGACATTCTATATGAATATGTACGTGTGAAGACCCAAAGCATGTTAATGAATGTAGACGCGGGGGAAAAAGTGACTGGAAGCTCATCATTAGGACCTGCTGAAAGAATATCTGAAGACGCCAGGATGTAAACAACAGCTGAGGAGAAATCAAGAAAAGAAACAAGTGCTGATTGACGCACAAAGAAAAAAACCACAAAGGTGGCATGATAAAGACTGCGCATGCGGTTAATGACAGGCTCCATTGTAATGAATGAATTTCGAAAATGTAACATCATATCCTAATATCAAGCCGGGGTTATTTAGAAAATGAAGATGCTACTCTACTCCAAATTTATACCCTGAGTGGGAAAAACGCCAATATACAAGCATGTGTTGTAGCCGCAGAAGGTCATGCAAAGGAAGAAAAGCTCATCAATATTAACACAAAAATCAATTGTAGTCTTGCAGAACCCCCCACTTGTAGAGTGTGTGAGTGAAATTACATTTGCCTTTAGGGATAGCAAAGTGCTGCAGTGACACTTCATTAGAGGGAATAAAACATAATGCAATTCCCTTCACTTATACACTATGATATTGAATCAACACCCGCTTTATGAAGTGTGAACAATAGTCATGGACAGGCAGGGACCCCAAACTTATTAAAAAAAACACTGATAATAATTCATTTTATGTTTTAAAAGATGGAAAAAGGTCAAGAGAACCTCCCTCCACAGAAAAAACCAAAATACCACAAATATTTTAAAAAACTATCCTGTGAATCCGCAGGTGTTGATTTCCAATTGACTGTGGTTATAAGTTGCCATAACATATATTGGTCAATGTGTGTAAAGTTATTTGCATGTTTGTACTTTCTGAAGAAATATGTTTTTGGAAGATTATTTACTACCATTTTTTTTTTTTTAGACTTTTCCACGTAAACCGGTTATATTGTTTACGGCCAAAAAATTAGGACAGTATATGAAATATATTAAAAAGGATTGCCAGCTAATTAAGCCACATTTAACAGGAAATGTTATTATTTTGTAGTGAAATAATTTGATGGGAAAATTATTTCTAATGTTGAAAAAATAGATTTTGCCAGATAACAGACTAAATAACAATCACCTGACAAATAGGTGAGCCGTGATTGGTTGTTACGAGAGACTTACGCAAGGACGTCGTTTTCATTCGACAGCAAGTAGACAAATCTGTTTTTGAATGTATTAATTTTTGACTGAAAAATAAGAAGTTATCCAATGTATTATTGATAAAATATTAACTTATTTTTGCTAAAAACGGCTAAATAATTCAACTATCCCTTTAAGAATACTGTAAATTTGCATGTATTTTGAGTGTATTTACAGTAAAGAAGAAAATGCATGTTTGTTTGTGGCCCCTGCATCACAGTGAGGTAACACTGCATTTAACTTGCTAGTGCCCGGATTCAAGTAGTTAAAGTGCAATTATTACTATTTTTTTTTTAATAAACTGCAAAACTTGAATATTCTACAGCGTCTTCTAAAACATTGAGAACTACAGTGTATCTAATGTGTATTACTTTATAAAAATCCGTCATGGACACGGAATGTTTAGCATCTGTACAAATAAAAATTTAAAAAAGACAAATGCAATATAGCATGTGATGTATAGTGATGTGAACCATGCAGTGTTAGAGCAGTAGAGTGTGAACAGGTACAGCATAGTACAATATAGTAATATATAGTATATAACACTACATATATAGTATACTGCACAATATAGTTATCTTAAGATGGCTGAAACATTAAGCCTCCTATTGCAGGATTTTCTGATTGGCAGATTTCAACTTGGCAAACAGCATTCTACAAGAAGACATGCACAGTACCTTCAAAAACATTTATATTATATTATATTATATTATATTATATTATATTATATTATATTATATTATATTATATTATATTATATTATATTATATTAATCGTATCGTATTGTATTATGTCCATCAGTATATCATATTTACAGTGCCCAAGTATTTTTTACACATGCAGAGGCTTACTCATCTAGCTCAATTAGGTTAATTGAAAGGGCTAATCAATTAATCATGGCCTCCATTGTCAGCAGGCTCAGGAGAGCCACACTTGCAAACTGAGGTAACCCTGACCGCAGGCTGAGCCAGTTGTCAGGGGTTAATCTGCTTCTCTCTGCAGGCTGGGGAGAAACTAGGGCAAACAACAGTGCACGATGCAAATTTAATTCTCCAGCCAATGTTTTTGTGCTTCTGCTGTTACATAGCCAGATGCTTGTCTGTAAAAGGAAGCTGTGCGGTTTCTTAAATACTAGTAGGAATGAAATGCTGAATGCAATAAAAGTCGTGATTCTTATCTGATGACCGTTTGCAGTTGATGTAGAACGTAGAAATAATAATGAGAGTAGGATACTTTTGTTAACATGCACATACCTTAAGGGAGTAAATATTAAGGTAAACACTATACTGTAATTACCATGCAAAGACGGGGACAAAGGCCAGGGGGGATTATTCGTAGTTTGTTCCTGTGTGGTTGTGCGGTGGTTAAATGATAGGTGTCGCCTTACCTGGTCAGCCATGGTTTGCAAATGTGATCTTTGGAGGGAACAAGCGCTGTAGTTACAACCTTGCGTGAAGTGACCGGTTCAAGTCATCTGTGCTTAAATGCAGTCCCGGTATCTCGAGCACCTCGGCATCAGCAGGCGTTGCAATAAAAAGACGCTCCAGGTTTCATTTAACATGATGTGTCTTTCTCCCTACTACGGCGCGTAAAAATCCTGTGGCGGAAGGAAAGGCGCGGCGCGTGGGGGACGTAGGTAGGAAAGCTTGTAGTAGGCTGGAGAACCGAAATGGCACCACCTGCTTCTTTGTGTGGAATAGGATGATGGAGGTGAGGGAAAGCCATCAGCAATCCATCACATCTTCGTTGACCTTTTTGAACGTGTCCCAACGAGCAACAGCAACCACGCGTCCCTCCCCACCTTGTCTAATACGCTCTCGCTCTCTCTCTCTCTCGCTCTCTCTCCCCCCCTCAAGTTAAACCGACAGAGGGAGCCAAACTGATGAAACACGTTCACCAAAGGAATGAGGTCAACTACTTAAAAAAGAATGAGGTGAATACGTATGTAGCTCACCTATAGGGTGCTGAAGCCCCCACCCACCTCCCCTAAAAATAGAGCTTACACACCCCAAAATTTTGCAGATTTCATTTTTTTTGTTCTTTTTAACAAGCCAGAAATGGTGGATAAAAACACAGTACACCCAGTTTATGCATGGAAAATTGGTTTTATCCACATAAAACCTCACATCTTTACTTTCTTTAAATTTCTTCCAATTAATTTTACCTTATACGCTACACAAAGACAAAAACATACACTCCCTACCCCCCAAAAACACCCACCTATCTCAAACCTTCTTCCTCACATCTCTATTTTGGAGCACCAATTGCCTTCCTTTCATTACATGTGAAAGTAAGTGTACCTTGCTTTAACCCAGTGCTTCTCAATTATATTTTTGCCGCACCCCCCCTCCTCGACGCACTGACTATAAATAAGATTATTATCCGTAAAAGTTATATACTTGCACCTAAACCAACTTTTAACAACAGTTTCTTAGCCTTTACTGCATTTATACTGGTTACGGCTTAGTCCAAAGCAGAAAAATAACCAAGTGCATCAAAGTGCACTAAACAAAAGAAAAAGAAAAATTCTTGTTTTATTGCAATTACACTTAACATGACAAAAACAAAGCCTTTTCCCTGGGGTCAACCACATTCCCCCTGGTATCACCTCGCACCCCTGAGACCCACTATTCGACAAACACTGCTTTACTACTTTACTTCCAAACATTTTACATTGTGTTTGTTGGTTTGATAAAATAGCATTTTCCCATCATGCTCTAGTGGTATTGACTTATGCGAAAAAAAAAAAAACATTCTTTTTGTTAGCGTTAGCATAAGTAAACATGTTTGTTTTCAGCATTGTCTCTGCTTGTGCTTGCCAATCCTGCTTCCCCGTGTATGAATTATTGCAGGCCATGTCACTTGATAGCTGACCCAGTTTGTTTGTTTTTCTGTACCTGGTTTCCTTCATTTATTGTCATATGACACATGGTCTTGTCAAACATCATAATCATGATGACATCATAATGACTGTTATTTTGATGCAATAATGGTAATGCATTTGAAAATGAAAATTTCATCAATAGAAATCAACATCAAAAATCAAAAACACCGAAAAAATAATAATTTTGACTATATCACACATATTCTGAATCGCACATACTGTGAATCTATGTTTGTTTTTTTGTTTTTTTTTGCAAGTCATTATTACCCTTGCATGTGCAAATGAGCGTCACGTGGGTCACTCACCTGACCTCCGAGCAGTGCGGGTTCAATTTCATCTCAGGGCCACTGTGAACATGAATGTGACGTGCTGATGGTCTGCAAATTGCCCCTCTGGCCCATGCTGGGTATAATCTGTATTTAGCGGTAACTATGCTGCAATAAGCTTCAGCTCCATGCAACCCTGAGCAAGATAAGCATGATCGAAAATTGATGGATGGGTGACAGACAATGACCCGAATCATGTGTGAATGTATGTTCTGACTTTCAATGTGCCTGCTCTGCCTCCATGACTGACTGACGCTAAGTCCAAGTCCACCCTCTTATCCTATTTCAACTGGGATGGGTCAACCAAAGAGAAGAAGCAATTCAAAAGAAGTGATTATCATTCCAGAAAAACAATATAGTTCAATAATAAAAAATAAAAAAAACTCCATGGCATGAATAGTATAATCTATAATCTATAAAGGGTTGCAAAACATTAGACCCAAATTCCATTGAGAAATTCTGGATGCTTGGTTTCAATTTTGATCCAATGATGCATCGCGAGCTTGTAAACAGGAATGCCAATCAAACAATACCAGTTTTAAAACATCAACTATGTATTTCAAGTTTGAAACTTTTGTATGGCAAAATCAGCTATGCAGTTTAATCTTGGTCTCAACATGTCACACATTTGGCCTAAACCAGTAAGCAGTTTACTTGGTACTTGGAAACAAATGCTTATTTACCCCCAATCCTGCCTGTCATCAGCCACTCATCTTATTTATTTTCCGAACGACTTGTCCTCTTTGGATTTTGGTAAGTGAACCCTAGCTCGTTTTGGGTGAGAGATGAGGCAGGCTACACCCTAAAATGTTCGTCAGCTTGTTGCAGTCTGTCAAAACCCAATTCAAATAGAAGGTCGGCCTTCCCCCAAACGGCTTGAGAAGTGACTTTGCTGCAAGCGATGTTGTAAATGCCTTCCTGGCAGAAAAAGGAAGCCCATTACTCCAAGCTTGGTCTCTGTGATTTATCATAGTGTTTTATGAGAACACCTCCTAATTGACTCATTCAAGCTGTGTGAAATAGATGCTTACTGTTACATCCACAAGGAATAAGACACCATTTGTGTGCCAGCCACATGTCCAAACAAAGGTAATGTGGAAATACAAATGTTGAGTGCCAACGGAAGGATGAAACAAGGCAAAAACAAAAACAAAGAATCAGCAGCATACTTGTTACCAGTGCCAAACAAAAGATAAATCTGAACACCCAAAACTTCTAAATATATCCTGTTGTTACTTCGTTTTGGAATCCGGACTCTCATGCGAATGCATGACATTGAATGTCTCTGAAGCAAGTGATGGAGGAGTATGAATGGGATTTACAGCTCCAGACAGACTGCGTTTTGGCACAGTAATGAAAACAGAAAGTACATAAATCTCCACTGCAAGCCAAACTACTAATAGATTATAAAGTCGAAGGTGATATTTAATGGTATTTTGATTTGAAAAACCTGATGCAAAAACTTGTTCCATCCAGCCTACTGATTTCACAACAGAACAGGTGTGTCAGGAAAAGAAACCTGGAAAACATGTAGGACAGCGGCCCTCGAGGACCGACTTTGGACACCCCTGGATTAGGACAATAACTGGTCGGTATTGCTATTGGTTACGATGAACACTTTATTATTTCATTAATGTGATGGTTACCCTGCTTGTGTTTGTCATTTGGATTCAATTATTCAATAGTTTCATTGTCATATGTGTAGTAATCCCACACAATGAAACGTGTTTTCTGTTCACTTCCCCGAGCAGACTGCATTCCATAATTGAGCAAATAATAAAGTAGGCAATACAAAAAAAAGAAATAGAGCAATAATGGCAGCAGTAATGAATATTATGGAGTAGATGGCGTTGGAGACACTGTATACATATGAGGATGATAATGCAAAATACCATGTAATGCAAAATATTATGTATTTAGCAGCTTTCCTGCACTGTGCAGGGTTTGTAAGGTGCATGTGTGCAAGCGGTAATGTGACTGGTGACATTATTAGTAGAGGTGGATGATACCCGTGATTTTGGATTTGATCGGATAAAAAGTCATTTCTAAGCCAAACACCGTAATATCAACATTGGAAGTGTTTTTTATTAAGATTATGATTGTTATTTTTGTTCTTGCATCTGTCGCTATCAAATGCTTTTAAAATGGATTATCCTTTTCAATATTACATCAAATAATCAACCTCCACTTACCCCAAACGCTCTAAAATAAGTATATTTGATTTATTTTTAAAATAATTTATTTTGGTTGAATGTGAGTTGAAGTGAGTGGCTATAAATGTAGTAGTTTTATTATTTATTACATTTAATAGTGCTTCAACAATATTCCATGTGTAAACTTAAAACTAGGAGCTATCTTTTAGCTGCATCAAGGCCAATAACTTCTGGTTCGCCCTCCTCTCCTGCTGCTGCTTCTTCTTCTTTTTCTTCTTCTTTTTGACAAGCAGACTGGGCACGTTTCGTGCTTGACTGCCCGCACCAATTTAAATACAGAAAACCAAACTGCTATATATTGTTTGCTCTGACAGGTTGTCTTCCTTAATAATGCAGACCTAGATAGTGCTTTTTGGGAGCTTCATGTGCTCCTATTATCTTAATAAAAGCCCTCAAACTACTAAATCAATTTGTTTTTGAGCACACAAATTGGAGGAGACAACAAATTATGCTGTGTGTCAAGGAACACTTTGCTTACAGGTGTTTTTGTTTAAGAACGGCAGAAGTCAAAGTACCGCTGTGGTATGAAAAAGAGAGATGAGGGTAAAATAAACATAAAAAAATGACACAATAAACAAGACTGGGTCACGTCTGAGTATTCAAACAGGTTCAAGTATTAAGAATATACTTTTTTTTTTCCAAACTTGTGATGACAAAATGTCTTTACTGTTGATGATTACATGATTTGAAGATTTTCTTTTCTGTAAAGGGTTCAATGCTGAAATACACCAGAAGGATCTATGTTTGAAAGTGTCAGGAAGAGGCACCTATTTTGATTTTTTTCATTTTTCACATTTCTGGGATATGTAAGCATTTGTGAAAGTGTGAACAATTGCATGTTGTCTTTACTGTTAGTATGATTGTAGCAATGGGGTTCATTTTCTTTTTTCTTTTTTTTTTTTTACATAGGTTTTAAGTTTCTATTATTGAGACAATTGCTTTTCCAGCAAAGAGAAACATCTCTTTGTCATTCCAACCTTGGTTGCTTTTAAGTACTTTTATCTCTCAGGTTATGTGACAAGGATACAAAGATTTCCATTTCAGTCTCTTGTCAGTTTCTCAGTTCGAACATTGTTGTTTATTTGCTATCCAGAAGGTTTTTTCATGTCAAAACAATTGCTGTACATGGTTAATTCCAGTTTCTTCTCTAGTGCTGAATTGAAGAGCGTCTGAATTGCAGGATAATATATTGGTTGTTAAAGGATCCGGTTGTTTCTATAGCCTATTCCGTCAAGCAGTTCAAATGGATCGGCGTTAGAGGTGGGTGACAGTTGCTGCCATTACAGTATACTGGATCTGTTTTATTGCTAGATTGATGGGATTCATTATGCTGTATCCACTTGATGAGGTATTGACGAGTTAAATATGTCTTTTTGGGTGCATCTATTCCCCTATCTTTTGTTCTTCTATAACATGTAAGCTAGATCCAGTGCCATGCTCGGATTTACTCCACAATCACAACCTTTTTCGCTTACGTGTTAGTTTTGTGTGACAGCCAGTCTGAGAATAGGAACATCTTTGTCTTTGTCACAATGCAGTGGTTTTCAAACATCCACGCAATTATATATTTGGAAGATTTTCTTAAAACACCAACAGAATAGTCCTATTATCTTTTAGTTTAATTTATTCATGAGTTGGAGTCTCTCTCAGTACTCCTGCGCTCTAATTCGATTTCATTTTTCCTCCATTGAAACCTACTCTTTCTTCTACCTGCCTCCAATCTCCACTTGACTCACATTTTACTTTTTACTGTTCCATTGCCTTCATCCTGCATGATTTTTTTTCCTTTGCTCTTTATCATTGCATATCATCATTACAGTCATGCCCCTCAGCTCTTTTGCAAATTTAAGGTCTTTCATTTTTAAGATGGAACCTTTTAAAATGAAAGATGACCCGGAAGGTCCTTCTTCAACATCTTTATCTTTTCCAAATACATCAGCGTTTAAATCTTATATTCATGCTTTCACTGCTTTCATTTGCCTCCAACTCACCCCAATCTGACCCATTCACAGCACAGCTGTACGCCCCTGAAAAATCTGCCGTTGATTTGTTTATTTTCTATGCCGTCAATCATTTGTCTTAAAATTATTTCAACGATGTCATGTAAATTAGCCACTTTTGACGTCTTTCTTTTTTTCTTCAGTTTAATTAAATTAAAACAAGGCATACATGTGGAAAAATCAACCCCCCCAACAGCTACAAGATCATTAAAAACAAAACAAAACATGAATTAGATCCATCAATCCAAGTTGAGATGCAATCTAACTGACAACAACATGACAATTGTGTGTGGAGGCTGACTGAAATTCCGTTTACAAATCAATGCTCTAATGTTACTCAATATGAAAATGTTTCCCTTGATGGTGTTGGTAGTAGTCAATGATTTTTGATGAAATGAAAGTTGTAATGACTTGTTTGTTATTGGACTTTAAATAATACACAAGATGTCATCATATCTGGAAAAGTGGAAGACACCTCCCATTATTATGGTTGTCTCTGGAGTATCTTTATTTGCTCACAGCTTTACTTTGCAACTCCTGAACTTGTGTGAGGTCTAACCGCTGTGTTTGAAAAGAAAGCAGCAAGTCACAGCCTCAGTAAACACTCGCGGGAAACATCCTCTTGACGGACCCCTGCTTAGTGTAACATTAATATGACGCATTAATACGCAGCTCGCTTAAGTACATCCGGTCAAGACGTCAGAATGCACAAGTCCTTCAGAGTTCAACAAATGGTCATCAAACCGATGACAAAAATACTGTAAGTACTCTCATTAGCCACCATAGCAAGAGGCTAAATTTGATTGGAATGTGCAACAAACATTGAACTTTTAACTAAATGCATAGGTGGAAAACTATTTTGGAGACCCTGTAAAGTTAACAGCCACACCATGGCAGAAGTATTCAGGCATTTACAGTATGTCCAAAAGGAAGTTTTTTCTCTTTTTGTACAGCATGAACTCTTTTGCATTTTTCATGATGAAAATAGCAAAGCTATTCAGATTTTACACAATTTGTTTTATATGTCAGTAAGGATATTTATGAGCTGCAAAATTGGGTGCTACAGCTAGCGGCATAAAAGCGCGCCACATTAGCTGCGGTGAATAATAAATGAAATATTATAGCCACGGGATAAGTTGACTAATAAGAGCAAGGACAAGTCAAGCCACCGGCCCCATTTAATTTATTACTCAATTTTGGCTGTATGTCAACACGGGGTGTGCATCTTTCTAGTAAAAGATGATTTCATTCGTATCCCGATATAGCCTGCCATATGATTCAAGGATATTAGATTTTGAAGAAAAAGTACCACTGTTTCTAGACTGATAGCATTTAACACAATGTGTTCCCCAAGAATCGTGATGTGGGTTGGATTATCTGAATATAAGAAACCTTCAGTTAAGAGCAGTCAAAGATAAGGGAATTCAAAGGGGTAAAAAACAAAATCAAACCACATTTATTTTACATTATATGAGCTAACACCAAAGACATCTTCATGACTCGCCCTGTATGATATCTGAACACTCACCTGAAAGGGTTAAAAAGTCATTTTCCATAGCCTCCATCTGATTTGATCCTTACTTAGTGTGAAATTGTTCTATAATACTCACTCTGCTTTCTTGTCGTACCGCCAGACTGTGCAGCTACTCGTAAGATGTCTCTGTTCACAAGGTTATTGAGATGGCATTAGATTTAGATTCCGGGATGGTCAATTGCTTCACAGAAATGGATTGGGGACAGCAGTGTTTCTGCACGTGGCTTTTATGGCTCAGCAATTAAGCTGCAAGGTAGTTGTTTTCGTGGGCCAGACAATGCAATTTCAGACAGGGGACCTCTTTGAACATACATATGTATTCACGCTGCATCAGTGTCATGTGCATTTGTCATACTAATCTGACTGCATTTTATCATAGCTCTGGGAAGGTTGTTTAAACAGTATGCGGAGAGTTGTTTGCTTTGGTGGCTAATATAGGACTGTGGGGGCTCGGCAAGCAAACGTCACTTGCTGGATAAAAGGCCGCTGGGATGGTGGAGTTCTGTTAGGGGATCACTGACCTTGCTTTTCATTTCTATGCAAAGAAAATATGCCATCATTGATAAACATGCATTTGACCCCGACGTTTTTTTCAACGCATCAATGATTTAATAGACTTGCCGATAATGTTAGTTCAATCCGTACATGTGCCACATACTAATGTCCCAGCACAACATTAATAGTACATCAAACAACTTCAAACGTCGCTTATCCTTAAAAATACAATACGCTCAAAAATACAATAAACAGCTTACAGAAAAGATACACAACCTACAGTACTATTCCATATACTTATGATAGCGGTCATGATAAGAAAGTACCGTATTTTCTGCACTATAAGGCACAGCTAAAAGCCTTGAATTTTTTAAAAAAGCTGATGGTGTGCCTTATAATCAGGTGCGCCTTATATATGAATCAATATTGAGATTAGGATTCGTAGATGGGGAATGAACTGAGAAAGTAAGCTTTACCTTTTTCTTTCGTGTGTTTATAGTTGAACAAGGTTGGTCATATTGACATTGATTTTAAATAAAACAAACATCCAAAAATCCTTTAAACATAATGAAATATTTCATGAAAATATAAGTTCATAAAACAAATTTTATGTTCAGTAGTTTATTCAATTTCTTCATTTTTAAAACCCAGATTCTCCCCCACACTAGAATGGTTCGACCCAACTTGTTCCACCTCACACAGTTTGAATGCATGGTATGGCTGAGCCAGCATGGAATTTAGATAAAGTATGACAAAAGCATTTAGTAGCACCATTTTTTCCCCATGTTTCAATATCTATATTGATTTTTATATCACTGTGCAATGCGCAACACTTGTTTACAATGAGCTCGAAAGGCACTATACCATTCCATCATTTCAGGTTTGCTCGGCAGATATTAAAGTGTGTTGCTTGGGGAGTGAGGTATTTGTTTTTATGGCATGCAATACATTTTGTTAATGGCACTGTTATCTATCAAAACACCAGTTAACTTGACATTTTTACACTTTTACTGCAGTAAGGCATATAGCAGAAGGACGTCATATAAAGTAATTATTCGAACCATTTCTTTACTTTCAAATGCGTTTGAAATAATGTTATTTTTTGTGAGTAGTTGGTCACATTGCCTGTGTGAGCAATGGAGGATTTCGGTGTGGTGAATGAATGTAGGGAACAGGGGCGATTCGCCACCGCTGTGCGCGTTTCCTTTTCTTGAGCAGATGCTCCTGGATAAAGGAAGGCAGCATAGCACGAAGCTGACGTACTGCAGGACGAGACAGCAGAAAATAAAGTGGCGGGTTCCAGCACGGCGCAAGACACACCAACATTATGGCGGTCAAAGATGACACTTCCCATAACATTGACACATTTGCCTTTGTTTCCACGCATGACCCAGGTGTTGTTACGAACAAATATGATGGAGGTGTAAATCTACGGGTAAATATGGTGTGGGGAGAAGAATGAATATAATGAGACATAACGTTAACAAACTCAAGAGTATAGTATGGCAACCAGCTCAAAGCAAAAATGACAGTTGAGGCAATTAGAAGAGCAGTGGCCTTTTTGTTACGCCTGTGTGCAGCTAAAGACCCCCTGTAGCCATGGAGGAAGGAGATGATGAGGCCGCAGTTGATGGCAATACAAAGGAGAGGACCAACGTAATAGACAAGGAAGGCCGGGACCAGAAAGAAGAGCCACTCATCTCGACCGACGGACCACGTGCAGCCGCCGTTAAAGTTGATGTAGGTGACCTTGGGTAAAGCCATGGCCACGGAGACAAGCCAAATAGCCGCAACAACCGATAACCTGGGGAAGACAATAGGACAATAATCATGCTGGGTTTAAGGACTTTCAAGATTAAGGGTGCTTTTACACACACAGTTCTGAGTTAAATTAAGTCTAAAAAGCAGTACAATATACAGTGTGACATTTTTCACTTCCGTGAAGGGGAAGTGAGTGAAAGCAGGCTGATGTAACTCAGAGCCAATTTGGCCTGTTTATTAAAAATCTACAAAGTTTCAGATTACCAGATAAAAGCCTAGGGTACTGTCCGTGGATGTCTAGACCACTGCAATGTGTGTTCATATATGCACTGTATGGGTCAAACCTGATCCGTCCAGTTTGGACTGCTCTGTCACAGTGTGGCGTTACAAATTTGTTCGAAACAGGACTGGACTGCCACAGAAAAAAATAATCAGCTATCTGGACAGTTTTTTTCTATATTGTAAATGGAAGAATGATCTGCTTCCTTTGAATTGTTGGGCAGTCTCTCAGGGTAAAATAGAGGAAATGAATATTAATAGATCTGCATTGGCCTCAAAGGATGCTGGCCCAATGGGCATCTGCCCTGTATGCCAGGTGACTAGGCTCGTCCAGCCCTGGTTTGAGACCACATTTTCCAAATGAACACCAAGAGAGGAAAAACAAAACGTTGAGAATAAATTACACTGGATCAAAAAAACTTCTGCAGTAAAAGCACGCTTTAACTAATATATGGGAGAAGACATTCACCAGCTTCCAAAACATTTTCACTCAAAGATACCCACGCATATGTGAAATTGACAGGTCGTCTCATCCCTGGTGCGACAATACGATACCGAAGCACAGACAAAGTAGCCAGGCTGAAAATTTCCACTCCCACTGTTATAGAAGTCACGAATCCCAGCAGGATGCAGGTGGCACCCCCGAGCTGCCAGTCTTGGAAACTAGCACCCAGAAGTACACACGGCAGGGTGAGCAGAGCGCCCGTGTCTGCCAGGCTTAGGTTCAGCAGAAGGATGGAGCCCGGCTTGGAGCGGCTCCGACGGTTCCTCACCAGCGCCAACCACATGAGCAGGTGACCCCCCAAGCCTCCAAAGAGGGACACCAGGCTGACCAAGGGCAGCGCCACGTGAAAGGAGATGGTGGTGTTGGTTGAGACCACATTAAAAAGGAGATTGACGATGGCTGGCATGATGAAACTCAGTCGTGTTCCTGCAAAGAAGCAAGAGTGACATCTTAGAAGTCGAAGAAAGACACGCAGTAAGAACAGGAAGTGATGAATTCGGATAGTTATTACGTAGAGATGACAATGTAAAAGATGAGCGAAAATGTGAAGTCTTTCCTTTGCTTATTGGATATCCGAATTCATCACTTCCTGTTCTTACTGCGTGTGCTGATGCACAAACTAACAGCCAGAGTGTTTTGACAATCCAATGCCGATTCAGCGTTCAATCTGCCAAAAACGGCCAGCCAGCGTCCCACTAATGCATACTGTAGGTGTCGAACTCCAGTCCTCGAGGGCTGTCATCCTGCATGTTTTCCGGTTTTCTTCCCCAACACACCTGATTCAAATGATTAGCTCATTAGCAAGCTCTGCAGGAGCTTCAAAATGATCCCAACCATTTGAATCCGGTGTTTTTGAGGGAAAAGGTTTGAAAACATGTAGGATATCGGCCCTCGAGGACTGGAGTTCGACACCTGTGCACTAATGTCTCGGATCTTGTTTTCTAAACAACTCACAACCTGGTGAACAAGGTGAAGTATCTCAGACACTTCCTGGCTTCTGATGTCAGACTGGTGTATCTAGGCCTTTAGAGATTGATATGGGGGTAAAAAAAAAAAAAAAAAAAGTAGTCAATTTTTGTGCAGGTTTCTTTTTTTTTCCTGCCCCCTTCTCCCGGCTCGGAGAGGAGGCTAGCTAGATGTTGAAGGTTGACTTGACCGCCCCCATTTGGCCCCGCGCTGTCCGACCATCGCGGGTTAGGAGATCGACCGTCTGCGGTCCACTTGGTTTGACCGTGTGAAGGTTCCTGCCCATTGGCTTTGCCTGCTGTCAAGTCATCATTGCCCTATATATCACAATATGTTTTCTGTAATCTATATTGTGTACCTGTATTTGTCTGTATTTGGTACATGCAGCATCCAAATCAACCTGTGGGCCTGGAAGGGGGCTCCTCCCACCCGTGGTCCCTTCTGAAGGTTTCTGATTTTCCCCAAATTGGGGTTTTTGAGTTTTTCCTTCCCCTTCTGGGAGCTTTGACAGAGTATGCAGTTGTGTACCTTACATCGAAAATATGTCTGCATGACTTCTTTTTTCGAGAGAAATCTCGACATGACCTCTTTTCATTTGTGAAGCCGTTTGAGACTTCGGTGATTCAGAGCTATACGAATACAATTTGATTGATTGATTGATAAACAAAATACTCAAAGGAAGAGAGCTGAGCGAGATAGCATAACATAAACTAGTAGAAAAGTACGAGAGCAACGCAAACAAGGTATATCAAGTCACGGACGCCAGGAGAGCTGCGTAGATTTTTTTTCGAAAGCTCATTATAATAATCTAATGCATTATTCATATAGATAATAGTTGCACTCCTTGGCATTGAAATCACCTGCTATTCAGTGCTCAGCAGGCTTCCGATGACTGACAGTCCTGATGAGTCAGACGTGATGGTCTAGCCAAGCTCTCCACCAACATCCCCCTTCCTCCTCTCTCAGGAGATGTAAGCAAACCCTCAGTGACATGAACGACTGGGATTGCATCGCGACACAAACACAGCTGCTCATCTCAATGGGCACGTTTCAAAGACAGAGGTAGGGGAGCTTGTTTCTTACAAGAGACTAAACATGCTCAGACTAGAAAGAAACAAGACGCAACATGAACTCCTGCAAGTAAAGTTTAAAAAAAAAAGGTGATGCGGCCCCATTTTTTTCTGAATGCAGTCCAGCCTGCCATTACCTTTTCCCCGTGAGTTAAGTACCGGCACATAAAGAAGCCCGCACTAATGGTTTGTTGCTAATGCTACAACAGACTTTATGCATCCACGGGGATTAATATCCGATGCATTTTTATGGCAGTAGTGAATGACATCTCTCTTTTCTTACCATCATAACGATGTCGCTTTGGGATGTTGGGATGAAACTCATCTTTACTTTTCGAGATTTTATTTTATACTAAAAATCCTGTTCTCACTGTCTTGTTTCTTGTAAAACATACATTATATTTTAGAATTGATGCTGGAAAGACCATAAATCTAAATTATGTTATTCCTCAGAGATCTTTTACCCCTTACCCACGTCCCCTGCTTGCATGTTAACAAGTGAACATTTTTTTCATGTTATTTTTTTCCATGCTATGTGCATTATCATGCAACAATAGAAATTTGGTTTGCTGTTGTTGTGAATTTCTTGAACGCTAGTGGTGACCCAGTCCAGTCCAGTGACCCCCAGGGCCGCTCCGAGGAGGAATGCCTTTGTTGCCTTTTGTTCTCTGTTATCTGACGTAGAAGTTACACTGACAAAAACTACCACAACTAGACTTTAGCAACATACTGAAAACTAAATGAAAACTCAACGTGACATCCCAAAATACACTAGACTATCAAGCGATCCAAATGGCAAAGTGACTTGTGCAGTAGTGGGATGTATTACTCCCACTTTGGTCAAAATCCGATCAAGCATGTCTGCAAATTGTGTGTGTGGCACAGATGGACAAGCAAATGAACAAACCTTTGTTTAGTTCTTCACCCATCTGTGCCTCCCCTGCAGCCACTCGTTCAAGGCCAAACTCCCTGCTTCATCACGTACCCTTCATTTTATCAACGCAAACTTGGCAGGCGGGGTCAGCGAGGCAGAGGCAAAGTTAAGGAGAAGCAAATCAGTGAGCTTGCTCTGGCTTTTTCAAATTTGACTGCATAGTAGTATTTCTGATGCTTCATAACCCTTTGCTGTGTCAGTGAACATTTATGAGTGGCTGACTTGATGTGCAATTAATTATTCAGGCAGTTTTAGTGTAGATTAGGGCAATATTAAGGTCAGTTTGCTGCACATTAAAACTAAAAGAAAGATAGGCGTGAGACATGAAAGGAAGGCTGGGGGGAAAAAAAATCAGGTCTCCTTTCTTGTCTTGCTCATTTTCTGGGTATTTGAAGAAATAGAAATGACATTTTGTTTTGAGTGATTTATTCAGTCCATTGTTCTGTGCAGAATGTGTACTGTTTTAACAAAATGGAAAGGGCAAGTTCTTAATGTGTGATTTTGTTTATTTATGCAGGTTGAAGGTTTGTCGAAGCAGAAAAAACCCAAATGCATCAAATTGCCTATAAAAATGTCAATCCTTAGTTTATCAAAATTACACTAGCAAAAAAAGAAAGAAAGAAAAAAATTTGGGTGTGCACATCAAAAGATGATTGTACAACACACTTTGTGGTAAACATGAACTGTCAAATGACATCAAATGCTGTGCCCTTTAAAACCATCTTTCTATGATGCATCTACACTTTTGCAAATTCCATTTCATGATCTTTTTTACAGATTTTGAGTTACTGTATGGTATTTCTTGTGTGGTATGTACCTGCCTAGTATAAGCATCTTCTAATGTGAAAAGACAAGAAACATGCAATAGAAAGGTTGAACCAGATGCTAGACAACTCCAAAAATGAGTGGACTGAGCCAAAACGGAAAAACGGAAGGGGGGCAGACCCATAGGGAGATAGAAAAAGTGAATATTCAAAGTTTGTGCCTGACTTACTGCGTACAGCGATCTGCTCCAAGGAATAGCTCTTTGCTCACCCTCACGTAATGTGATGGATGGAGAGAGGAAAGCCTGAGCTCCACCTCTCCTCCTTTTTATTTCCCAAGCTGCTCTCACCTTCAGCTTTGCAACACAGCGTTATAAGCCACTGCCTGGATGGTGTAAGTACCTTGCACATTTATCATGTTTTATTTTACACATGGGCAGTGCAACATTTTTCCTGCTGAGAACTAGCATTGCAAAATAAAAACTCACCAAGAGTAACAAATGTATGTTTACAGGTACGGTTTTATTCAAATGTATTTAATTGTATTGAAATATCACATCCACTTCCATGAAGAAGCACCAAAGGATCATCTCAGGGGAATTTGTTTTGATAGGGGCTTGGAGTTTGGCAGAGCTGATCACAAACAACTACAGATTAATAATTATTTGTTTTTTTTTCATCCCCATGCATTCTGTTATGGCCACAATATTCCGACTACCGTATTTTCCACACTATAAGGCACACCTAAAAGCCTTAATTTTTTTAAAACGCTGATGGTGCGCCTTATAATCAGGTGCGCCTTATATATGGATCAATATTGAGATTGGGATTCGTAGATTGGGAATGAAGTGATAAAGTAAACTTTACCTGTTTCTTTTGTGTGTTTACAGTTGAACAAGGTTGGTCATATTGACATTGAGTTATGATGCTATTGAGAGTTTACAGTTATTATTTGAGTTATTATTGTTATTATTTTGAGTATTACTATATTGTGATTGAAAAAGTTTGAAAACATGTCATTAATTGAGGGTGCGCCTTATAATTCGGTGCGCCTTTTATATGGAAAAAGTTTGAAATATGTCATTAATTGGGGGTGCGTCTTATAATATGGTGCGCCTTATAGTGCGGTACATTACTTTAAATACCAAAACGCAAAAAAATAAATAAAATAAAATAAAATAAAATAAATTCTCCTTCAAAGTAGATGAGCCGTGCAGATGGAACTGGCCACATCAAGTGTAACTTCCAGATCCACAATGCAAATATTTCTCACTTTCAAGTGTGACGTAATTTAATTAATATTTTACAATTGGATCTCTATGACTTCTATTTTGGTGTCTGGAGCCGCTGCGATGAATGATGTGAATGGCGCTGGCATAAGGTCCACAACCAGCGTTTGTGTGCAAGTAGCTGTTCAATGAGGGCTAGTTGTTCCATCAGAGCTTTCAACCGGAGATAGACGGCTTCAAAGAAAGAATGAGGGCAAGCCAGACACTAATAACGGTGCACCCATCTAAAGAGTTTCTGATTAGCTCTCTCGTTCTCATTATAGTCTACCAGACACTTAAACGAAGCAAACAACAGCAATGCAGCATACAATTGACTCCACACTGAGGAACGCCGATGCACTTTTTCAACATGCCCGTGTGGTTTTTCACTTGGAAGCCAAAGCGTCTCATTTTAAAATTCTACCGACACATTCTGGCACAGACTTCGTTATAAGTGTCATCATTCAGCTTGAAAGAAAATGAAAAATGGTTTCGAGGTACAATTTATTTTTGTCTGGCATGTAATGAGAGCAAAGCTCATGGGGTCAAGCAGCTGTCTGATAATCAGATGGTCAAATTGATTTTGTTCTGCAGGGAGCACAATAAAAATTCCTCGAACAAGACACTGCAGTCTTAAGCTTTCACCTGCTGTGTGTGTGTGTGTGTGTGTGTGTGTGTGTGTGTGTGTGTGTGTGGTATGGGAAGCAGCATTGGACCGTGTAGTGATAGATGCACACCACTAGCTTCTTGTAGCTCTTAAGTATTTGATGGCATGCAGATTCCCCTGAGTATCAAACCTTGATTTACTTAACCTACTTAAGAAACAAAAAAAACCCCACAATCAATTTATAGAAAACTATGGATGCACAATATGGAGTAAACAATTTTAACTGGCAAACTTGGAACATGCATGCATACATGTAAAAACACACATGCACAAAAAGACTTGCATACAAATTTGTACGCACAAGCATACACGTTCCAAAGTACGTACACATACGTTCCATTATACATGAATATATTTATATGCAGGTACTTTTGAACATACATGCAAACATATAAATGTAAGTAGGTTCGAACCTACCTGCATATATACCTATATGATGGAATGTACTTGGGGGTTAGGGTTAGGGTTTGTTTATGTGTGTTTATTTGTTAAAGTAAAGACATTGAAGCATGCTTGCAAATGTTGTTGGCTAATTGTTAAAAACATAGCATTATAATAATGCTATTGGGTAATGACTCGTGTATGTGTAAAAATATATATTTTTTAACATTTGGCCTATATTGCACCAATGCTTTAAAATGTATTTTAGTGTACTTTAACACATACTGAAATACTCAAGCAATTTTATATTCAAAAACTTTGAGGAAAGATTTACACAACAATTGATTTTCTAACTACCATCATCCTCCATCTTTATTGTGTAAGCGTTGCCTTTGTCTCAACATTTTTTTAAAAGAATAAACAGGCATGATGAATAAAAAATGGTGAGTCATGCTGCATTTTTTTTAAAGTGGCCTAACCTTTTCACGTATAATTTGTCCGCGAAAAGAGTAATTTGCGGTTGACGCAGATGTCAATCCGAGTCGTCTACCACCTTTGGCCTTTCCGAGATCGGTTTCAGATCACCCGTGACCACAGCAAAATGGATGGACGGATTCAAGCAGAATGACTCCCATAATCTTATGGAGCCATCGGAGCAAGTCAAATGGCGAAATCCGGAAAAGCGTCTCGGAAGGCCGGAGGCTGTTGCGGCAGCAAATCACCACCTTTATTCCTAAGCGCTCGTGACGAAGTTGTGGATACATCTTCATTATATAAGCCTCCTTTCTGCTTTGGGCACCTCAGTCGGCCATGTAGCCCAGGGTATGTGTTGTCTGCAAAATGTCTCATCTATCACACCCACTCAATCTCACTCTGACTCTGACTCAGCTTCTGCCCCACAACCTCACTATCACTGCTCAATCTAAGCACGCCTCCTCACACAGAAAAAGACGGGGGAGAGAATGAATAGAGTGGCGTTATGAATCGGAGACGGGGAAATAAAACACATCTGCGCCGAGCGACGCCCGAAATGGAGCCGGAGGAATCTTGTCAAGTGTTTGCCGCTCGCTTGCGTCATATCCCTTCCTTTTGAAGGGTGAAGAAAAGTACGCCGGGCGCATAAGCTCTACCTGGAAAAAGAGAGGAACATTTGGGGGGTTTATTGCCTCACTTGAAGACGTAGAAGCTTATTTGAGTCCTGAGCGGCAGCGAGGTTAAAAGCGGGAATTTCTTCACCTCGAATAAACTCGACAGCCGTAGAATTACATAGCCTTGCACGAGCTCTCATAAATTCTAATCTGAGAACGGAATATTTTTTCCCTGCCTTTACAAATACAGTAACGGTTAATTTCAACTAAACTTCAAGATGTTTTAACCAATATGTTACCTTATAGAGCTCGAAAAGACATATGTAAAAAGTAGCTCTTAACATAATGTCATTCTCTAGCACTTCATGAATATTCTATTATACGGTGATAATTTTTATTCACATCTATGCTAGATAGTGCCACTCAAACTGAGCATATTACGATGCTATTTGAAAAATAAAAAGAAGACATGGATATTATCGAGAACTGTGAATGAAAAAGCCCAACCCGCTACATGCTTCCTCAAACAACTTGGGGGGGCGGGGGCTAACTCGCGGGCTAAATTCTTTTGCATGTCATTTTTTTGAAATTATTAAAGATATTTGAAAACGATGCATTATTTTCCTTTCACTCGGTCCATTACAAGACGTCCAATTAAAATGCATTCAGGTCTGTGTTTATACTGTGTCACAATGTAAAAAATTCAACAGGGCACTGAAGCTTCTTCACTGGATTCCTAATAAATGGTATTTATGAAAACCAGCATCATGTTCAACATCGCAACTGCTCGTACGCTGGCCTGAATCGTGCAGGAATGTTAATTAACAATCCTCCTCGAATGGCACCCCAAATAACGCAAACAATGGTGATATACTATGCGACGCTAAATATGCGTCACTTGCTTGTTTCAATGTCACTGCCAGTCCAGTGACGTGCAAAAATTTTTTTTCCAAGCGTTGCTGACATCTAGGCCATGAGCACAAAGCCTGGGCTTAAACTACTTTTCTGCAAAGACATTCTTCAAGATTTGGAGTGGAAATGAGATGAGAGGATCTAGCACAAAATCTCTGTTCTAATTGATCCCAACAATGTTTGATGTCTTGTGGGAAGCGCACTGGCCTGGCTGATCAATAATATCAAGATATTTACGTGACCACATTGAATGTTAGCATAGCATTTTAGGGTTCTAGTACAGGGGTCTGTAACCTTTAACACTCAGAGAACCATTGTGACTCGGTTTTCACGGATATACTGTATAAGGGAATGGGGTGTGTGAGAGGGTTGCAAGTGGATGGAATCAGTTGGGTGTTTGCAGAAGCTTTTGTTAAGCAAGGTTGTACCACATTATTTTCATGAAAAGAAGCAAGCCGACCGAACCAACGTCTTAATCCATCCGTGAACATAAACAGAGGCATTAAGATGAGATTTATTCTGTTAGGAATTCTTCAAGCGCTCCAGTTTGGATTGTTTACTTTCCTGTGTTATCTTATTTTGAAATACCTCATTTCAATCTGGAAGGCCGCGCTATATGTCCTGACGGCAACTCAAACTCACGGCTTGTTACCCCATCCAAAAAGTCGATCTGAAGCATGCATTATTTATTTTTCCAAACCACGGAGAGCCGCAACATAAGGATAAAAGAGCCGCATGCGGTTCTGGAGCTGCAGGTTGCTGACCCATGGTCTAGTATAATGCCACCTTGTGAGAATGTAATTGAAGCGGAATTAATGAAGTTCACCACAGAGTCCCTTTCATCAAAATCTTACCCTTGACATGTGGATGGCCGCTAGAGTAGCTGGAGAGAGCCTATGGGTGAACGAGTAGCTCCACCCTTGTGGGGGGCAGTTTCAGGATACTCCATCATGGAATGCCAGACAACCTTCAAATAGGAAACAAAATAACTGCACCAGCAATGTTAATACTGAGGAGCCAGGACATAATACGTGTTTAACAGTAGCGATATTTCTTTTAATTTGATACAACAGTCCAGTATGCCTGACTATGCATGAAGTTGTAAGAGGTGATGTAATTGTTACCAAATGTGCACATAAAACTATAAAACCATAAACCATAAAACTCAGAACTGGAAATTTTGTCACCCCCCGATCAAATTTTAAGTAATCACATATAAAATTCTAGAACATGCATTTAAAAGTATTGATTTAGAGTTTAAACGGCTACTTTACTAGCCACCAGAGGGCACCCTCCACAAGTAAACCAAATCAGGCGTTTTACTGTTGTGTTGGTGCAGTTTCAAAATCAGTGTGTCAGGGTTATATTGAAAAAACATTTGTGCTGCTCTTATTTCCAAATGTAGGCATGCTCAGTCCGTATTGAAGGCATCACTAAGTTGAAGGTTTATTTGTTGAAAATTTTGAAGTCAAAAGGTCTTTAAATTCTGGATTGACCCAACTGTGATTTCTAATGAATAGCACATTATACATTAGATACTGTACATGCAAATGGTTGATCCACTTTTATAAACAAACGTTGGTGATCCATGTCAATCATATGAGAAATTAAGGGTTACACCTACAGTTGCAATCAATATTATGATGATGTAAAGCAGCACACGCCACATTAAGAGATTAAAAAGTGATTATAATTGGTTATTATTTTGTAAATAAAACACATTTGACATTGTTGGCTTTGTTTTTATTTTTCATGTTGACAGCTGAAGGCAAAATCCACTCATGATAAAAAAATAAATAAATAAAGAAGGACTTCAGAAAAGGATGGACATTTGTTGCTGGTGGGTAAGTACGGTAATTGGTTTGAGTTTCTCCGTGGGCCTGACTCCAATGCAAGAATCATTTCTAATTATTTCTGAAAATTCCAAGTCAAAACTCGCGTTCACATGCTGCACTTTTCTCAGCGGGAACACTGTGGTGCATGGAGGCTCATATCAACTCATTACCACCCTGCCACTGTTGACACAGCAGTCAAGTGGCTTACTGCTGACCCATCTGCCAGTGCTGTGCGCACAAAATATACACATCAGCAGGCATGTACAGTGACAGAACGCACACTTCTGCAAGTGCAGACAAGGTGTCAAGATAGGAGAGCTTCAAGTGCACATGTGCTTGTCCTGTTGAGTCAGTATAAATTCTTCGGGAAATGTGTATGCAGTCACCATGGACTGATGATGAACTGTGATGAAATGTGGCATAGGCGTGTTGTTAAGCGGGGAAAAATAAAAATCCGGCTTTGGATCCCTGAATAATGTAAGCCTGCAGCCTTTGTCTACGCTAACAACGTGAGAGATCAAGTGTCATGTCATAGTCCCACTTCTCCGTTGTAAAAAGCTGATGGATGTTCCGAAGCCAGGCTGATTCTTCTGTTTACACGGCAGGCCCGGAAACATAAAACAGGGGCCTAATCTCCTGCTTACATGCAAGTGACATCAATAATTAAAAGGCACGCAATTAAGGGATCATCTCACTCATTAGCAAGTCTCGTCTCGATCTGCCTGGCCCGCACTCCCAAGGAGGCCATCTTCCAATAAACAAACCCCATCACCACCACATCGGTCATGCATATTATTACAGTGGTGAAACAAGCAAAGAGAGTCTGCTGCCCTCTGCTGGTCTGAAACCATAGCGATCCTTAAATGTGTTTTAAAACTGAGATCACAGGGTGCCTGCCATCTCACACTGAAAAATACTGACAGTTTCAAATTATCCAACCTAAAAAACCCTTAAAGACAATTATATCAGCCACCCAAACGATGGAAACGTGAACGAAGCATGAAGAACGTCATTGTGTAAAGTCATTTTTATTTATTCTGATTCGCAGAAGAATTTTTAGAAAAAATACACATTTTCCTTCTAGTAAAATCACATTAAAATGATCAATGATCTAATTTCAATACCTTCAAAGATTTGGGATTGTTAGTGCATTAAACACATTTATCAATCATTTGCATGAAATGATGCATACTGATTACAAGTAGCAAGTGATGAATGATCGCAAAAGGAAAAATCATGATTGTTCACCGGTAGATTTATATTAAATATGTACATCTCCAGTTGAATAAATACAGTACAAACTGGTTCAGTTTTTTTAGCAGATTGTCAGTGAAGAACAAGCAGGGGACACAAAGACAGGATACTTTGAAATAACTTAGCTTTAGTGCATAAAACAATATTTGCAGCAAATGCGGGAGACGCGTGGAATTCTACTGAACTGTTTGTTGTATGAAAGGTGCATATGAACCATTTTTATTCCTCTTAACAAATGCAACCGCTTGAAACTAAAACCCGCACAGTACATGCATACCCAGCAACTATTCATTACATAAATTAAAATGATGTTCGATGGTGCCACTTCAAACTTTGTCTGGCTTTAGTCTGCAGTTTTTCAGTCTTGTTTTCCATGCAAACCTTGCCTGGTCTTCGTGGGACGTCATAAAGCATCGCTGTTACCATGGGGGGGACTTTCATAACCTAAAAAGCAAATACATTGTCAACGAAAGTCCAATGAGACCCAATGAACAGGTTTGCTTAATTTTTATTTTATATTTCATATTATTACTATTATTAGTCATTTTCTTTGAATAACTGATTAACAAAGTTAATAAATTGTTAACAAACTTGCCATTTTGGGGGGGACCTGAAAAGTGATGATTTTGGAGGAGGGAAGATTTGCATTAGATTTAGTTCGATTTTACTTTGGAATAAGTGTGATACTGTTCCGCAGTCATACAGTCTATTGGCAACAGCTTGAAATGTACTGACTCGGAACAAACATGCATTCACTTCACAAATATGCGTATTTACTTTTTCTTGAGTGAGGATTGTGACCGCCTTTGGGACACAAACAGCGATTGGAGTTGACTTGAGAGGTTCAAATATGTTTCTATCTTTAATTTTGTGTTTTATGTTACCGGGCCAACCACCGATATTAAATGTAGAGAGGACAGATTTGTCTCATTCTTAACTTTTGCAACATCAATGAAAATCCACTAAAAAAACAACACTTTTTTGTTACTGTTTTGCCTTGCTCAAATAGCCAAACGGGTCACTCCTTCATTCTATTCCGTTTCCAGTACAAACGGAGCGCATAAACATGATCTTACAGCAAACGAAACTTGACGGAGCATCACTTAGGATGTTTCACGCGTTCTTTAAAAACAGCTTTTATGCCTTCCTTGGCGACACGTCGACTTTTATCATTCTCCTATTGATGCTAATTGAGTCCCCTGCAGCCTTTGCATGCATACTTCCAGATTACTGGCAGGGATAATTTGCAATACTTTTGCTTCATGATTCCACTGTTGAGGGCTTTTCATCTGCAGTGGCTGACAGCTTTGCGTAATAAGTGATGGCAAATCATAAAACCGTGTCTGCCAATTACAGCAGCAATGAAACGTTGCATAAGAATCAGATGGCATTATAGCACAAATTAGAAGTGTGTGGCCCAAGAGTGTTTCATTTATCTATAAGACTGTTGCTCTAGCCAAAATTAAATCCAGCTGCCAGCTGGATTGCAGCATTGAGCACTTATTGGAAAAAATTGAAATATAACAAGAAAAACCATTGGTTTATGAATGTGTGTGTGTGTGGCCATATGGTGTAGGAAGCTTTATATGAGTTCATTTATCATTTTAGCAAAAACAAGCAGCCATCAAAACATACTTAACTTGCAAGTGTTTTTTCCATCAACTTTGGAAAACTTAAAGGAAAACTACGATGGAAATCGACTTTTTCTTGTCTAAAAATAGTTGAGAAATTGTTGAATAAAAAAACACAGGAATTACAAAGCAGGAAGTGCTTTTTTTCACAGTATCTTTTGAGAATGACTTGTTTTGAACTGTGAAAAAATACATTTAGCTTTTAAGTAAACCTAATAGACCGGGGGGACCCGTGTTAATAACAATCTGGTAGTCTGTGGGGAACCCATGGGTAGGCCATAGCTCGATTTCTTTGATACTTGTTAATAATTGCTGTTTCTGAAAAAAATCATGTCTTCAATATTAATGAAAATAATCAGTATTACCAATTAAAGCTAATTTGGCCAAATTAATTATTTTAAAAGTATCAAAGTGCCAGTGGGGGGGTGACGACACAGTACATACACCTGGTCCCAGCGGGGTAGTCCAGAGATCTGTTTCTGTTGTGGGGGAAATAAGTTTTTTTCACAGTGGGTCTGAGATCTGAAAACCTCTCCAGATCATAGTGACTGCCCCGCTCCATGCCTGAGGGGAAACCACATGGCACAGATGGAAAAGGGCACGGCCAGCATGCTTTATTTACGTGGGAGTAAATCAAGAAATGCTTAAAAATGACAAATGACAAAAATACAGCATACATATTTCGTGATGTATTTCATACATCCATTCAATAGACGTACTCGCATGCTGTGTCAATGACAAAACATTGTATGCGTAACGGGCGAGGCGGTGGACGAACGATACCTGTGTCAAAGGAGCTGGACTTTCTGGTGCCACGTGCCGGTGCTGGAAATCCATTGCTGTCTTCATCATTACCTGATAGGTGCGAAAACCCCCATTATATGTATGGAGCGTTTTGAAGACTTAGGGCTGGGCAGTAAACCTAATTCATTCCATGAATTCATCATTTTAAAAAAATGGAAGATTAAAATTTGCTAATTTGTGAAAATGATGGTTTGCAAGAGTGGCAAAAAGCTGGATGAGTGGTTTACAAGATAACTTTACAATAATTACTTACTACTTAACTCATTCAGTGCCAGTCATTTTCCGACGCTCCCTATTCATGTTAAGTTTGCAGGCAAACTGATTTAGAATCACTATACTTAACTGTTGTTTGAACATTTTTCTCGATGTATTTAAAAAAAAAAAACATTGGTTTTTTTGGTTTATTAATCCAATTAAAATGAATTCAAATCATAATCAACCAAAATGACTGATGAAAATCACAATTGCATTTTTTGGCCGCATTGCCCTGCCCAGTGTGTGTCAGCTTGCCATTTACTTAGTTGTTAGCATTAACCAAATTAAACAAGAGCTGAATAAAAGCCTTTTCTAAGTACAAATTCATCATAAAAGGCTGCTATCAAGAAATACATCGCGATGGACAAAAAAAAGAAAAAAAAAATCCTTGAGTTTAAATTTCTGAGGATTGCAGCGAGAACAATATGCATTATGTTGGGAACAGGTGCTAACAGCAAAATAGTGCTATAATAAACTCTCAAACTACTTGCCATGCCTTTTACACCACAAGGGACATTAAAAGTTAGATCTTGTGTTTTTTAGTGATGCCATCAGCAAACGATCACAATGAATAAAAAACTTTAAGTGTTAAGACATTATTTAAAACAAAAAACTGGTTTATACAATTTGTGCTATATTACAATTTTTATACCTTGTTTAAGAACGCTGTCTGCAGCTGGATCCATTTCAGGCTTGGCAGGTGCTGGCGGGCATCTCCACTCTTTGCTGGTGACTTCCTCATGACTGACAGACTCAGTAAGAGGCAACCTCCTCTGGGCATGACTTCCTTCTTGACTGATGGGGAAGATTTTGGGAGAGATCTTGGGGGTTTCCGCAGAGGTTTTGTCTCTTGGAAGGTCAAGACTAGGCTGAATGCGGGATTTAGTGTTTTTCGGTGTGTTTCGTGACATTTTTCATAGCAATAAAAATAATAATAATTAAAAAAAAGCACAGTTCAATACTTTTCTTTGTAAAGACACACCTTGATAGGAATAAGAGGGCGCTGCCCCTCGGGTCCTCGCGTCCTCTCCTTTTCCTCGTCTTTTCTTTCGCTGTACTCTTCCTGAACTTCCAACCTTCCTGCCTCCGCTAGAAATCACAATGTAGACTTGAAGAATCTTAGTCTCTTGTGTGAGTCATCCGCTTGTGCCAATTTAAAAACAACTTCTAATATAGAGCAAGGAGAGTGTCGATTCAGTCGGAAATCCTTAAAACACAAATGCTATGTGACCCCATATAAATATTCACCTCTTACGTACAGTACTAGTCAAACATTTGGGAATCTTCTCAAATCCCAATGGTTTCAAAGACTAAAAGATCAAGAAATTCAAGCTAAAATGACAAATAATAAATAATATTGAATATCTATTTGTATACAGTCTATATAAGAATCCATATGAATATTTGCGCATTTTTAAATATAATTTTAGTACTAAAGTAAAGCAACAGACGGTAATACTCAATATTGAGTGTTATTATCCAAGGAAGGATATGAATATAAAACGGCAGTTCCAGTACCTAAACTTTCCTGAAGGTGTCGCTGCCTCATGGCAGCAAGACTGGGCTTTGCGCTCTGAGGTGGTGGCTCAGGCCTCAGGCAGTCGGGAGCCCCGCTTGAGCCTTTGTCGCAGCGTTGAGCATCCTCATCCGGGTCAGTTTTCAGACCAGTAAGAGGTACGATCCTCTCTACCAGTCTGTCCGCCTGCTGCTTGGAGGATGCCTCATGACCGTTCGTGTGACGATTGTCTGCCGGGGCCTCCGAGATGCCGGATGACCTTTCGGGGGCTTCCTCCATTGCTTTGGTGTCACAGGTGCTGCTGGCATCTGATTCGTCAATATCCGCTCCGATGCAGCTGTACACCATACTGACCAAATCTGTGGACTAACCATGGACAAGAAACCGCAAAAGATAACAAGAGATAACAAATTATGAATACTTTGTGACTGTACTTATTCATCCATCCATCACATCATGTTTCTGTACATATTTTTTTGGAAGTGTGTGTGGTGTTACTGCTGACATCATTTTTAAGGACAGGCCTACAGTATTCCATGCGTGTCAATGCCCAAGCAATGGTCCCCTTTAATGAAAAATCATCCCATCTCATATGCCTGTATTTTTTATTACTAGAGGATTTTGAAAAAGGGCATCTAGCATTTCCAAACCAAATTATTTTGCAAACCAGATATAATAAGATTAAACGTGAAAAAAAAGTGGCATAGGAGCTTTCATGTCTTTAATAGAAATTCTTTTGTGCACTGACTGATACCTTTGAGTGGTGAAATCCCTCTGATGCTTGGAACCTGTCTGTCAGGCCATGACTTATACTATGAGATGTGACTACAAACACGTGAGGAAACACACTACAAGAGTTGAACTGGGGTTATATCACTGGCATAGCCACACCAAAAAAATGGCATTCACACCCATGTGTATTTTTTCTTTTTTTCCAGTCAAACAAGTCTGCATGAAAATAATTGGATTTTTTTTTTTTTTTAAAGAAATAATTCATAAAAGACATTGCAGTTTGATTATTTTGTGTGTCATTCCATGGTACGAAATGAACAAAAAATCAAAAATCGTCTTTCTGCATTGGCATAGTTATATTTGTTTTTTTGCATTAATAAAATTTTTTTGCAAACGTAATTTTGACGTATTACTACACTTATAATAAGCAATTATGCCAATGTTGGGTTTAGAGAGACGTTGCTGCACTCATAAATCAAACCTGTTTATCACTTGACAAGAAAAAAAATTATAGAGGAGAAACACAAAAAAAATGGAACTTGCATTCGAATAAGCTTCTGACTCTAATATGTTACTACATGGTGTTCCACTAAATACTTTTTGTAAATTATTTCATGACACACAGGCATATGATGTGATATCTTGGACAGACTTACTCAGTGCTTGGCAAAAATGGGAGCATGTCATTTGTCAGCCAAGTTCCAAAGAGACAACCAAATATAAATCTTTTCTACGGTTTTCCTTATCTGTTCATTAATCGTGCCGACGTGAACCACTTCTCGAAGCAGCGAGGCTTCAAACGCCATCAATAACACATTTTGCCAATGAATCACGATCTAATACGAGCTCAAGAAATTCCATCCCGGATTTCTTGAAACATACCATGAAACCTTGGCACTTTTCGGCCCATCATTAGCATTATGAATCTCCTTTATGGGACAGCATTAGATTGTATCGGTATATATTGTCAAGAATCCAGTGGAAATAGCTATGTACTGTATATTAAAAAAAAAAGGAAAAATCTGAACATTTTACCTGTGATACACTTTTATTGTGGGGGTGAAGTATGTGAAAGTATACGTGACTTAACAATTTAGAGCAGCAAAACAATGGAAACTTTGAGACTGTACCTGTCTCTGGATGAGGCAGGAGGGGCTGGTGGGCCTCAAACCTTGCACAGGGACACCCTGTCCGACCCGAGGTGAGGGCATGGTCCCGTTTGGTCCGTGCGCAGAATTATCTGCTCTCACCGTATCCTTTGGGTGCTGAATCATCGAGTACACGTTCTCTGAAGTGCTGCTGGAACAGACGGGAAGAATAGTTCGACTAAATGAAGTACTTTAATGGGTGTAAAGGACAGCGCCTAACTGGCCAGCAGACGCAAGGTGACCGTGTCTAAATTTATAGTATTTATATTGCAACCTACGGTGTTTTTGCTCCACAGGAGATTTACCTTTTTTCACATGACTGTATTTATTCATTGAGCATGGACACATTTACTTTCAGCCTGATGAAATCCACCTCCCCTCCGACTTGTCTACTTGCTAATGCTGCCCGTTTCAAGGATTAAACATATCATAAATCTATATTCATAACATCCATTTCGACCACTACCACGATGCTCGTAGCACTATAAAATCGAACATTTAGTGGTGATTTTTTTTTTTTTTCTCATGACGATATTTTTGAAAGCACCAAATAACTTGCGTGATTGTGCTATGCAATGAGTATTTATGCATTCGGTTAAGCTTTGTGTTGCACTTACTCTAACTCCTGGTTTGATATGGTGGAGTTGCGGTTCTTGCGGAAACCAGAGAAAATGGACAACATGCTGCGTCTTTTTTTCCTCCTCAGTGACTGGGCCTGATGGATGGATGACAACTGACTGAAGTGGAGAGAAAAACAAGCTAATTTTAGAATGTATTTACTCTCAAAGTGAAACGTAAAAGACACAGATCTATCAATAGTGCCATATACTACTGAACAATTTCCGTCTTAATTGTGGGTGGGCCTAACAAATGGGGACATTTATTCTGCCGCGATCATTTTTGCACGACTAACATTAACACATGGACATGCAGTCTTGAAGTTGTTGCCAGTAGGCTATCCATGAATGATCTGCACATCTGAGTCACAAATGAGGACATACTAGCCTTTTCTATTCTTTGTTTAAACGGTAAGCGAAGGAAAGCCTTGCGCTAACGTCCATCAGAGAATGAATAGATTTTTTTTACGATTAAAGAATGGTTAAATTATTTTTGCAGTTCTTTATATACAATACTGAAATTACATTTCAAACCTTCCTTGTTGATACCAGTTTTATGTTGATAACTTGGAATAGTGATAAATGATTTCCAAGTCTTTTCCTATTTTAATGGAATTATTTTCGGAAACTTTGATCCAGGATTAAAATGAAATGATGTCAATGGTAGTAAAACCCTGCGTTTTCTTTATAAACTGACAGCACATAGCAGAAAAAGACATTTGAAAATAAATACAAAATGAGACTATTTTCTATATATGGACTGTGCCCCTTTGCATCATAACCTTCTCCTACAAAAGAATAATAACCTGCTTAAGCAGTTGATCTGATGCAATTGCCACAGTGGATAAATGACTCTTTTAGTACAAGTCAGTGTGCCTTTAAATGAGTTTCAAGCTGTGATTTACTAGTTTCAAATATTGCTGTTTAAATCAAGGAGAGACTGAAAGCATAACAGCAAAACGTAAATTAAGAAAAACTACCTGTATTTGAAGAACCTTATTCGGTTTTAATTTCTGCTGCGCATATAGGAACAAAAAGTTGTGACCTGAGTGTGGGGACGAAAAAGAATTGAGGCCATCTAACGAATAGGCAATTTGACCAAATTACTGTCATTTGCAGTTGTGCAGATAAGATAATAACTGCGATTTTTGCTTTATTACTTTGTGCTGTAATCTGGTGCCACTGGGGTATTTTGAATGAGTTCATGCACAAACACACATGTTTATACAACTATATTTGTGAGGACATCTATTGACGTAATGCATTTCCTAGCCCCTAATCTCACCCATCAGAAATGATTGCCTAACCCAAGCCTAATTCAAAGCTATACTCTAAAAGGAAGTCTTGACCCCCAAAAAGAGGTCTGAACAAATGAGGACCGGCTTAAATGTCTTCACTTCTACAAAATATCCTCACTATTTTGGTAGAAAACTCAAAACGGTTCTCACAAGTATAGCAGAACAGGAACACAGACAAACACACAAACGTACGCGCACTCGCAAAAAAGAAACATGCCACCTGTCAGGAAGAACTCTCTTGCTGTAGAAGTCTGGCAATCCATCCTCCAGAGTATTGACTCCTCCATTTTCAAAGTAATGCTACAAGCAAAAGAAAAAATAACAATGTATCAAATAAACAATCAACCATGACAGATAAAAGGCCTCCACTACCATAAAAAACTGAAATAATGCAAAATAAACAAAACAAAATCATAGCAAACCAAGTTGAATCTGCTTTTCAAAACAAACGTGAATCAGGAAGCGATTTGGAACAAACTAGAGTTGATATGTTAGAAGCTGCCTCTTGGGCTCCAGAAGACAACTGCGCATGAGCACTATTTCTTTTTCAAAGACACAGGCAACAGCTTCTGAATTCAAAAGAAGCTTATTCTTGTAAAGTGCATCTGCATCCAGAATTAAATTAATGCAAATTTGTCACGAAGCGCGCAATTGTCTGAACAACATTTACTCACCTGAAGGATCTGTGGAAAGAGATACTGTATATAGATCACACCTAGCTCTGCTTGAAACTGCTCAGTGGATTAAAATCATCTCAACATCATTCAACACCCACACAGTATATCAATAATGATGATGATGATCCCCCAACAGAATTTCTCAGGGAGCTCAAGGCAAAGCTGTCTCCACCTCAATGATGCTAAAATCAGGTTTTGAAGGTATTTGTCGTCATTTGCCTAGAACTCACAGATTCTGGGGGAAGGTGAACTGCTCTGTGTCGCCGGGGAGGACGGGGCCTTACGTGGGTCACATGGCGCAAAGGCGAGCCGTTGGTTGGAAGAGTGGACAGGCACTCCCATGATGCTGAGTGGGAAAGATGGGAGGGTGGTGGGGCGGAGGGTGTGGGGGAGGAACTGGGCTCATCTCCGAGACCTACAACAAAGCCAAGTTGTACCAGTTGTCATGCTCTTAATTAATACTGCATTTTTTTTGTTCTTTGCATTGATTTACATTCAGTATCCTGCCACTTAAGTTCTTATACATGAACTATTATTTCATTAAATAACTTGCATCATTACTATCCGGTCATCCATTTTCTATAGTCGCTTATCCGCACAAGGATTGCAGGCTTGCTGGTGCCTAGCATAGCCATTTTTGGCCAGTAGGTGGAGGAGACCCTGGACTGGTTGTCAGCCAATCGCAGGGCTCACAGAGACAAAAAAAAACAATCACACCTAAGGGAAATTTGGCGTGTCCAATAAGCCTCCCACGCAAGCACAGGAGAACGTACAAACTCCACGAAGGAAGGCTAGGCTAAGCTGCAATTCAATCTGGGGCCTCTGAACTACCTGGCAGACATCCTATCCAGTTTTTTACCGTGTTGCTAGCATCTTTACTGATTTACTTTAATTATTTTCCAAACCAACGAGGAACCAAATAAAGCAATTGCTAAAAAGACTCACTTGGTCTGGTGGAGACAGGACGGATTCTTCTGGTTCTGGAGCTCCGCTTCTTTATAGCCATGGTATCCTTCAGGCAAAAAAAAAAAAAAAAAAAGACACCCTGCCATTAGTTTGCAGTGCAATTCATATATTTACTAAATGATAAAAGGTACATAAGTCAGCCATTTTTGTTCACAACACAATTACAATAGCATGTGTTTTAATTTTTGGGATACCTGAAGGGAGAATTAACAATTAAGTGTAGAATTAGAATTTATCAATATATCAATATCTCATTCATTTTCATTTTTGGAAACATAAGCCTAATTTTGTGAAAACACATCAGAATTAATTTTGACAAACAATTCATAATTTTAAAAACACATCTTTACACTTGCTACAGTCTAAAAATTTCAACACATGCTTAAAGGTTCCATAGCTATCACAGACATGGCAGCCAGGAGTGCCACCCCCCATGTAATATAATTTAATGATAGCTAGACCTATGATTATATTTAAAACATAATGTTGGTCGTTAAGAACACATTTATTTGCAAGTTTTTGACATTTGTAATCATTTATTACTTTTTAATGAAAAATTGTACAAATCTTGTACTTGCCCCTTTAAGGCTCCAGTAACAACCAATCATGGCTCACCAGTTTTCTGTAGCTGGTCATGTGATGTTTGCAAGTAGAACCGTGAATGGCTGTTACCTGAGCTTTGCACATGTGATGGCATTGTCAGTTGACAGCAAAGGTGTTTTCGAAGGTAATAACTACACGAAAACCAACTTAGTTATCAAATTAAGCATTTCAAAATATTAACTTTTTACTTCGCTTTTAAATTGTAGCTTGTGTGTGTGTTGAATTTTTGAAGATTAGGCAGGTATCACTAGGAGTGTTCTGGAAGGCAGACAATGGGTGAAAGATCCTATTTTAAACACTTCAACTGGTAAACAACCTTAGAATTCACACATTACCATATAATACATTTTTTGGGTCATTGCAATCAATCTATGTACACTTACTATTCCCAGGCTGACGCCGACATCATCATCAGCAAATTCCAGAGACTCCACAACTCTGGACTGCCTGATTGTAAGT
Source organism: Hippichthys cyanospilos (assembly GCF_059441005.1). Lineage (NCBI taxonomy): Eukaryota > Metazoa > Chordata > Actinopteri > Syngnathiformes > Syngnathidae > Hippichthys > Hippichthys cyanospilos. Next base: position 12,111,008 of record NC_142380.1, read on the forward strand.
CTTCCTGTCCCCACATCATCCCGACGCTTTGCCTGGGACACCTGCCGTAGCTGATGTAACACATGCAAACATTCACCTCATCACGGACTGTATTTTCATTACACTCTAAGTGGACTTTTCGGGGACATAAATATATCTTGCCACAAGGGTAATGATAAAAATTGTTGCTGAGCTGACCTAAGAGAAAAGCAATTTCTTGACAATCAAAGGGGTGATTCATGAGAGAGGATAGATTGCAGCAGGAGAGCGATGAGAATGAGATCAGAGGCAAGCGGAGTGAACAGAATGCAAAAAAAGAACATGGAAAATGTTGTTTTTTACTACACGTCCCACTCACGCTGACCCGTTTCAAACTAGGTGGTAGGGAGGTAAGAACTCACTGATTATTTTTGCTGCATCTTGGTTATAAAAGTATTTGTTTTATACTGTGAATGTAACACTTTACACTGTAAAGTTTATAGTGTAAAACGATCCTTGTACTATTGTGCAGCTAAATTTAGTCATCCAAATTTAGAATTCTTCCCAGCATTCCAGTGAAGACGTGTTCTGGCCAGATGTACTGTATTTGCCTGCGCTTGAATGGGGGTTCACTTTGCATCCAACGATTTTCTTAAACCTACAAATAAACAACTAAAACAAAACACCTCTATTGTTGTGATAGAGGACAGTTTGGGGTTAAGTCAGGAGGACTTTCAATACAGGGTAGGTCAAATTTTAACTGAGGACATCTGTTTGTAAATATGAGTCTCTCACTTTATTCATTTGATCTGATGTTAAAGCATGACTATCACAGTGTTTAAAATTCTTGTTAACACAATGTGTTTCTGCCTATGGTGTTTGCAGTAAATTTCGTTCTTGTTTGCTACCATGGCAAGTTGACACGCTTCATCTATTAACAACAAAAAGACTACAAAATATGTGCAAGCTTTAAAACAGGAAAGCAAGGCCATCCATTTCTTTTAAAAACAACATTTTCTACTGCAGCTCTGTAGGGCAATCAATAGAAGTGTGTTATTGCCTGGACTCAAGAATAATTCTTACGCTCACATTGCTTCTTAAGTGTATTCGGTGCAATTCTGTGAAGATTGATTGCACTATTTGCTCTTTCTGTGTGCAAATGTTCTGAATAATTCTGCAAGTTTAAAGTATAGTGACAAAATGCAGCATTCGACAATGCTTCAGTTGTATTGTGCAAGTGATTTTACTGTGAAGTTCTTTTCACACCAAAACCAAAATAAACTCATTGGCATGAGCAGAAAATTTATATCAATGTAATTTTATGCCTTAATTTTGTTGATCATTAAGTAGTTAGCTAACCTGAGATAAAGGTTCATATTCACACAATTTTTGTTGGGATAATTACAATACATTTTATAAACTAAAGTAACTCGGTCCCAACTTGCAATCCTTTGAAACAAAATTTTGTACAAATGGAAAAATAAGGACGTAACATGAAAGAAAATGAATTTTTGAAATAACAATTTTGAAGGTCTATTGATTGTTGGTGAAGTAATTATTTTAATAACTTGAACCTGAATTGACTGCGTCCATAAATTGCACTCACAAACTGATTGTGCCAAATTATTATCAAATGACAACATACCATGATCCAAGTTGCTAGAGCTCTACAAAGAAGTCATGCAGAACAGGATTTACCAGTACCAGTGTTTTATGGGTCGTGTAGAGTTCTTGTAGAATTTGATCCACAATGGAGTTGGTTAAATAGGACACAACCGACAATTTCACCTCCCTGAGACACAAAAAAGGAGTGAAATGGTGCTAGTATAGCAGATTCTTTTAAGCCACAGTTCACCACGACTTGTCCTTACTCAAGGGCCGTGTTAATATCCTCGGACGCTCTGTCCATGAGGGCGTTGCGGATAGATGAACGAGGGATCGAAACCCCCTCAGAGATGGACGAAAGAGGTGGGCTGAGTCTCTCAGCAGCCGAGCAGGACATGGGACATAACTCGCGGCACAGAGACACCATTGAGTCCACGACCACCTATGAACATGGTAGTAGTTAGGTAGTATTTTTTTTTTTTAATGCAACTATTGAAGTATATTTAATGACGCAACTGGTAATCTACAATTCTTATGGCTACAAAGGCACACCCATCTTACCTGCAGCTCTTTGTCAGCAGCCCTTGCTAGCTCCCCGGCCAGAGTATCAAGCCGTTGTCTGACTGGGCCATCCACAGACAACACATGAGCCAGCTCACATAGGGAAGGATACAGCTGATGGGCACAAACCACCAGAGAGAGGAAGTGAGATTCAACAATGGTAAAAAACTAAATAACTTTGAGGGCACAAGCACAATTTAAAATCCAATACGTCTCATTCGGATACATAGGTTATACGTCATTGTGTATTTTTGAGGGCAAGTCAAAAGACGTTGTGTCCACCTGCTAGTACAACCACAGTATCCATCGCCAGGGTTAGCATACGTGTCGCGATATTAGCAAGAAAGCAGGTTACACAATAGAGCAAATACTGGAATACTGAAGGCGAGCAAGTTTTTTTTTTTTTTTTTTTTTTTCAATTTGAAGCAGAAGGCATTTTTGACACACGGGTGCCGACAGAAACTTCTAAACATCTCCTTAAAGTACAGAGCAACATGGTTTTGCACAACGTAAGCAGCATTCACACTGAGCTGGTCCTAAATGGTACTAGGCCTCAGCACTGCATGATTAAACAATCTATTACTGTGGCTTTCATAACTTTGTTGTTTATTTCATGTTTTCCAAGGTGATTGTTATTAATGATTGGTGGAAAGAACAGGAGCGCTGATTGGGACTTTTTAAATGTTTTTGACCTTGGGGGCCAAGTTTTCCTGTACAAAATGTCTTGGGGCTCCTTCAGGAATTATGATTTGTCTTGGCTTATTATTAGCTTATGTCAGCAACTTGGTTTTGTCATGAGCCATTTTTTTTTCCTTTCTCTGGGCGAAATTACATTTTCATCAAGCAAACCTGCTGTAACAATAAAGCTCCCAGTTTGGTTTGATAGCGGTACTGATGTACCGCTATGCCATTTGTTTCATTTGTTGCGAAACACGCTGGGGTAGCCTGGCAGAGACCGGAGCCACTAAGTGCATTGAAAGTGTTCATAATCAACATGTACTTCAAATCATATGATTTATTCCGAAGAAGAATGTACATGCCTGCCTTTTGTTTTCATAGCTTGTTGGAATAAAGTCTCTTGTGGCAGTCAGCCAATCATCATTGTCGTTCTGACAGACTGACATGTCACATCGTCACATGGGACTTTCAGTCAATTGGGTGCCTGTATTGTGAATACAAGCACCCAATTGGCCGTATGACAGAAACCCAAAATGGAAGAGTTTTAAAGTGAACTGTTTGAAGCGAAATGGCTCACTGTTTTGCAATAAAACAAGACCAAGACCATTTCCCACCGTGACTATAGTGGCACTCCAAATGACCTTTTTTTTTCTCCCATTAATGTCATCTGGCATCACTACACTCCACAGGTGGAAACTTGAGTTTATATTAGGGCCAACTAATCAGTGGGCCTACGGTTAAAAATCAATGCTGTCGATCACACGACAACCTGGTTTGGCCGTATTTATTTGTGCATTACCAATCATGCCACAACAAGGCCCGCGACTTCCAACTGTGCTGGAGCCAAGGAAGTTTATTACACTTCAAGCAGTCATCGGAATGCTCAATCTAGTTAAACGGTTTGGGTTTTAGGTGTCAAACGGCGCCAGCACGATGCAGATTGCCGAGTGTAAGTGCAAGTCCTGGGGCTATCAAACACATTGAATAGGCATGAACCAAGGGAAAAAAGGGCTGAATGATGTTCTTCTTCTACTTACAGCTTTGGAGTTTCTGGCTTCTTTAAGGATTTGCCTGGCTGTTTGGACCTCCTCGGCTTCCTCGCAGCCTTTCAGGATGCCAACCTGGTGTTGCACCCGCACGCACAAACGTTCCATCACCTATTCACAAACAAGCCACACACACACACACACACACACACACACATTAATAAACACATGGATTAGATGTCCATTCTCTGAAACCCAGACTTGCAGTTAGAACACGAACATAAATCCAAACGAATAAAGAACAAACCTGTTCGGCTGTACTGGTGACGAGGCCCTGGTGCAACCTTAGAGCTTGCTTTTGAGAGAAACGCTGTGTCTGGTTGTTTCTAAGCAAAGCGCGCTGGATCTGTCATAACACACATACACACACACACACACACACACACACGCATACATATAAAGAGGATAGAAGATGTTTACAGAGCATAGCTCTTTAGTGAAAAAGGCAATTTGCATGGTAATAAGGAGACTGAAGAGAACTTTGATCCCTGCAAATGAGCCGGATGGGTTTTCTCAGGTGGATATGCTTGCTCTCTAATGAAATTATGTAATAGCAGATAGCATTAAGTGTTAACCGACAAGGGGGTGTCAGCCAAATGATAACCCTAAACTCAAGCTAAATATTGGCAGAATATACAGTACTGCATATTTTGAGTCTTTTGAAAGAAACAATTGTGTCCAAGATTATTCAAACATTGTGTGAACAATATTGTGGAATGAGAGACAACGGAAAACTAATCACTGCAAAAACAAACAAACAAAAAAATTAACAGCAACAGCAACATGGATTACTTGGTTCAGCAAAGGTATATTGTGCCTACAGTTAATTGAAAAATTGCAAATTGAAGTTAGTCGGAATTCCCACTGGAATGCTGCAATAATGAATGCTGTTTAATTATCCTGCTGTGCTGTCATTAACAAAAGAGACTAGACAAAAAAAAAAAGTGAGAGACCACAATTTTTTTCCACAATTTATCAAATCATTTATTTTGCTTTGGGCCAGGGGTGCCTTTTTGACACACAGATCTACTTTTCCAACAACCAACCTTCAGCGGTCTACAGAGGGGAGGTGTTTATTTTATTTTATTTTTTCTACGAGACATGCGGGACAATACGCTGCTTAGCAAGCCACTGTATCTGAGTCAAATCCGATCGTGAGGAAGTCAGCCAACCCTTGAAAACAAGCTGTACTCAAGGGACAAGTAACGTATGACACAAATGGGCTTATGCATCCTCTCGGAAGCATAGTCACGACAACGCTCAACCAACTTGATAATCATTGGTTCCCAGAGTGAGCAGGCTCCGATGTGAACAACACAGTGTTGTTCTCAAATCACGTTCACACTGTGTTTTTCTGAAAAGTCAGTCAAATGGTCAGTTTAGGGCGCTAAAAAAAACAAACAAAAAAACCCCCCCAAATCAAACGATAACTGATCTTTATCGATTATTTTTTGGTGCAATGTCATGCGGGCAGCCAAAATAGCGAGGCGGTCGAACGCGGGCGACGCATTGACCCACCCCTGCTTTAGGCAAATTGTTAAGAAAAGTGTCGGCCACCATGTTCCCATTCACAGACACCAGTCCCAGTCCACTCACGAAGCGCACCAGAGTTTTAATCACCGTTGCTTGAGAATCCCCTCAATTCCTGACACGTGCATTTTTTTCTAACTGCATGTTCACCTTCCTCTTTTCACTTTGTTAAATAAAGTACTTTGCTCAGTGAATATTCAACTTGGTTTGCAATTTCCTTTTGAGACCTTTTCTCCTTTTGGAGACTGTCAATATTAGTGCTCTGCACAGCCCTAAAATCAGCAGGTTTCTTTTGAAGCCTACGACGCCATTTCAAGGCTGAAGGTTTTGCATTAATTACTGTAGCTGAGACAAAACATGCATGGTAGGTGAACTGAACACTGTAAATTGTCCTTAGGCATGTTGTGGATATGAATGTTTGTCTTTGAGCTTCGTATGATTTGCCGGCAACCAGCTCAGGATGTGCCTCGCCGACTGTAGACAGCTGGGATAGGCTCCAGCCAGCCCTCGAGCCCTTGTTTGGATAAGCAGTTACTGCAAGCTAATGGATGGATACTGCAGTTGACAAGCTTGGGACAGAGCGAGCATACAATGTTGAACTTTGTCATGAGATTCAAACACTGGATTTATTTTTTGTTTTGTTTTGTGTGTTGTGCTGACAAAACCACCTAAATTGAAACAAAGAAAAGCTTGAAATATTTCACTGAGTGTGTGATGAACTAATGCAGCACACAGGTTTTGACTTTTGAATCCTCAATTAGCATAGTTTTAGCCACCAACCAGGTGATTTGATTGAAATTAGTCAGAAAACAAGTTGAAAGGTACTGTATGTATGGTCACAATACAGAAAGAAAGGTTGATCTTAATTACAAAAGCAAAAAAAATAAAAATGAAGTCATTAATGAGGCACAGGCACTTCGATCCCAAAAGGCAATGTGATTATTCACTGGGTGCATGCCTCTGCTTTGAACATTTCAAACATTTTTTTCTTACCTTGGTCAGAGCTTGGTCGGTCTTCTCTGGGGCACTGCGGTACGCCTGTGTGGCATCACTGAGGGGGAGGGGCATGTATTGCAGTGTAAAGTTGCTAAAAGTAGAGGTATAGGAGACAAAAATTGTGTTAATACTTAACCACGGAATAGTGGTTCTTAAATGGAGTATGAGTTTCTCTTGAGGTACATGAAAGCACTTCAGAGTTTCTGTAGGTGTCAGGAAATCTAATTTAATGGCGTGACAGGAATTTTATTTTTAAATCAAGAGCAAATTAATTGGAATGTGAGACATCGCTAAATTGTGTTAAAATAACTTACAATGACTTTAGTTTAATTTTATCCTGGTATTTAATGCCATTAGAGATGCAAAACTCTGGTAGACAAGACAGAAATAAAACAGATGCTGTTGCATGATCAATCTTATAGAGTCACTTTTTCTTAATCTAATGATGCTTTGTACTGGTTGAGGGGTACTTTGCTTGAAAAAAAAATACTTTACAGGGGTTATATCATTTAAAAAAAAAGATTAAAAATAACTGCCAATGAATACCATAACTTAATTTCTTTTAAAGAAAAGATATCATGATGAAAAACATACCTATTATTATGCAGCTTAACTAGTCATTGGCTATGGAAGAATAGAATGAAGGTTTTGCAGAGGTCATTTTAATCTCCTGACCTCATATTCATTGAGCCACTCTGTAGGCTTTCCAGTCTACAGATCATATAAGAATTTACAGGACCGAGAGCCTTTCTGCTGAGAACAACGGGCAGTTTTACCATCAGAGAAAAAAAAAAAACACCCTCATTCAACTGGAGTATGTAAACGTTTGATCTGTTGAAGCTTGATCATCTCTTATCCGGGATAAATATAAATACTGTGCTCAAATGGTTTAACCAACAGCTGAGCTTTTTATTTGGAAAGAAGAAGTTATAGCACACGCCAGCACGGCCGGGAAAGAGAGAAATGCTCTGCCCTCTGGGAATTGCAGAACCCTACGCTGTGGGCGGCATTTAATTTGGCAAATACTTAGTACATTACTAATCATCCTGTAGCTTGCTTTTTTTGGTATAAAAATATTGAGCCTACATATACTTGAATGCACCCACACACCTTTGTCTGAACAAAACATCAAACCACATAAATCTTTTATGTCTCTGCACTGATGAAATATTGTGTGAGGGTAAACACTGAGGTATAAAGATGACTCTGCCTTCTACACGTGTGACTCATTCGCTTTATGAATTTATGCTCCATGCAGAATATGCTTGGTGTGAGTGTTATTGTGTTCATCTTACTGCTCCAATGCTCTTGCCACATCTTGGAAGCCTGTCGCTGTGGTGTTGTTGCGATCCCATGTAACACTTCTGCGAAGGATCAAAGCAATACAAAAAAAAAAAAAAAAAGACAAAGAGAGCCACAAAGAGGAGGAAGATGAGAATTACAGGGCACATACTCGATCGAACTTGCCGTCACAGTAAGAGTGTTGCTGCATCAGTACATTACAGAGAGATCAACATACAGTAGAATTGCACAACTTTTCTCTGCTTCATGCATATTCCAATGAACTCTATGCCAGCATAAGTCATGCATAAACAACTGCTATGCCTCTAATGAGCTTCTGTTACCGAATCTTCCACCTACACTTGCACTTTCTCCACCTGATTTTTAATAAACCTGTCATTTTCAACTCCACTTTTCTGTCTCCATCCTCTGGCTACACCCTTGGAATTTAATCAGGTAAAAACAATCTGGCTCCATAATTAGTCTGTTTACTTAGATGACCTGAACGCTACCTGTCAATCACTCATCCCACTTCAGATTCCATTTGCGCCAGCTGCAACACCAATACTGTATAACTTGGAGGTGGAGAGTCATCAATCTTCGACGCAGTTACGACCTCAATTGAACCAGAGCCAAAATACAGAAATACAGTCCCCCAAACTGTGCTATGTAGTCAGTCATAGATACAGTATATATTTACATGGAAAATACTCCTTGTTTAATGTGTTGTTTAGTTGTTTAATGACATAGCCTGTATTATCGCATAATCTCCTTGGTCCCTATAGGTATTTCGAACTATAATCATTCCTGCCATACAATGAGAGTTCACTGTCCACTTTCATTCTGTCCCATTTGGTACTCATTATATCTCGTGTTAGATTAGGCCTCTTTGACACATAAATAGGTGACTTGAGCTAGGCTGTAGTGCTGCAGTGACCTTGCGCCGCATCTTTCTCCCTGGCTGCACTTTGTCACACATGATCTAGTATAAACCGGTTAAGTCCGTAATGTCACACACAGTCACATAAGTTAGGCGGTCACCCTGTTTATCAGTAGGCAACCAAGGAAGATTAAGAGCAGGAGCTATTTTGCGCAAGATCAGACCTTCTTCCGCATCAAGCATAATAAGGCTCTACAGCTGCCATCTTTCTGCTATACAGTAAATAGTTCAACGAAAATTAGTAATTAGTGTTAGCATAGTGAGCATTAAATATAAATAGAACCAAACAGAGGCTCACTGTCAACATAACACTTCCCCATAGCCTTTGCCTGGGTAGCATTCTTTTGATCCCCACCAAGGTTAAGTCAAGGTCGCTACAGGGTCACCAGAAGTCACCACAAGGTTGCTATAGGCTGCCAGAACTCTTGTCTGTTGCAAAAATAAGAATTGAACTTGTCAGAAAACCTTATGATGACCTATGGAAACCTTGTAGTGATCTCTGGCGACCTTGGACAAACCCTAGAGGAGTTTACAAGAGCCGGTACTTTCGCGTACACTCGCCAGTGTTTGCCCCTCAGTGGGATACTAGCTTGATTTTCAAACTGGTCTACCGTTATTTGTCTCAAATATGAGCTCATTTGGAATTTGATGCCGGCAACACATTCCAAAATAGCTGGGGCAGTTATCAAAAAGACTGAAAAAGTTGAGGAATGCTAATCGAACACCTGCTTGGATCATCCCACACGTGAACAGTAATTGGGAACAGCCGGATGCTGTGATTAGGGATAAAATTGGCTTCCCTGAATTGCTCAGTCATTCAGAAACAAAAACAGGGTGAGGTTCACCTCTTTGTGAACAAATGTGTGAAAAAATAGTCGAACAGATTAAAGAAATATTTTGCTCAATGTGCACTTGCAAGAAATGTAAGTATTTCGTCATCTATGGTCCATAATATCATCAAAAGGTTCGAAGATTTCGGAGCAATTATTGCATGTAAGAGGCAAGGCTGAAAACCAACAATGAATGCCCATGACCTTCGATCCCTCTGGCGGCACTGCATCAAAAGATGACATCAATGTGTAAAGGATATCATCACATTGGCTCAGGAAGCCTTCAGAAAACCACTGTCAGTAAACGCAGCTGGGTGCAACATCCTTCAATGCAATTCAAAATTCTACATTGCAAAGCAAGAGGCACATTATGAAGCCTCGAAGGACTGTTGCACAGCTGAAGCTGTGCATCAAACAAGAATGGGAAAGCTACGAAGCTTCAAAAATCTGCGTCCTCAGTTTCCAAATGTTTATTGAATGCTGTCGTTAATAGAAAAAGTGATGGAACACAGTGGTAAATGTAACCGTCCCAGCCTTTTTTTTTTTTTTTTTGACTAGGTCGCAGCTGTGTTATTCTAAGTTGATGATTATTTGCTAAACACTAACATTTATCAATTTGAACATCAAACGTAATGGATTCAATTAAATATATGTTGAACCTGTTTGCAAGTGCATTGCATTATTATTATTTTTTTTTTTAAACAACCGATCTTCGCTGTAATGGGGTTTGTACAAAAAATATCAGAAAAAACGGCAGATGTATCCCCTATAGCCCATGAAAACTAAAATTTCTTCAGCACAACAAAGGCAGACATGGCCATGCAGCTGAACAAAACAGTTGGGGAGAAAAAAAAAAAAAAGCGCACGAGGATCCCAAGCATGCATCAAAGCTCTCTCACTCTTTGAGATTGCCTGACTGCCGAATCACAACTTATCTCCAGCGTTGTTCACGCTGCCACTCCTCTGCCACTAAGGGCCTTCAGCTCATCTCCTCAAACACTTTCAAACATAATAATGTTCTATTTGACCCTATTCTTTCTACTGCCCTCTAAAACTTGCATAATTCTTCTCATGTGTACTCCAAGGATCCTATTATGCATTGAAATTCCGCTACTTCTCCCTTAAACTATTTGGGCTCTCTGGGGTAGTATCAGTTTGCTATGCAGTTGCAGAGGTCATGTATTTGTCACCGCTCTCAAAATAGTCACGCAGTTATCAATTGCCTTTGTGATCAGCGGTCCTGTATTAGTAACTTTGTAATGGCCACAAAAGCAGGCATTCAAACCCACAACCTCTTTGTTATCAGGGACAGGTTGTCAGAACATCAAGCACTCAAACTGCCTTGTTAGTGTCGGAGTCTACTTTCCGAGTCTAGTTTTCGGAGTCAGACTAGTTTTCAGTCACGTTTTACAGATCTAGTTTTCATTGCTCACTGTTGTTATGTCGGATGTTTGAATATAAAAAGTTTTCTACTTTTTCATTTGTGTGTCCTGCCTGAGTCCAAATCCCTTTCCTCGTGAAAATCTCACCTGAGTGTTGTATTAATTTGCAGGGCTTTGCTAAGCATCTTTGCTCCTGAATCCTCCAGGCCATTGCCACTCAGGTCCACCTTACGCAGACATGTATTAGAACCTAGAGCATTGACCAACATGGTGCCTCGCTGGCGTAGTCTTGAGTCAGCCAAAGAGAGAGACTGCAGGACCTGGAGAATGATGGCAAAAACAAGGTGTAAATAAAAACAAAAACAAAACAAAAACAAGGTGTAAATACAAAAAAAAATAAAAAGATTTTTTTTAAAGTGATTTTTTTAAATTTATATATCCATCCTGTAAAATCTTTTTCTGCAGCAAAACCATAAAAAAAAATAATAATAAGGAGCTTTTCTATAATGCACGCCACATGGAAGTGGGACAAGTCATGTCTTTGTAGCTTTGGTTACAGCATATTTCTTTTGCCAATCTGCTGCCAAAATTTAGTCAAAGATACATGGGCTTGGAGGCATATTTGTGTGCGCTCAACATCCCTGTAGTAAATATTTAAACAATATACTCATCACTCTGGATATGAGGAGCAAAGCAGGCACGCAGGAACGGGTGGTGGTAGTGTGTGTGTGTGTGGGGTGGTGGGGGCTGTTCAAATAAAATGAGACCAGATGAATCATCTGTTGTGCCCACAGACAACACAGCTGTCATGCATGGTTGCATCTTGTATACATGTGGCGGAGAGATTGTGTTTCACATCATACCGATGTGGGCACAACTGTATAAACTGTGACAAGTTCATCTTTGTGGCCATTTGAACGTGTGGTTAAAAATATGCCTTTCTGAAATAGCGCATATGAGTGTGGATTTGTCAGTGAAAGCACTGCAGATTTGCGTGCATGCGTGTGTGCAATGTTACATAATCCAACTCACACACTCTTCCTCTTGCACCAAATGAACCAGTTTCTGCAGTATTTCATCCAGCACCCTGAGGAGATAAAAAAGAGGAAAACATTAATCATCACTATCATCTTCACTATCTTCCCTGATGAGGTCCACACCTGCCCTTGATGTTGAAGTTCTTCCCCAACATTAGGTGTTTGAGAGAGGGGTGTTTTGAGAACGCTGGGATGACGGCCAACAAGTCAGAATCCAAGCCTGCAAAGACATTTAGGGTTTTTAAATATATCTATTTTTTTTGTTTAATCAATGTTTGGGAAGGAATAACATGCTCCCCCTGAACCTTTAAAGGTGCACATCCATTCATTTTAACTTAAAACATGTTTAATTGTTAAACTCGCAATATTCACATCTTTTTACGGTAAACTGCAGATACAGTATTGTTGACGTTATACTAAAAAGCCAATAGCCTAGGGAAAAACACCTGAAGTTACACACCAGTTACTAAGTACTTGAGTAATTTTTTTCACACAATACTTATTTAGTCTTACTCAAATATTTATTTGGATGAATAGTTTTTAATTTTACTTGAGTCCTTATATTGTAAAGCACTTGTACTTGAGTACAATGTTTGGCTTAGGATACGACTTGTTATGTGATAGGACTTTCCATTTGTGAGGTTGTGATGCCATTGATCTGCAAATTAAATTCGGAATTGTAGCAAAACCAGAAAGAAGCGCAAATGCCCTTGACTTGGAACATGTGTAGTATGCACTTCGGACAGTGTCTTACCATTATCCGAAATATCTAAAGTCCCAACGCAGGAAACCCTTGGAAAAAGCTCCTGAATAACGCCGGCACCTGCACACCTCAACTGTCAGGGAAAGACAGAAAGATGTACATCATCATAAGCTGGCTTCAATAAACAAGAACATGAATGAGTCTGGCCTTTACAGCATAGGCTGACAGAGCACAAACCTCACAGGCGCTGATGTCCAGCTGCAAATCGGTGATATGGGGGTTATTAGCAAGACCGAGGAAGAGAGCCCTGGAGGGAAACATAGACATTACAGAACAAGACAGGTACAGCAAGTGAGGATTTTTCCAAACTTACTTTTTTTCTCCATTTGTCATCCCATATACACTGCAAGATTTGCACTGTACTGTGCACAAATTAAAAATTCAAGGAGATCATAAGCCATGCAAATGCATAACATACAAGACAGGCTATAGTTTTTAGACACACTTTCTTATTTAATGTCTAAAATTAATGATGGCCACTCGATATCTGTTAGATGATTGGTTCTTGTCACAATATGAATTTTAACATTTGCGCAAGAAAACTGTTGATTAACCTGACTTCTGCACAATACAACTAAGGGCCCCAAACCCACTGATAAAGCAAGAAATTGCATTAATTAACCCTGATGAGGCACACTAGTGAAGTGAAAAGCATTTCAGGTGATTGCATCTTGAAGCTCATTGAGTGAGCACTAAGAGTGTGTACCCTTAAGGTACTGTAAGTATTTTTGTAGAAACAGTGACTCTCACTGTAAGCTATGACTAAATACTTTATTGCCAACTAAAACAGTGTTTTTATATACAGTAATTAAAAACGGTTTGCTACTCATTTTGTTATAACCAGGTGGTAACTTTTTACTTTTTGTGTGTCTTGCTGTTGCTCACTGACAGAAAAACACACTTGTTCATTATGCAAAACCATCAGGGCTGCTGGGAATTTTTTCTGTTTTGCTATTCTATATGATGGGATACTGAAAAGCGAGGAGCCCTCTCTTTTTATTTTGGCTGCAATCCATCTCACACAGAATCACATTCGTCTTTGGCAGTTTGGTATGTTTACTCAGCTCTTGACGCTGTGAGGGTTTCCTTATTTGTTTTGTGTAAGACCAGCAGGCTCAACACCTTAACAGAGCAACAGTACTATTCAAGTCTGTGTCTGTAGGGAAAGTCAGTTTTTACTGAGCTTAACTTACGACACATTGATGCTGGCATGCCAACTAACACTGAAGCTTCCATCTGTGTCCTTAATTCAAAGGCCAGTCCATTAATTTAATAGTAAGTAGCATGTCTTTTGAAAGCTAATGCAAGCCATAAGGCTAACACTTCCCCAATGCGTGAAATTAAGCTAAATCCCTTGTGGTTCCGCTATTTTAGAGGTCAGGCTATAAACAACAAGCCAGTTAATTGAAAAGGAAAGATGATTTTTGAGTGCAGTACTTTCGAACGAAGCACAATATTGGAGGTCCTGTTCATCCTTGCTGTTGTGCCCTTGAACAAGGTACCTAATTTCAAGTGCTCCTCAAACGCTATGACTGTCGATGCCCTCTGCTTGAGGCTGTACACTATGGTTTGATGGTTTAAATATAAAGGAAAATGTTCATGTACTATACATGCATGTCATCGTGTGATGATTTTGATAAGATAGATGATTGTAAAATTTGTTTTGACCATTTTGTGGTTATTCATATCAATACACAGTAACTGTGCAGACAGCTTAAAAAATGAGAAAGTGCAACCATTTGTTACCATGCTGGAATAAAAACCATTCACTCTGTTCAAACGCTGTGAATCGTATTCGATTAAATTAAACGGCTGCCCAAAATATCCCCTCATATATTGAAATGACTGGGTATTGGTCTTGCTTCCATCACATGGCTAGACATCTTAAAATAAATAACTACCACCACCACTGTTACTACAACTACTACACAGGATTTGAACACTTTCAACATGTTTTATTTTAAAGGCAATAATGCCTTCACCTCACCTCAACCAATCAGGAGGAACCTTCATGGAGGCCAGGCTGACATGATTTAGGCTGAATGCTGAGCTGAAGAATTGCCGGAAAGTTGGCAGAGAATCTCTCACTTTCCTGGAAATAAAACACAGGGAAAAAAAGGGATGTTTAAGAACGATGTCTAAAAAGAGCATTATGGATATATTCCAATCAGGCAATGGAGAGACTGACAGATAAGAATGGCTGGAAGACTGATTGAGGCATGAGAGAAAGAGACAACAGAATGTGGTAGTCTGAAAGTTTGGGACAAAGCATTTGATGAGACAAGTGACAAAGACAGTAGGACAGAAAAAAAATTGTGAGAGTGAAGGCTGAACCTGGGCAGGTGCAGCCTGGGAGAGGTATATGTCAGTATGACAGTCATTTCTGCAAACAAGTGATTTCAACCCAGTGTGCTGAGATGTATTCGTGTGCAGTGAGAGAACAAGTCTGCTGCAGGTAATTACACAATGTCCATTATACGTACTTCAATGAATAATTATTGTCTCTTAAAAATATTAATTAATCCATGCCAACTATATATAATAAAAGGTAGAAAAATCATATGCTCTTCCACTAGATGACAGAAGATAATATTGAACCTGTGTATTTATGTTTTGTCAACCTTTTGCTATGTGGTGTGCCGTGAGATTATTTCCGATCCGATGCCTTGGCTCAATAAAGGCACTGCTCTAGACTATTACCATAAGTTTATTGTCCCTCTGCATATTCAACAATCTGTTTGGCCTACAACATACTGATTAAAAGGCCTGTTGGCAAATGCATTCCACATGAGTCTGTGTTCTACGTTCATCCGAGTCATGCTGATGAGTACAGTATGTCACGTTCATTTTAAAAGGTTGAAAATTGGCTTCCAGCATTATTTAGATTTATGGATCTTATTGGCTTCATAACAGGAAAAAATGACAGTGTACCCTTTTTAATTGCTTCCAAAATAATTTACTTGTATGCACAAAACCGCCAAAAGGCATAAAACCAGTAGTATGCCTCGGGCTTGGAATCATTATTTCAGTTTCACCTTCAAAATTTCTATTACTCATGTCCCTGGGAAGCGTGTACTTGCCACAATACAGCAACAGTGTAATTAAACTTTAAAAGAGGATCTTTGAAGATGCTTCAAATCTCAATATATGATTAGCGTTGTTCATGATACCTGAAAAACACGGCCATTCATGTGATTCATGACATGAAAACATTATCATTGAGATATGAGGAACTAAAGCAAAAAAAAGAAGAAAGAAAAGGAATTTAAGGTGGTTAAATGAGTCAGTGCAAACAGCTTAGTAAGGGAAGATCATTCTGCTACATTAGGTTTCCATCATTATTGTAGCCAAGCTTGTACTTTGAGACAAGAGCTCATCTTTGACCCATTTGAGTTAATTAGGACTGAGCCTGTGAAACCTCTGCAGACACCAAATACAGTAAGTGCATCCAGCAACGTCGCCTTTCTTACGAAACACCCACCAGCAAGCTGTGTCAGCAACATATTACTAAGACTGTGCCACCGTTTATTGCATCTCATAAGTGTCACAGCCGCCGCTTGCATGATGGGTGAAAGGGGGCACGAGGTGGTCTGTTCCTTATTCATGAGCCAGACGTTTATCAGTTCACTTCAAGCTTTGTGGGTTTTTGTTCTACAAGAATATTTTAGCAGTCTGACCGGCGGCATTCAACCAGCGTGTAAAACCAGAGGAAGCAGGACAAGTACAAGGAAAAATAAATGATGTACTATCAGTTAAAGGTTGCTCCAAGGTTGACAGATTAGGCTAGAACAGGCTATGATATTTAACTAACACAAAAACCAAAAAATGGTCTGTGGATAAAAACAAGTACCGTATTTTTCGGACTATTAGCCACAGGTTGCAACATCGGATATTTATGCAGAAAGATGGTGTATAAAAAAAAACAAACAAATAATAATAATTGCTTGCTGACAGCAACATCTATCTTCAACAGACTGACCAAGTTACCACCAGCATATTTCTCGAAATCAATACTTTAATAGCTTTCTGTCTCCGTTTGTTTATTTATTTATTATTTTAGTGAACATAAACACATTGCACATAATTATTATACAGTATACATATATATATATATATATATATATATATATATATATATATATATATATATATATATATATATATATATATATGCACCTGTGTATAGGACACACCTTTAAATTTAGCCTCAAATTAAGGTAATTTTCTAGGTTACTGTGTAGAAGACGCACCAGGGGTTTGGCAACAATGTAAAAACTAAAGCAAAACAAAATACATTTCATCTTACTAAATTCTTCATATTTTCTTGTGTTAATATCCCTAATTTATATATTTGGTGCGGGTTAAGTGTGTTTAAGATTGCCCACATTTTGAGCAGTCACAGCACTAGTGTAATATTTGAATGCACACGTTTTTCCTTTTTCTCGTGACGCAACACAAGTTCATTTTGCCATAAATGAAGTTGCAAATCCTGACATGAGCAACAACAAATCAAAAGGAGTGAAAGTATCACAGTCTACTGTTTAGAGAAGACTGCATGGAGAGGTTACACTGTGAGATCTGAATCATGCATTACCCACCGCAAGAATAGGAATTCATTCTGGGATTTGCCAAAAAGCCAAAAGATAAAGTTTTAACAACTGATGGCACAAACATGAATGAACCACTCATCTTTGTTGGGGTCCACATCTAACCCATGACAAAAACACACAATCTAATCTGTGAAAGGTAGGTAACGTCATGGCTCGGTATTGCATGAGTTTTTCCGGGATGAGCTCACAAATCATTGTTGTAAGATGGTCGCAGCAGCAAAATGAACTCACAGGTTTTGCCTGGCCAAGTCAAGTGACTACATGCATATAGAGCAGGGACAGGCAAGTTAAATGATTGAATTTTCATCAGCGCTTGTGGAAGGCCACATAGGACTTCATATTTTAATGTGAAATATATGAGAAAACATCATTTTTTAAGGATACAAAATGTCTGCTTTTTTTAGTGAGCACATGTGCAGAGTATCTGAATGTTGAAATGCTCAAAAGCCTATTAATTATCCGGCCTATTAATTATCCACACAAGTCTGTGTTTTTTTCCCCTCTTGTGCAAAGCACTCCCTTGGTTCATTACCTTTTGACATTCGACTACCATAGAGGCCCTGTATTGCATTTTGATCGTAGATCAAGTAATACTTGACTCTGTCTAATTAAAGGAACTTCAAGGGACAAAGCCACTGGCTAAAAAACAATACATGTGTTCAACAAGAATAAAACTTGCAGCCTTATAGTTTCAAATAAATTTCCGATGATTGTGAGAAGCAAAATTGTACAAGAACAGCAGCAGAAATTTGACCTTCATGTTGAAAGGAGCTAAACAAATACGGCAGAAAAACCCGAGAGGGCATTAATGGCGATGAAATAATGTCTGTCCATCCAAGAAAACAACCAGGCCTATTGTAAAAGTAAAAGCTCCCATATGCACATTTAAGACACCTAGGGGTAATATAAAAATCTCATGAAGTGCTAATTTAACTCAAAACAGTGTCTCAACCTGAACAGACATTAATCATAAAAAATGAGCATCATAAAGCACCATTAATTGGACAGATGTTGAATAAATTGATATACCTACAGTATTTGTGTTTGGCAGCTTCGTTAGAAATAAATGGAGGAGAGGACGAAGCCTATAATACCAGTAATAATAGGACAAGCTTTTTAAAATATGTCAAATTACAAAGTGTGTTTGGAAAGTTCAGTACTGAGGCAAAGTCTATACATAGCCGGCGTTCTTACAAACGGGTGGTTAATGTTTCCGGTTTACAATATAGGCTGTGTGTACCCGTTTTTTTTTGTATTTGTATTTGTGTATTAAAAAGGAACGTCTTAAAAACCCTAAGACGTCTTAAGAACGTCTTAAAAAAGATTTGCCAAATTCTTTGGTTCCACATTGGTGTGTAGCAATCATAAACCGGAGAGTTGCATCATCATTGCATTCTACTTCAAGCCAAAAACGCCAATGACGTAACGAGACGTAGGTTCTTTCTGATTGGACAGAAATTGGTGTGTGAAGCGGCCGGGATGGAGATCAGCACCTCCGAATCTGAGACCTTGGCCCTCAGTCGGAAAAGGCTGGAGTTCCCTCTCTGGGTCAGTGATGAGATCCTGCCCCAAGTGGAGGAGTTCAAGTATCTTGGCGCCTTGTTCACGAGTGAGTGTTGGAACGGGAGATCGGCAGGTGGATCGGCTGTACCGGTCTGTCATGGTAAAAAAAAGAGCTGAGCCAAAAGGTGAAACTCTTTATTTACCGGTCGATCTACGTTCCTGCCCTCACCTATAGTCACGAGCTGTGGGTCGTGACCGAAAGAAAGAGATCCCGGATACAACCGGTCGAAATGAGTTTCCTCCGTGAGTGTAGGTGTGTGTTAGTGTAGTTCTTTTCCAATGTGTACATGCATTAATATGTTGCTCACAAGCATTTGAATTACAGTGCAACTTCTGCTGATTCCATGTACAAGAATACTAGTTTGTTAACCATGTCTTGCTTTAGAGAGGACCTCTCACAACAACTCAGAACAAAAAATGCATTAAAGATTTCTCTGGTGAGCTGGTGGCCTGCATGCCCAAGTATTTTCTTGTAATGCAGTCAATCGAGAGGTCCTTTTCAAAGGGGGCGAAGGGAACAGGGCACAGTGTATCTGCACATCTACGGCACAAGGTGGTGCAGTGACGCTCTCATCAAAATCTGGATCAAAATCAAAATCTGGGAGATTTAAACTTTTTCCAATCACCGTGCACAAAATGTTTTTTTCTAAATCACATTGATAATTGTGATTGCACTTTAACCTATTTTCATCAGATTCGGAATATGCAGTAACCTCAGTAAACCTTGTAAAAAATGAATTTAATATTTGCTGAAAAATTATTTAAATTTATTTTTTATGTTAAAAACAATACAATTTTAGATATATTTAAACAAATTTCATGGAAAATAATCTCACTGAATCAAAAATTGATGTATTACTATCGCTCCGACGATGGTTCCATCACAGAACTGAACAGGAAAAGTTTGAAATTAAAAAGGAAAGAAAAAATTCAGAATGCACATGTGTTTAAGGGGCCGTCATATGCAATGAAAGCAATGCAAGGAAAATTCTGGATAGAGGAAAAGGAGATTGGGCTTAACTGAGCTGCAGAGGGGTGCACCCACCTGTTAGAGAAACAATTCTTGGACAGGTTCAGGTAGGAAAGGTCTGCGCAGCAGCCTCTCAGCAAGGCCCCAAACAACTGAAGACACGTGTGAAGCACCGGGAAAAGAAAAACAAAACAAAACAAAAAAACAGTTATTATATAGCAACACCCGTTTTGCTCAGTTCAATTTTGTGTGGTTTTATCACTTAAATTCACCTTGTGCATTTTGTCAAACAAAAAGTCTCATCAATAAAATGTCCTATTCGATTAAATTACAAATTTGAGGAATAGGGATATACAGAAATTAATGAATTAAAAAAATTAATGAAGATAAATGAACAAATAAATAAATCTGCAAATGAATGAATGAAAAGAATTGGAGAGAAAACACATAATCCTCTTGGTCAAATTAGGACAACACTCATGATTTTTAATAATGTTTTGCCTGTGATGCAACAGAAAATTCAATCACAGGAATTAATGATGATAAAACTTCATGATGTTTCACTTTTACATACAATTCTGTGCAATGGACTTCATCTGCATGTTCATTTCTCTTTACAATGGCGGAGGGTTGCTGGTTTTTTGCTGCTGATTCTGATACCAAAATATCCATGAGAGAGCTGTACTTTTTGTCAATTTTAGAACTGATCACTATTTTAATGATACATTGTCCTTTTTTGATTAAATGATGAATCATGTTAAAAAATAAAAATCTTTCTATTCACATATCCATCACTTTATTAAACAAAAACAGGACATTATTTCAAATTCTCACACTACGCATGTCAGTAAAGTTGTGAAAAACAGTACTAGTTGACTTTAATTCACTATAAATCACTCATGTAATTAATTACGGCTTCATTTGCATTCATCCCATCCTAAAATACATAGGAGATCTGCTATTGTTTGTTGTAATAAAGATTAATGAATTGCTTGTAGAAAAATACATCATAAAAGGATTTTGAAAAGAATAACCACGGATTTCATTACAATTATAGTTCTGACGAATTAAAATAAAATTGTATTATATTCCAAAATTATTCATCCCCATGAACGACACCTTAAACAGATTAAGAAAAAAAAACAAAAAACTTTTTGGGCATCATCTCCTGAGGTGTGAACAAAGCCTAATATTGACAAAATTGCATTGACGATTAAATTACTAATATCATTCTCACTCTTCAATCTTCACAAATGCCTCCTCTGTCAAAACATTCCTGAACAATGACGAATCCCATCACAAAACTTGGCAGCCTACTTAATCAAATGTTCAATATGGTTTGGATTAATTGAGAAATAACTCTCAATAGTGTTTCAAATAGAAAATAGGAGTATGCATTTTAAAAAGAGCAAATCAGGCACACTACACTTATGGTATACGGCATGCTACATTTTTGTATGCAGCAGAAAGAGCTGTTTCATTTCCAGCTATGGTGGACAAAATAATAACAACATAAGACAAGGCAAGAAGATGAGATGGGCAAATGTGACATGCCATGATTGCACGACAGGCCAAATTTAGAAAATGTCTTTTTTTTTTCACAGCAACCACAATGAACACAAATGTAGGCATGCAATGTGTGAGCAGTAGAAACAAAACTAGTTTCCTCTGAGCAAAATTATCAGACCTCAGAAAAACTGACTGAAGTGATCATTTTATTATAGAAGTATGTCTTTTTGTGAATTTCAGTTCAACATTGCTTTTGCATTATCTCAAGGATGCAATAAAAAGTGTCTTACTTTGATGAAAAAAAAGCCTTATTTAAATAAATGGTTAATTGTTTGACAAAGCTGAGATCCAAGAAATATTGGTGGAAAAATGCAGCATCAGAAATATAGGAGCCTTTTTACCCTAAGTAAATCAATCTCACAAAATAACTAATCGGCCGCGCTCGGTATGCAAGTACATACTGTATATTAAAACTACTCTCATGAATAATTCAACCGTGCAAACACCCTTAAAAAACAAAGTGTCACTTATGCAATTGGATGGAGGATGAATGCCAATTAAAAATGCATAACCTCATCATGAGAGGAGTAAGGAACAAACAAAATAAAGCTGGAATTACTTTATTTAATACAACTGAAGTGGACCTAAGAAATGCAACAGTAACTTTATTTTAGACTGAGCTGTGCACAAATACAGGCGTAATATCAAATTAAGGAAAATATCAAAGACATGGGACGTTTTCAACAGACACGTTTGACCACCCCTGCCAATTAATAAACAAACAAATTAATAAATAAATACGTGAGTTCGGGAGCAGCATTCCACACTCGAACAATCTGTTTCAAGCAACACTTTTCTGGGGGGTGCAGCTGTGTCCATATAATTGTTTTTTGTTGAAAAACCCATAAAGTGGGTGCAAATGGGCTTGACTCATCTCTTTTTTCCAATTAAAAAGTACACCTTTATACGTAATTATTTGGAGGACTGATTCAGTAAATTGCTAATTGAACCGTTTTGTATTCTGGAGGCAATTTTTCCAGGTCTGAATATATAAAAGGCAAAAAACTGAACTGAGGTGGTTTTATCCTGTCAAGTTAAAAAAAAAAAAATTGATTGAACACATTGAACACAATTTAAAAATAAATCTTTAATTATGATTAACATTTATTGGTCACAATTACTTTTTTTTGATACCCCTTAATACACTGATTATGTAATCTTTCACAACCTACATTAAAATATTTACAGTGGACTACAAAAAAAAGACATTTAATGTTAAATCTGATACTTTTTTTTTTTTTCAAACGTCCACATTTTTATTTTGATACCTGAAACAGATCCTAAACAAGCTGGGACAGAGGCATGTTTAACACTGTCCTCCTAACATACCCAATAAATACAGTACTGTATTTGGAAAGTGAGGACAGAGCTTACTGAAGCTGTGTATGTGGATTTCTTTACCATTCTTGTGTGATGAACTCGTACATTGTTGTAATTTAAAGTTTTCCTGAGCCCAAATGGCAATTCACTTTCTACAACCATGCACATTTTTAAATGCAGTGCCACCTGATTGTATCATTGGCCTCACTTGCTGAGATTTATCCAGATTCTCTGAATCTTTTGAAAATGTTATGGAACGCATATGATGGAAACTCTAAATTTTTGCAAATGTACATTGAGCAATGTTGTTCCCTGACTGTTGTTTATTGGGGGAGCCTTGCACCATACATGCTTGTGAACAACTGAGCTTTTCTGCGATGCTCTTTATATAGCCAATCATGACTCTTACCCGTTAACCTAACAGGTGTTTTGAGCATTCTTCAACATCCCTCGTGTTTTGTTGTTCCCGGCTTTTTTGGAAAACATTGCATCTATCTTAGTAATGTTCATTTTAACATGAAAAACTGATCTTTGTATTGTATTAAAATGTATAAAGGTTGAAAAGGATTGGCAAATAACTGTATTTTGTTTTTATCTATGTTTTACACAGCATCCCGGTTTCACTGGAATTTGTCTTTGAGCCAACTGGACAAAAGTTTCCGGAAGAATGTTCAGATTGTAATGTTTTATCTGGCATGCTTGCAAACTTACTTACTTACCATACTTGAATACCATCTGATGGCACATTTTATGATCTGTACATGTAATGAATCCTTGTACCATTGACAGAGCAAGTTTATGTGAGCCACTGGTGCAAATGCTTTGCCCTGCAATATAATGGTAATGCTCCAGCGATGTGACTGATCACAACTCATATTCTGATCAATACCCATAAACACATTGATGGGTAAAAAACTCTAAGGTTGCACTTGCAAATTAACAACTTCTACCGCCTTTTCCTCTATTGCATAATTATTTTTATTGTAGAACATAAATATTAAAAAATACAACTTTATACCCTTGGCTTTCAATCAAGGGGGGGGGGGGGGGGTGCTATACTATTAAAGGTGCGTATAATGGGAATAGGTTACTGCTGATCTCGACTCTGAGAATTGCGAGTTGGTGGTACATACACAAGAGTTGCTTCGTTTCACTGACATGCCCCCCAAGTATTAAAAAGTTAGAATCGACAAGCATGATGTAAAAATACTAAGCTTTTGTTTAGTGTCAAATGGGGCCCAGCATTGCTAACATTAAAAGTCACAATTTTTGATGCACTACTCTTATTAGCACGTACAATATTGTGCTGGTGTGGCTAATTTTATGGTCAGTGAGAGGACCCACTTAACTGATAGATTTCATCATTGATGTGGATTAAACTTTGTATGAGAATAAATGATATTTTCTTTCATTACCATAGTGTGATATGTTCAGCTATATAGTAAAGTAAGCAGCTGCCTGGCCATAAAGAACACATGTGACCTGCTGCCCAGTCAGCTCTTATCACAATCGCCAATGTCGTTTCAATGAAGATGCCCACTAAAACTGCCCGAGTGTGTTCATTCAGCCTTTCAGTCCATCTCTGTTGTAGCAATCAGGGGCAGACACACATCTAAACACACTGAACTCCTTTGGCTTTGTCATCATTTTACTTGTTAGTGTTCGTACTAATGCAGTAGGACATGATTTGGCCTCAGCGCCGTCTCTGTGGCACACAAGCTACATTCAAACTTTAGAATAAAACAATGGTCACCCTCTCAGGTGGCAAAGTTAAAGAAAAAGTGTGACAAAAGCAGTTTTTGGAAACTAAACGACTTTCTAAACCACTCAAGACATGATGCACAAAAAAAAAAAAAAATCAAGAATATGTCAGAAAGTGACTGATTTATATTCTGCACGCCATCCATGCTGTGTTTTTTTTTTTTTTTTGTCCTGAATACAAATGAGATCAGGCAGCAAATGCCTGGTAAAGGTACAAACCGAGTCCACAGTGCAGTCCGTCCCAGACAGATCCAAGTGGACAAGGCAGTTGGGCTGGGCAAGGAAGAGGTAGAGATTCTGCACAGATAGGGAAAGATTATTAATGTATCAATACATATTGTATACGTAAAGGTAACACTGGTATGTACTGATGTTTGTGTGTTTATGCAGAAGTCTCACCGTGGCATCCTCTCCAGACAAAACCCCTGGGTTTTTACTGAGGTCCAGATGCAGCAAAGAATTGGAGTATTCGTCACTTGAACACAATGCCTGGGACAAAGAGACAACACCTACAGTGGGGAGGTGAGAGAGGGAATTTAAGCATATGTATGAAGAAAACTACAAACATTTTTAAGTCACTAAATAATCTGAAATTTGTCCTATTTGCAATTTAGCTTCAGAAAATATGAAACCAAATAATGGAAGAGAGTACAGAAGCTTCACAGCATAAAAGCCTCGGTGGATTGCTGAGCTCTGATGGCAGGCTAATATTAAACATGCTTTTGGAGGAGGCCCACCAGCCCTTTTCTCTATTCCGCTTTTCAAACGAGCGCCCTGAAAGCTGGAACAAAGAACAAATTCTCACAAAGGAGATTGCTTCACATTAGGCACCAGTGAGAAAATTCTCATCCATCCACAGAAGTGCAAGGCTCAACATGGCACATGGAATAAAAATATTGAGGCGTCAAAGCAAAATACAAATCTATATTGATTATTACAATAGTGTGACTTAATATGTATATTCAGTGTATTTTCACAATAGTACACTGTACAAAAAAAATAGTAAACACCGGATTATTCAATTTAAATTATACATGACAGTAACAGTGACACTGGTAATATGCCACAAGTAGCAAACGATACCAATGTAAACAATATACTACGCTGCAAATACAGAGCATGGTGGAGATTTGTATCACAGCAAGCTTTTTTCAACATACGTTAAAAAAACTTCAAAAATGTTATAGCAAGAAAGGAAGGCGAGCCGATTCCGATTTTGGGCTCTTCGATTCTATTCAGAATCAATTTTCTATTCAAAATGATTGGATTCAATTAATTAAAAAATAATTTCTACTTCAATTATTTCTGTTTCAATCTATAGAAATGCAAAGAATCATCATACCAAGTGTTTTTGTTTTTTACATCAAATCACCCATATCCTTTGGTGCAAAAGAGAAACTTAAGTTAGCTGACAATTCGACAGAAATGACCATCATACTTTAGCTTTCAAATATCACCTTAACAATTTAACTAACATTATACACACAGGCGTTGGCCCTGTGGGTTAAATACTTGTCTTGACGCGCACAGATTCGATCACATTATTTTCTCTCTTCCCCAACTGTATAACTCCCATGCTTGCAAGCTCAGCACAATTCCTGTTTACACAGCTTTCGACAAAATAAAAGCATCGCTTCAAAACAAGAGTGAGCGAGAACAAATGAACTGAAACTTGCCAGAAACATTAACAGAATTATTATAAAAACACTTATAATGTATAAAATATAAATATATAAATACTAACAGAATTAACAGAAGCATTTACATTCGCGGCCGTGTGAAACGTGTGAAACGACAAGACTGCTTTCGAGCATTTTATGAGACTTTACTTCACTGTTTTATGGCAGAACCTATCGATATACTGTACTGCAACAACACTCCCACGCACAGTGTAACGTGGAGTGCAACAGCCTGTGAAAGTTCGGTCTTGTTCAGCCGTATATTAAGGCACATTTACTTGTAACTCAACATTGTATGTCGACTGAGTCATGCCAATACATAAGGATATGTTGACCCAGAAGTATCAACAGTGGCAACAACTCAAATTGAAAGAGAATGGGAGAGAGAGAGAGAGAGAGAGAGAGAGAGAAAGAGAGAGAGAGAGAGAGAGAGAGAGAGAGAGAGAGAGAGAGAGAGAGAGAGAAGTTGGACCATTGGCACGTTTCTTTAATCCTTAATTTGCAGTGATTAGAAAGGAAATGAGGGGAAGAGGATAAAGGGTGTCTTAATCCCCTCTTTAACCATCAGCTACTATTCTCCTCTGGAAGGCGAAATTTGTAAAAAGACATCCAGTGAGCATGATATTCATATTGAAGAGTATGGGAGATAAAGGTTGTGAAATAGATGGCTTTTTAAACACTGTGAAAGTCTAAAAATATCTTAGAGATGAGTCTATTTGAAGGTGAGCAGTGTGGGAGTGAGAACTTATAAATGCTTCAAAAAATAATATTTAGCAGGTTTAATCATTTTTAAATATACTGTTCAAAGTCAGCTGTCAAGGTCAACCATGGAATGTGTCAATAAAGTGATTCACAGCCCTTTGCTAAATTGCTAGAAATATATATATATATATATATATATATATATATATATATATATATATATATATATATATATATATATATTGTTGCGTAACTGGCTTTATTTCCATCTCAAAGCACCATCAAGCTCGATGAAAGACATGAAGTCCGACAATTCAAAATGGCAGGCACACAAAAACCTTCAGAAATATAAAACTGCATACTTTTGCTGTCTTCCATTGTATGCAATACTGGCCAGCCGGACGTCACATTCTCTCAAGTGCCAACTTAAATATTTTGAAGATTGGCTCATGGAGGAATTAATTTTGGTTGCATCATATGAAAAGTGACAGTTCACCTTTGACTGGCAGTGACTGAAATCATACCAGCTATAACGTGAGTAGATTTGTCAGCTGGGATAAAAACAATAAAAGTGGGACACTGCCCTAATATCTATGTGGGATTTCAGGGAAAAAAGATCAACTTATTATGATTTTGACCTGCTTATCATCTGGAAAAATGCAGGCTGTTATGCCTCAGCATCATTTTCTGCGTGGCTAATATTAGTGTAAATAAATTATTATTACGGGTCTTCAAAAATGATGTCACTTTATAAAATAAAATTACAGTGTATCAAAACACTGGTAAAACAGTTTGTTTTTGTTTTTTTTTGGGGGGGGGCAATCAAACAAGGATAGCATGATGACAAAACTGTCTGTTTTAAACACTCCAAACTAAGTGTGGGCATTTTCTCTGCAAACTAGTTCCAATCCTGAAAACGAACTAGTTCAATTCATAGTTTGAAACATCCATACATCTATAAATCCATTTTATATAGCCGCTTATGATGGATGGATGGATGGATGGATGGATGGATGGATGGACAGCATTAAAAGAGAATGCACTTCAAATATGATAAACCACCGCTGCCATTCCCATGTTGACATTCCTATTTTGTGTTCAACTTGGCTCAGTTGCTCAAAAATTGTACTGCATGTTTGATAGTATCCATCCATCCATCTTCTTTAGCTGCTTATCCTTTCTAGGGTACGCTGGTTGAAAATAGACCTTTGAATAACTCAGTTAAGTTCACAAAAAGATTGCAGCACTGCAGGCACAAGTATAGCTCTTGCTTATAGGGTTTTGCATCCACAAGTGGGCACATGAAAAAAAAAACGTTCATATTTTTCAAAATGAAGCATTACATATTTTACATTTTAATTTGACTTCCTGGTAAAGATGAGGGACTGAGAGAGTTGATCATATGCTCTCATTCTCAGAGATGGAAAGACACCTGAACACATTATCCCAAGATAGTGTAATTACCCTAAATTTGATTGAGAATCATTGCTCTACAAACAAATCTGTTGCTATATTAAGCTTTAGGAGGATTTTTTTTGGAAATTCCAAATGTCTACCAAATACTTCTTACCTTTAGAAGAAAGTGAGGTCTTTGAGAGATTGAGGAGACGTAGACCCTTGTTCAGACGGCACACTTGTTGAATCAGATTGGAAACTCCTGAGATAAGGAAAAACAAGTACATTAATGCCGCAAATATGATTCAAAAAGAACTATTGACAAAAGGTCCTAGTTTTTGTTGTCCAATCACCTTACATAGAAATGCAATCAGTGTTACGAACACTAAAGTGTGAAACCAATGTTTTACCTACATAAATAATCATGATTTAGCTCCACATTAAATTATTATATCAATTGTGCTTGTGCTAAACCACTTTTTTTTTTCGTTTTTTGTTTGGTTATTGTGTAATTTTGCAAGCATAGCAAAAAGCAATCAAGACAATAACTCTCAATGTTTGGCAATGTTTAAGCAAGAAAACAAGAAGAGGACGACTCACAAATCTTTCTTATTTTTTTTTTTTTTGGGGGGGGGGGGTGTTTCACAACATCCACTAATGAAGCATACAAGGAAAAGATCAGCCCACACACATACACACATATTTCTGCTGCTTATTATCAAGTTGAACTGCTTCACCCAACACATTACCATAAACTAAAATACAGTACACAAAGACATCGTTAAAAAGGCACAATTAGTTAACACTTAAGACCCTT